>NW_026694892.1:600000-1035427 GCF_021218885.2 Marmota monax | reverse complement strand
TCTTCTGTTAATGCCATCACTCAATTGAACTCTGTAATTTCTAGTCTGTCATTTTCTCACAGAAGTTTTGTCAACTTCGTCAACTTCTCTGGCATCTAAGCCAAAAGGCACCTTGTGCTGACCATCTCCAGGATATGGTCCATCATACTGACACTTTAAATGTGGATCACATCTAGGGTCTAACACTATTTGACAATGCCCTTTAAACAGAGAATATAGAAGGATGAACCACTACACTCCAGTCTGAGGGATTGATAGCACATCAGGGTTGAGATGACACTGGGCCATCATAGATACTTAGACCCTAAAGCTCTTTTAAATTAAGAAGACAAAGTTCCCAGATGAAGAATCCCCAGAGTGTTGAATTTATTGTCCCCTGAGGAGAAAGAGCAGAAATCTCATAGGCACTGAATTTAAAGCTATATTTTAGATAAGATCGAAAACAACTTTCTTGTCCTTTTTATAAAAGAGGCAGGCATAGTTTTTATTTGGTCCATGTGAGTTGGTCTAAGGCCTCAATTCAATTCAAAGTGAGAAAAATGCATACAAGGAGGAGGAAGATGTGTATATGCATAATATCAATTTATATCAAGCACACAAATACAAGTTCTTCTTAAACTGTGGGAAATGTGGCTGAGATGTTATACTTTTACCCTGCTTTCAAATAGCTTCCTATGGATTTGCCAAAGCTATCTTTTTGGAAGAAAGGTTTGTGTTGGAAGGCCTTTCACATTCTTAATGGGAATTTTTTTTTTTTGTCTTTTTTTTGCAAACAAATTTTACACCTCTTTATAATTGTACAAATGAAACAAAACATGTTATCCTGCTTTGACTGTCTAAACAGTCTTTTGAGAAGATTTGGCCTTTAAATATGATAAAGATGTAAAGTTTTTACTAGAAGATATTTATCAGATAGTAAAGAAAATATTAATGTTATAATGTGAACCTTCCATTTTCCAAACTCAGTGGAATGTTCAGAATCTTTTTAAACATCACCCATTACATCCCTGGTAATGTTCTATTCTGGGTTTTAGGGTTCCATGAGACAATTACCAGTAGCAGTTTCACAGTATCTGTCTGAGTGCTTTCATTTAGCATGAGAATTACAGCTAAAAGAATACATACTATCTGCTAGGAAGAGCTCATATTTTTGACTACAGCGATCAGTATCATATTGTTTTTGATAAATGTGACCTTTATCAGCTCTGTTTGTTGGGCTGCTTTTGACGGTTTCTTTCATTTCTTAGAGACTTCTGGTTAATGTGCCTGTAGTTAAGGTGATTGAACACTAGATGGCACTCATTACATTCTTATTTTCTTAGATATGCTCTTCACCTTTCACATGCCAAATTGAAGAAATTCTGACACAAGGTAACTGAATTCTTAGTGTTGTCTTGTATTAGGCTCACATCCTCCACTGATCTGTGAAATTATTGAGAACAAGAACTCTGCTCTTTGTTTCTTCTTTCGACACACACATATATGTACCTGTGACACACATTTCAGACACATTCACTCACGATGGCACAGAGCCTTTTTCATGAGAACAGGAAGAGATGGAAAATTCAAAAAAAGGATTGGTAAAGATTTTTTTTAAATGCATCTTTTATTGTCAAAAAATGCTTATAATATTCACTTGTACATGTGACCATTAAATAAAAATTCCATTTAGAATGAAATAAGAAGGAAAATTCTTCTTCAGTGAATAATTCTTGACTCATACTACTTCTGTTGTTTATAATTTCAGTTCTTTATAAAAGCACTAGTGCCATCATCTAATTAAGTGGTGATAACAATAGTTGTCTCACTGGATTGATTTCATGATGAAGTATGCATATATCATGAACATTCTCTGGATACCCTTAGAACCAGACATTGCCCATTTCTTGTATGCCAGGAGTGGTTCTTACCACTCTCCCTGTGAATGCATTTTTTACTGTTTACAATAATCCTGTAATGTGTATCATCTTATTATCACTTACCATGCTGGGAAACTAAGTCACAAAGTGGTAAAATAAATTGTTCAAGGCCACATGGCTGGCACACACTCAGAATGTTGTTATGAATCATCATCGTCCTTATTATTTGCAGTGGTTGTAAGGTTTGCAGTCTTTCCTGGAGGTGTTATTGGGAAAAGGAAAAGAGTGTTATCTTTCAGATGAAGGTAACTGCATCTGATCTAATGAAATCTCCTGACCTTCACCATTGTTGTGGATGCAGGTTTTGCTCAGTAGGATTCCATCCAAACTAATTAACCACATGCAGAGAGGTTGTATGCCTCTCTCTACAGGCTTGCTTGCTCTCTGCCGCTTCTCTCTGGGGCCCTTCCTTTGTTATCCCCTGTGGACTGGGGGTTTCTCAGTAATAAACAGAGAAAGTCATGCCTTTTGGCTTATTTAATGGAATCAGAATGATGATGATATTTACAGAAATCAGAAATTCAGGGAGGGTATGGACACATTGAGTGTGAGGTACCTGCTGATGGTCAATGGAACTGTACCCCTTGAAGTGGGTCCAGGGCCATGAGCTCAGATATTTTGGATGTATACACAATTAGGAGGGATGGAAGCACATGCACAGATGACCCCAAAGGAGACATGCCTCACGTGGTGTATGACCCATAGAAGATGTTCCTTAAATCTTGGCTAAAGACATGAATGATAGGATAGCTACTACCTGGTTCCAGAGTCTGTAACCAAGTCCTTTACAATCAGCTTCTACTGAACTTGCACTACTGTTGTCATTAGGCCTTTTTACAGACAAGACAGTCCACACTGTTAGTTGGTGAGGTGGTGCAAATGTTGCCAACAGTGGAGCCTCAGTCCTTGACCACAGGGCTGCACTGCTGCAGGGCCGAGGCTCTTTCGACTTCTATGCATGGACCAAAGTGCCCTCTTCTTGCACTCTGCCCAATATGTGTGTTAGGGATTCTCTCTTCATCTTTTCATAAATCCCTGCCAGGTCTCTTGGTGCAGTTCAAAAGCCTCAGTGTCCCCAGCCCACCACATCCCCCTTTGTTTTAGCTACACTCTTGCTTCTTCATCATGCTCTTGTTGCTTTGGATCTGAACACACAGATCCCAACACACAGTTGGGCTTCTGCTTCCACTGCTAACTACTCATTGACTTCAAACAAGTTACTTAAATTAACTGCTGTAGTGAAATGGCACATGGAGAACATACTTTCAGTGGGGATTTTTTGCCATTTACTCTAAATAAATTGTGAATGATTTAAATTGTGACTTCACATTTATCGTCTGATTCACCTGTGAGTTTCTAAGATGCTGGCACAGTGAGTCACAAATTTGATTTGAATTGGATATATCCTATTACTGATTTCCCTCCCTCCCTCCCTCCCTCTGCCTTCTGCTGTTTGTGATTTGACCAGCTTCTGTCAGCATGTATGGGTCCTGAGGTTCAAGGTCAAGTTACATTCATCTTTGCATATTATGAGCAGTCTATTGACCAACCTGCTGAGAACCAGGTGGCCTTCGATTTATACCAATTAAATGAAATATGGAGTATGTTTGATGGATGCTGTTGTTATGACCTCATTGGGTGGTTGAGGCAAAAGAAATGTAATGTGGGGAGAATCATAAAACATGCATCTTTCTTTTTTCTTTTCTTTTTTTTCAAAAAGGTGTTTTTGATGCTTTTGCAAGACTCCAGTAAGAAATCTCATATTGCTCTAGGGACCCACTTACAGCCTCAGAACCAGAGATCCACTGGACCTTCTTCTGCGTATTGTAAGTGAAGAGTGGTGTTTTGTTTTGGCTTATTTGTTTATTTAGTTATTTATTTTATTTTATATTTCAGTTAGAAGAACGATGCCTTTGACCTTACATACCATCCTTTGTTTGAAAATTGGAGTAACCAGAGCCTATGGGACTAGATAGTGAGGGGGACTTAAGTGAATAGAGGTCAAACATTAAAAGCTTAGAGTTTTGTCTGATTTGAAACCGACAACTGTGTGTTTATGAGGCAATTTGATCTTTTCTGCAGACCTTATATCAGAAATTTCTCAGTGTATACGGTTAGAATAAGGAACACTGTTCATCTTGCTTTACCTTCATGACAAATTGACCAATGTAGTCTGTATTTGTGGCAGGCCTATGTGTGCAGGAACTTTGTGGGTAATGGGTTTAAGAAACTACAGATGTGTGCTTTGTGTTCATGGAGAGTGTCCACTTCAGATAAAAATGGTTCTCATTTTTGTTTGCAGACTTCCTTATATATAGGTCTTAAGGATGACTGGACAGAATCAAGATTTGGTTTCTAAGCGTGAGACTGTAATTCTGATTCAACCCAATTCCAAGCATACTTATTAGCAACAAGTTACCAAAGAGGACAGGGCTCTAGGAACTGGAAAGTTAAAAGACTTGGAGCCTCTCTTTAAAGACATCAGACATGGGATACAGATCCATGAATAATTCACTGGAATAAGTATGTTAAAATGTTTTTATCCTGGTGCATTGCACATACCTATAATCCCAGCAGCTGGAGAAGCTGAGGCAGGTAGATGCAAGTTCAAAGCCAGCCTCAGCAATTTAGCAAGGCCCTAAGCAACTTAGCAAGACCTTCTTTCAAAATAAAAAATAAAAAAAGGGCTCAGGATGGGGCTCAGTGGTTAAGCATCACTGCATTCAATCTCTGGTACCCCCCCCCCCCCCAATGTTTTTAATAGATATTTAATGTGTTCTCTCCATTACTGTATGAGTGAAATAATTGCTGTTTTCCTTTGTAGCTCTCGTTATCGTCACATTTTAAAAACTATGTATTTTAATAATTAAAATAGATGCTTAATAGTTTTCATTATGGTTTTAGTTTGCATTTTCCCAATGATTATTATGACAAGCATATCTTTTTTCCTTTATAACAGTTTTCTTGAGATATACTTCACATGTTCCACGGTTCATTCATTTCAAGTGTGCAATTTAGTGGCCTTCACAGTTTTGCATCCATAACCACAATCTACCTTAGACCATTTTCATTACTGTAAAAAGAACCCCCATGTCACTTGGGCATCGCTGTACAATATGCTTGTCCCCTGCAGCCTTAGGAAACCTCATCCTTCATATTCCTATAGGCTTACCTATTCTGGACACTTTATATAAATGTAATTATATGTGTTCTTTGGGACTTGCTTCTTTCATTCAGCATATTTTTTTTTCAAAGTTTACTCACATTGTAGCACATGTCACTCAGTACTTCACTTCTTTTGATTGCCAAATATTGTTCTATTATACCACATTTTGTTGGTCTATTCAGGAGTTGATGGGTACTTGGTTTGTTTCCAATTTTTTACTATTAAAGATATGTTGCTGTGAACATTTGTGTACAAAATTTTTATGGACCTGTGTTTTCTCTGATGTGGACATATAGGAGTACAATTGCTTGGTCATATTTAAACCATTTGGGGAACTGACAGGTTGTTATCTAGAGTGTCTACACCTAATATTTCCAGCAGAAGTATAAGGATTCTGATTTTTCTATGTGCTCACTAAAACTAATAATTAATAATGTTGAATCTCTTTTCATGTGTTTGTTGGCATTAATAAACCTTTGAAGAAATGTCTAATTGAATTCTTTGTTCATTTTTGAATGAGGTCATAGTTTTTGCTTGTTTTTATTGTTTAGTCATAGGAGTTATTTATTTGTTCAGGATATCAATCCCAGTGTATTCAGTTGTTTGAAGAGGAGCAACTTATTTTCGTCTGTTATTTATGCTTCTTCTAAATGCTGTTTAATTCTCTGTGTCTTTCTTGGTGTTCTGTTGGGTTGTTCTCTCCACATTGGAGGTGGGCATTGAAGCTTCCTATTATTTATGTAGAACTGTCTATTTTTATCTCCATTTCTTTCAGTGTTTGCTTACTATGTCTGGGAGCTCTTGTATTTGGCTCCTATGTGTTTATAATTGTTATATTCTCTTGGTGAATTGATTCTTCTTATGACAGGGTCACCTTAACATTCTTCTTTGTCTCTTGCTATTGCTTTCTACTTATCCTATTTGGTGTGATTTAGTATGGTGACACTGGCTCTGTTTTGGTTACTATTTGCATGAAGACAGTAATATAGTTTAATCTTTTTTTTTTATAATCAATGCTGCCAATCTACACCTTTGATTAGAGAGTTTTATCTATATAAGGCAATTCTGGATAGGTAGCCCTTATTTTGCATTTTGCCATTTGTTTTCAGTGTGCTTTATAGCATGTCATTCCTCTTTCCTTACATTGCTTTCCTGTGTTTCTTTGTTTTCATAATGACATGTTTTGGTTCTGTTCTCATTTGCTTTTATGTGTATTTTATAAATATTTATTTGTGGTTAGCAAGGGGATTAGATACAATATCCTAAAGTTATAAGAATCTAACTTAATGGTAACTTAACTTCAGTTGCATACAAAAACTTTAGCACTTTGCATCTCTACTCCACCCACATAAATTGCTGGTGTCAGAAGTATGCATAGTATATGTAAATTATATATATTATATAAATTACTATTTATATGTTATGTGTTTATTAACATAGACATAGTTTTTTATGATTTGGGCTTTTAAATCCTGTAGAAAATAAAAAGCAGAGTACAAAGCAAAATTATGGTAATCATGATTCTTATGTTTGTTCACGCATTTGTGTTTCTCATGGAACTTTCCATCTGATGTGTCTGGGAGTTATTGTCTATCGTTCTGTCATTTCAGCTTAAAGGCTCCCTTTAGCATTATTTATGGAGAACCTCCATTAATAATGTACTTCCTTAGCTTTTGTGAATGTCTAATTTCTCCTTCATTTTTGAAGAATATTTATGTCAGATATAAAAAAAATTAGTTTGACTTTTTTATGTCACTAATTATTCGCTGTCTTCTGACATGCAAGTTTTCTCCTAAGATAACTGCTGATAGTCACTCTTTGTACAGGACCAGTCTCTCTTCTCCTGGTATTTTCAAGATTGTCTCTTTTTCTTTGACTTTGATAGTCTGTTTATAATGCCATTTGATGTAGGTCTTTGGGTTTCTAGTGCTTGGAGTTCACTGAGCTCCATGTATTAGAATATCTCTGTGTCCTCAAATTTGGAAAAACTTCTGCCTTTGTTTCTCTCTCTTCTGTCTCTACAAATTTCAAAATGCATGTATTGGTCCACTTGATATTGTTCCATATGTGCCTTGGGCTCTTTCTACTCTTCTCCATTTTTTTTTCATTCTGTTCTTCAGACCCAATTATTTCCACAGACATCCTCATGTTCTTTGATTCTTCTGCCCATTCAAATCTACTTTTGAACTTCTCTAGTGATTTTTTTTCTCAATTTAGTTATTATATCTTTCATTTCCAGAATTTTTCTTTAGTCCTTTTATATATGTTAAAATAGCTTCATCCCTTTACTTAGTTCTCGTTTGGTTTGTACATTGTTTTATTGATTTCCTTTAGTTCTTCATCCATATTTTTCTTTAACTTATTGCAAATATTTAGGAGTTGTTTTAAAATCTTTAGCGTGTGTTTCTCCAGAGATTGCTTCTGCACAATATATATTTTTTTATTTGGGCTTTTAAATCCTTTAGAAAAAATATATTTTTTTAAAAAAAATTGTCATTAGCATGGGTCAGATTCCCCTATTATTTTTATTTTTGTTTTTTGTTTTGTTTTTGTTGTGATGATACGAGTTAATGTGTGTGTGTGTGTGTGTGTGTGTGTAATCATTTGATAAGGACTTGGCATTTAGTGTTTCCCTGAGTCTTGAGATTTCCCTGGGTAAAGGCTTATGGTATTCTTAGTTCTTTTCTGCACATGAATGTTCTTTGGATCTCTGCAGATATGTGCTTTTTTCCCCCTTCTGATTTCCTTGACCAGTTTTAAATGTTTTAGATTCTCAAAGAGTCTTAACCTTAGCTTCATTTCAGGGCCAAATATGTTCTAATATATCTCTTACCTATAATTTCTTGCCTCAGGCTTTCATGTATCTATATACTTTCTTTAGTTTTCCTGTCCTGTGGTGTCCACCAATGCCTTCTGTGGATCAAGTCTCTTATCCTAACAATTCTGCTATTCCAGTGTGAATTGTGTGTCATGTTGCCCTTCCTGTGTGAATGTGAGCCCTGCTGCCATTCTTGTATAAATGTGAATCCTGCTGCCCTTCCTGTGAGAACTGTGAGCCTAGTGACCATTTCTGTGTGCACTGTGAGCCCTGCTGCTCTTCCTGTGTGAACTGTGAGCTCTACTGCCATTCCTGTGTGGATTCTGAGTTTTGCTGCTCTTCCTGTGTGAACTCTGAGTCACACTGGCATGCCTGTGTGAACTGTGGATACTTACTGCTTGCTTTCCTGTGTGAACTCTGAGTCCTGTTGCCATTCTCCTGTGAACTCTGAGCAATGCTGTTTTCCTGTATGAACTCTGAATCCAGTAAGACAGATGCCATCCCTGACGTAGTCCCTAGTTAGGCCAGAATTTTGAAAACCTCTATTCTGCTCTTCTGCCCCAAAGGAGGGATTCAGGAATTGGACAGTCACCTCACAATGCCACCAAAATGGAGAAGAGTTATGGCAGAGTCAAATAAAAACACTGAAATATTTCCTACCATTTTGAATATGGTTTTCTTTTCTGTTTTAGGGGGTAAGATGGGATAGAAGTTTGCTTGGTTGCTATAAATTTTTGCTTGATTTCTAGAGCTCCTATAAAATCATTTTAGTCAGTTAGTAGTTGTTTATTGGTATCTTTATTGTGAAATTAGAGCCTAGAGCTCCTAATCTGCTGTTTTTCTGACATCCCTCTAATCTCTGAATTGTTTTTAAAGAATGCGTTCTTTTGACTAAATACTCGGATCCCTTGAACTTTTGGAAATCGTAGCAAAATGTCACGCAGTTGGCCTTTGTTCTCTGCCATGTTATTTGTGTTAGTAAGCTTTCCATCCCTATAACAGACTATCTCAGATGAATAAGAGAAAAGGTTTATATTAATGCCCAATTTTGGAAGTTCCCGTGTGTGTTTGATTGGTCTCATTGTTTTGGGCTTGTGGTGAAGCAGCACGTCATATCAGGAGCATGTGGCAGAATAAATTCACTCACATCACTAGCTAGGAAGCAAAAGAGGAAGAATAGTGGCTGTGGATCCCACAGTTCCCTTTGGTGTCACACTTCCAATGATCTAATGACCTCCCACTAAGTTACACCTCCTAAAAGTTCTACTACCTCCCAGTAGCGCCATACTGAAGACCAAGCCTTTAACACATGGGCCTATGGGGCACATTCAACATCCAAAGTATAGCACTATCAATAGCTCTTCTTGACTTTTACAACTTTCCTAATTTGTTGAGGCTGAGAATTTTCAATTTTTTTTAACTTTCTTCTTTTAGTTTTGCTTTTATTCATTTTACTATAAGCATCAAGAAACCAGACAGCTCCTTCAATTCTTGATTTGGAAATTTACTTAGCTAAATTGTGATTTTGTTGCTTACAAATCCTGCTTTCCACACAACTGCAAGGGACAGTTGTGCTAAATTCTTCTATACTACAGATGAGGATATCCTTCTTCCAGTTTCAGATAATATGTTCCTATTTCCTTCTGAGCTTTCTGGTCAGCATCTTTAAAGTTTGTTTTTCTACTAATAGTATTTCCAGGGGAATTTAGACTTTCTTTATCATGCTCTTCGAAATTCTCCCATCCACTGCCCACGCCTTATTTTAAACCACGTGTACATTTTTAAGTATTTTTTAATGGCAAGTATCTATTTCCATTTAGCAAAATCTATAGTACTTTTCTTTTCCTATTAACAAACTATCATCAACTTAGCAAATTAAAACCATACTCATTTATTGCTTTGTGGTTTCTTTTAACCAGAGGTCTGGTCTGGGCACATACAACTGGGTTCTCTGCTGAGGACCTCACAGGGCTGAAATAAAGATGCTCTCAGATGGTGCTCTCCAGAGCTCAAGTTTCCCAAGCTCATTTTGGTTACTGGAAGAATTTGTCTCCTTGGGGTTACAGACTGAGGTCCTCATTTTTTTTTTTTTTTGGTTTGATGCCACTTAAGGCTGCTCTCAGTCCCTAGAAAAAACACTTAGGTCTTAACCACACATCCCTCTAAAAACTGGCAATTTCTTCTTCAAAATGAGGAGGAGAGTCTCTGTTTTAATTATTTTAATGGCAGCTGATGAGGGACCTTAATTATACCTGCACATTCACATCACCTTTGCTATGTGATGTCCAGTCATGGGAGTAACAGCCATCATATATATCCAAGGTCTTACTCTCAAAAGAAGGGGACTGTACAGGGACCTCAGTCACGGCATGTCACTTTGAACTTGAAGCTACCCAAACCTTATTATAACAAGCTAATCTGAATTCCTTTAACTGAATTCCTTTGCATATTTATTAGCCATTTGAATTTCCTATTTTGTAATGTTCCTCACTCACTTTTCCCCATGAACTATATCTTTGTTAATATTAATGTTTAAAATTTATTTTTTTCTAACATAAACTGCAAACATCTTACAGTAAATGACCTAGATCTTAATTATATGACTAGATGACACACAACTATGTAACCCAGATTGAGGTAGGACAATTCCAGCACCTCAGCAGATCCCGTATGTATGTTCCTTCTAAGTCAAACCCCTCCTGTGAGGGACATTCTATCACTTGAGAGTTATTGAACTTTGTGCAAAAGGAATCATACAATATTTACAGGATTTTTATTTCTTTATATCTTGTCTCTAAAATCCATCCATGTTTATTTCTTATGCAATTTTAATGTAATGATATTCCAATTTATATATTTTAATTTGTCTCTATGTTCTATATTTTATATGAAAATTTTACTTTAATTGGACACAAATGTTATTTTATTTTTCAATTCTTAGTATTTTGCCTAAATGTGTAGTTTCTGAGAATTTCTTTTAAGATACATTAGTTAATGATTTTCATATGTCAGAATAAATGTAAAGGAAGCGAGTTTCTTACAAACATTTTGTCATCATGAAAATGTAGGATAATTTACATTGAAAACTTATCATCTAAATATATCCTCTTTATTGTGGCTATACATGTTTTAAAAAATGATAATTTCATGTTCTGAATTTGGGCAACATTAGGAAAATCCATGTAAATATATTAGAAATAAACATGTGCAAGTAGTTTGTTAAGATTTGGATATGAAGTGTCCCCCAAAAGTTCATGTGTGAGACAATGCAAGAAAGTTCAGAGGAGAAATGATTGGTTCATAGCCTTAACCCAGTCATCAAATTAATCCCTGATGGGATTAACTGAGTGGTAACTAGAGGCAGGTGGGGTGTGGTGGGAGGCAGTGATTCTTTACAGGTGTGACTATAGGGTGTATATTTTGTATCTGGCGAGTGGAGTCTCTCTGCTCCCCAATCATCATGTGAGCCGCTTCCCTTTGCCGCACTCTTCCGCCATGATGTTCAGCATCACCTGGAGACCCTGGCAAATGGAGCTGGCTGTATATAGACCGACCTCTGAAACTGTGAGCCCATAAATACACTTTTTCCCCTCTATAATTGTTCTGATTGGGTCTTTCAGTCGCAGCAGCGAAAAAGCTGACTAAAAACATAGTTTTTACTAATGCTATGTGGAAAGAATGGTGTTTTGAATTTAAGAAAGAATCCCTGGAAAAGAGAAATTGCAATATTTTTCCATTATCATTGTAAAATATGATTAAAAATGTTGTTTTATTTATACTTCAGATTACACATTTCAGAACTGAAATATCATTTTAGAAAATAAATATTTTATTACTGAATAAGGAGTGAGTGCATTAAAACAAATTTGGTGTGAGATCAGCTGCATTTGCTAATTTTACTACATTCTGCAAAATGCTCATGTAACACTCAACACGAGGCCTATACCTGAGTTCAATATAAGTTCCTTAGTAGGTATGACTTTATCAAAATGTTAGACCAGAATACTGGTGAGGTTGTGTATTAATGTCTTAAAAATGAAGTGATTTAGCTTCTTTTTTTCCCCCATATGATTTACACTAGAGAAATCCAATTTTTAGAATAACCATTAAGAAAAGTCTCCCTGCTCCTGTTGGTGCCCCTGAAGATTACTCTTTTGATATTGATTCCTACTCCTGGCACACCTGCCTGTGGGTACCCCTTCCCTCTACTCAGGCCATATGTCTTCCAAGGACTAGCTCTCAAATAACTCAGTGCTTGCTTCTCTGAGAGATTGATGAAGGCTAAATAAAATATAAAATATATACTTTTTAATCATAGGGACCCTAGTAGCTCCATAGAAATGAGTTATGAAGCTTGATGCCTGGGATTGTACATTTGTCCTTGTGTCTGTGCTCAGGGTGTGCCATTTCTTCCTAGAGACAGAAACTATTTATTAGCCCCTAAGTGTATTGGACTCCATGGTGGGTGCCTTACATGTTTTCCATTTTCTCACTTCATCCTCACAGCTAGTTTTGAAATAAGCGTTCCTCTCTGCTTTCTGAATAAGAAGACTGAGGTTTAGAGTTGTTATCTAACTTGTCCAAATCCTCAGCGTTTCCAACATGAAATTCCATATGAGTTCAGGCAATCAAAACTGCCATGGCAGTCTCAGGAGCACTTTTATCCTTTTTTTTAAAAAAGGCTTTCCCAATAAACTAATGTTTATTATGATATTTAAATATGCAAAGATAATTGGATTAACTAGTTGGCTTCTAGAAAAATAATAGTTTCCCTCATGAGGATGATGACCTGGAGAGTTTGCTTAAATACATTACTGAGCTGCACTTTTCAATTATCTGACTCAGTAGGTCAGAGATGGGACATGAGAACTTGCATTTTTGACAAGCTCTTAGGTGATGCTGTTGATACATGTCCCACACCTTGAAATCTACTGGCTTTGTGTGAGAGAAGGATAATTTATTTAGTATAATAAATTATGTCTGTATTCTCTCTCTTTTTTAAAAATACTTTTGTTGTTGTTGTAGATGGACACAATACTTTTACTTTATTTGTTTATTTTTATGTGGTGCCGGGGATTGAACCCAGTGCCTCACGCATGCTAGCCAAGCACTCTACCACTGAGCCACAACCCCAGCCCTGTATTCTCTCTTTATACTGCTTTCTAAGAAGGTACTTGTGTTATAGACAGAGAGCACTGTGTTCCCCCCAAATTTGTATGTTGAAGTTCTAACCTTCAGTACATCAGCATGAGATTACATTTTGAAAATATGACTTTTAAGAAGGTAATTAATGTTAATTGAGGTCATTAAGGTGGGTTCTAGCCCAAAAATTGATTTCCTCATAAGAGAGGAGGAGATTAAGTCATTATCAAATGCAAAGGGATGCCCATCTGAAGATTCATGGAGAAGATGGCTTTTACAAGCCAAGAACAAGGGTCTGCTGACATCTTGATCTTGGATTTTCAACCTCCAAAATAGACAATAAATGTCCATTGTTTAAACTGTGCACTCTTTAGGGCTTTATGATAGCAGGCTGTGCAGATTCACACACCTGGGCAAGTCCTTTCCTCCTCGAACTTGCACTTGCACCATGTGGGAGGTTTGGCTGTAGCATCCTGCCATTCTACTTGAACTAGAGTAAAAGCTATTCCATGAGAGCTGGTCCATTGCATAGCATTCTTCTGGCCTCTGTTCAAAAGTTACCTCTTCTGGTTGTCTTTCTTAACCTTCCTGGACAAAGTTATCCTCCCTTTTCTTCTTGTTCCTCCCATACTTAACTTGTGCTTCTTCTATAGGAGTGACCTTGTGGGTTTTTTTGTTTGTTTGTTTGTTATTGCATGGTTTTCATTCTCTTCCAGTAGACAGTGTTTTTTACCATCTAGTATTTTCAGGCTGTGTAGTAGATTCTCAGTTACAAGAAACCCCATAGTGTCTCCCTTGTCTACTATTCCGACCTGCCTGGTCAGTTTCATTTCTTCTCACACCCCTGGCCCTTCCTTTCTTGCTTCATAGAGAAAATATCAGAAAGTGGTTGAAAACCTACACCAACCTCTTACCCTTCCCATCTGCATCCTCTTTTCCTTCCTGTTTGAGGAGAGAATGGGTTCCTCTTCCCAGGGCAATTTCTCCGGCATGATGACTCCCCTTCCCATCTATTTGCTCTGTGTTTCAACTTTTCCTTATCTTCTGGATCTTTTCAATTGAGATTTAAAATATCCTTATGGCTCCTCCTTTCAGAAAAACAAAGTAGAAAAGAAACTAAATTTTCTCTTAGAGCCACTTCCCTTTTGGTACTTCTATTTTTTTAAATTTTTTAATTTTGTAATTGTAGATGGACAGCGTGCCTTTATTTTATTTGTTTCATTTTTATGTGGTGCTACAATTCTAACCCAGTGCCTCACACATGCTAGGCAAGTGCTCTGCCACTGAGCTACAGCCCCAGCCCCCCTTTTGGTTTCATGACCTCCCCTTTCTCAAAAGAGCTCTTTTCTCAAAAGAGTTGTCAAGGCATGCTCTGACCCCATGTTCTCACATCCTGTAGGTCCAACCAGGGGTGTGTGTGTTTTCTTTCCACCATTGCATTCTGAAGGCCCATTCTACTTTCTCTGGTGGCCAAGATGACACTAACCCCAGAGGGTATCATCCTCGCTCTCTGAGCAGTTTCCTCCTCCCTCTCCCAGGGGAAAGCTCTCCCTGATCTCTAAGATGCCCACTTCTGTTTCCTCTGAATACTCCTCAGTTCACCTTCTATATCGTCACCTGCACACTGAGTTCCACAAGGCTCAGCCAGTCCTAGACACTCTTCTCTACTTACTCTGCAGTCTTCCCATAGGCTTCTTTTATCCCAACCAAGGCTTCCTCATCCCTGGGCCCCTGCCACTGACATATCTAGAGTCAGCTTAGATGGCTTCTTTGGGCTGTGATTGCCTCTTAGCATCCCCAAATCAGCATGTTTAAGCCCAACTCATGCTTCTCACCCATACACCCCTTTTCTCCCTCATTGTTCTTAGTGTGAGAGAATATTGTCATTCTCTACCTAGTTTGCATGCAAGAATGCTAGGGTTGTTCATGAACCTTTTACTCTCCTCCTTCAAATAAGGTCATCTCTAAATTCCATTAGTGTGTTCTCTATACTGCAATCAGAAACTTCTTCAAAATTAAGTATTTGCTTACATTATTCTCTCAAAAATGTTGGATATTCTGTCTTCCTGGATCTACATCAGGAACTCTTAAGATAATAATATATGGCCAGGATCCCCATCCCCACCCCTGCACCTCTTCCTACTCCTTGGACAGATGGAGCTCTGTCTTATCCCCAGAGTCTTCAAAACTGCTCCTCTCCTTTCCCCCAAAGGCTCTCTCCTTTTTCCCTTTTCTCCAAGATAATCCCCGTTTATTCTTCAGTGCATGATTTAAATACATGTCCCTTTTGCAAGGAGTCTTCAACTTATCAGATGGGGAAGATCCCTCCTATAAGTGCCCAGGTTTACTCTTATCCTTCACAACACCTGTGACAGGTTGCATTTAAGTAGTTAATTGTGCTTGCCCTTTAGAAGAGTGGAAGCCCAAGAGGACAGAACCTGGAGTCGTTCTATTTATTGCTGTACTCCTAGCACTGGATACAGTGCCTTTTCCTAATATGCAGGAAATGCTTGTTCCTCACCTAACTGAGGTGATGGTAGATGGCCATGCATGTGAAGGTGGGTAGTGATGATGAGGCCTTCCCTGGGTTTCCATTTTTTAGGGCTTCTAAAATGCATGGGTCAGGGCATGCATCTGGCCTTTGGAGGAGCTCACCACATGCTCCGTCCGTCCCACCTGTAGGATGAACAGCTTCACAGCGCCAGCCACACTGATGGACCATCTCTGAATACTATGTTCATGACATAGTTAAAAAAGAGAAGGGACCTTTTCAAAGAAGATTTTAAAAACACCTGGGTACTTATTAAAATAGTATGTTCTTAGACCTAACTTTCACTATTTTTGATTCTGAAGATGTGAGCATTTGTAGTTTTTAACAAGCACCTCAAATCCCTATAATTTAGATAGCCTGTGGTTACTACTATTAAAAAAAAAAAAACACCCTATTTGATTCCTTTTAATCTTAAAGTTCAGGTGAAAGATCACGAATCCATGTAATATTGGGAATCTTGGAAACATAGTTATTTTCTTTATATGTCATAGCTGTGGCTTTTTTTTTTAAATGAAGCCTTATCTCCCCATGTGAGATCTGAGATTGCATTTAAATTTAAAGTTTCAGCTCTATGGCTTGCCAGTACCACTTTACATATAAAGTTCTTTTCTCCCCCCCCCCCCACACACAATTTAATCCTCTGTATTTCTTTCCTAATTACTACTACTTCTGATGGAAAGCAATTTTGGCAGTGATTAATTTGAGGGGTCTGCAACCTCTCCTTTGCTTTTTAAGACAATCCTGTTTGCACTACATGGGGCCGCCTTAATTTTCCGCCTCTTCAAAGAGCTATTCCAAATTCTGTGTGTGTCTTCTAGGATTCACTATCATGTTCAAACCAGAGTGCTGTCTTCTCTTCTTTGTCCACATTTCCTTGAACTTGAAAAAAAACAAACAAAAACAAAACCCACTGTCCCTGCAAAGCAAGGTGGGGAGGAAACATGCTGCTGCCAATTACACATGCCAAAGAAGGTTTGTTTTCCACGTTAGCTAAAATCAGCAGAGAGCTAACGGCAGGGTGCTCTGTAGAAAAGAGTCTGCCAAAATAAAATGGAATTGAAATTGACTTGGGCAGGATAAATGCTGGTGGCAGGTGCCAGGAAGCAGCAACTTCTGTCAGGGGCAGTGGGAAGTCGAGAGAGTGTGTAAAGCTGTCATTCTTGCATCCACGGCCGATCAGAGTTGCCAAAGAAAACTCCTAAGGCTGGTGATGAATAGGTTCAGCTCTTATTTCCTGAATTGGAATATCATGTTTGTGTGACATATTTGACAAGGATGGGCTTCACTCATCATAAGGGTAGTCATTGCCTCAAAAGTAAATGATGGGGCAACTGGGGAAATTCGGATGGGAGTAGTCCCAGGCCACCTTCACTGACATTTCTATGTCTGGACAGCGAAAATAACAGGGTCCTTGAGAGCTTCTTCAAGCCCTCCTTTACACTCTCTTTCTCACTGTAGTCAAGGAGAACCGAGCAGGGCATCCCATACTGGCTACTGTTTGAGTATACCCTTGTTCAAAATACTTTGGATCCAAGTGTTTTAGGTTTCAGGGTTGGGTTATTTGCGTATACCTAATAAGACACTATGGGTATGGACCCAAGCCTAAACGTGAAGTTCATTTATGTTTCATATATACCTTATGAACATAGGCCAAAGATGATTTTATACAATATTTTAAATTATTTCATTCATGAAGCAAAGTTTCTTGATGTGGCATTTTTCTATGGGTAGCATCATATTGGTGCACAGAAGGTTTTGTATTTTGAACAAGTTCAGAATTTGGATTTTGAATTAGGATTGCTCAACCTGTACCTTAATTCCATTCTTATCCCTAGCTCCTTAAATATCATCTTCTAGTAAATAGAGATGCCTTGGAATAGTATGAGGAACAGCTGTATTTATTTCTCTTTAGACTATACTAATAATGTGTGACTTTACTTTGTCAACTACTTTATTGTTTTCACACTGAAAATGATATTGAAATGGAGCCACTGTTGGTGAGTTGAAGACTTCTCTTCTCAATCACCTTCTTTAGTCTAACCTTCACATCGAATCCCCCCAAGTCTTAGTCAATCCTACTTTTCTTTTCTTCTGTATTCAAAATGCTAGTCCATAATATTTAAAGTGAAAAAACTAAATCTACATACACCAACTTGAATAAATCTTGAAAATATGTTATATGAACAAAGGTTTTGATATGCTACTCATTGTATCCTACATATATGAATTTTTAAATTTTTTATTTTTTTAATCACAGTGTTACATATGCACCCAGTAGGTGGAATTGTCAAAGCTGACGGTAGAATAAAGAGGTTAAAGGATCTGGAAGAAATGCATAGGAGGTATTAAGTTTTTGGAATAGGAGAAGAATGGACCTAGGAGAAATGAAAGCCTCAGCTAAATCATGTGATAAAAAGAACTGAATCTAATACTTGGTCAATATCCATCCATTCACTCAATCATCAGACCCTACTGAACATCTTATTTGGGCTACTGGAGGATGTGCTTGAAGCTGAAGATAGAATGAACTAAGCTCAATCCTTCCCAGTTACAAGGACCTCCTCACCAGTGAAGATGGCAGATATATTGAAGGTGATGGAAATAGGAAGGGAGAGGAACATAGGTCTCAGGTCCAGGTGATTTTTCTTCTCTTTTAGCTATGTTTGTTGGCCCTCACTATGTTCCAGTTGCTACCTGAGAGGCTCTTACTTACATAATCCTCACAAACTTTCCTGAAATGAACTGTTTGAACAAATTGTCAAAGAGACAGGGCCCTAGCTGAGATCATAATTGGGGAACAGCTGACATACCCTGACAAAGCTTCCCTATCCGCCAATCAGAACTGTGAAGGGAGCTCAGGCTTGGAGATGCAAGCCATTTAGAGACTGTGGGAAGACCTGAGTTTGGTGCATTTCAGGAAAAAAAAAAAAAAAAACAAACTCAGCACTTTGGTGACTTGCTTAGGTGGTGGAAGTGCTTACTGACTCTGCTGGGGCTGCACCTGATGCCCTGAGGGTCAAGTCACTGTTCAAGGCAGGCATCCTCAAAGGAGTTTCAGCAACCTTTAAATTATTCAAAAGACATGGCTGAGTGTAAGGGATGACCCCATTCCAAAGCGAAATCCTAATTTGATGCCTTTAACATTTTGGCTATTATAATCAGAGTGCTTTTCAAAGAATCACATCAATGATACATCAGCTGTATAGCAATTGGGAACTTCAGTGGCATAACATGTAGAGAATGGCTCTTTTATCTGTCTAGTTTTTTTCCTCCCTTTCTTTTTAAAGAAAAATCACCTTTTGAAAAAGCTGTTAAAAGAAAGGAATAGACAAAGTATTGTAAAAGTTGAGTAAGATACAGTTGTAAGATTGTCAATAAAACAATTTAGATAAATATAGCCTTCACTTATTAGCTTCTTTAAAGAAGTAAATATAATTGAGTTAGCTTTTGAAAACTATATTTAATCAAGGTATAGGGATGTAGCACGATTTTAAAATTTGTCTATGTCTGTCTGTATCACCATGCTTAATGTTTAATTCATGATTATATTTTAAACTTTATGTTGTGTTAGTAAGCAAACAAGTGCCACAAAACAAACATTTTCCTTTTTTTTTTTCTTTTGTTTTCCTTTTTATTCTGTTTTCCATGTCCTATTTCCTTGACCCCCACCACTTCTTCCCTTATAAGTGGACATTTGATCTTGTTGTTTTTTTCCCCCTTGGGGAAATACAAATAGTATGAATAAGATTACTTATTTATGATTTGTATAAATATCATACAACTATAGATTTTATTGGGACTAACACATCTAAGTTTTTTTTTTTTTATATAAATGGGGAAACTGATGAAAAATTACCTGCCCAAAATATCCAGTACATTCAGGGTAAGTAAGCCAGGGATGGAATGCAGGCATCCTGATTCCTAGTGATAGATTGTGTGGCTTCTCCTGTGAGACATTTATAAAATCATACCCATTTGAAAGAAATGTACTTATTTAGTTAAAATATATTTCCCACAAAAACTTACAGCATTATTAAGGTTTCTATACAATCCATTTGATTCTTTTGCACCAGGGCGGTAAGAAACAGATGGAATGATTTATGTCTTTTCATATCTAACAAATGATTTTGAAGTCCAAGGTCATGACTGGAGTGCAGAAAAAAATGGAACTCATGTTATTCCTTAAGGAGCTTAGTATATTTCTGGCTCATAATCTGTGTCTTTGCATCCAATTCCCTCTATTCTAGGACCCCCTGCACATCCTAGTTATCTTCCCTACCTGTCAGCAAACACCTTTTGACTTTTGAATCCCTGGCTTTGGCAGCCTCTGTGGAGGAGCTTTGTGTGACCTCCACAGCTTACATTCTGCCCACTGGTCAGGTCTAGCTGACAGGCTTTGGGGACCTAGTTGACTCCTATCCAAGACCAGGAGTCTCTCAAGACCTCTCTTCATGTAGCTAACCTGAGGGCCTGCTGAGATGCTGGATTTAGTAAATACTGTATTTCATTCCTGCAAATTTCTTATTACACAACTTCTCCTGTCTTGGGTTTAGGTATAAATAAATAAGAGGCTTGAACTATATGATTTTAAATATCTGCTTTGGTTTTTAAATTCTGTTAACTCAGGGAACAGAGAATTATACAGTTTCCATCTCATAAGACTATGGATCATTTCCTGAATAAGTATACAGTCTTTACAAAATAATTATTGATTACAAGATGAATAAATATTCATTAGTTGAAAAAAAACAGAAAGTTGTGAAGAAGAAAATAAAAATAGCCATAATCTCATCAGACAAATAAATATGAATCTTCAACTAGGGTGAAAAATGTTCACAGAAACACAACTTTTTGAATTGAAATACCTTCTTTATCAAATAGTATACAGAATATGGAAATTAGTTAAAAATAATACTTTGCACTGAATATGTGTGCAACAAAATTTTATTTTTTCTAGTTTAGTGTTTGTCTTTTTTGTCAATAGCATTAATTTTATAACTTTTTTTCATCTGATATGAGTATTTTTTTGTAAGAATGTATTTAATATTTTAATCCTTCCTCCTTTCTTGGGTTAATGAATGTTGTTAATGCTTTAGGTAAAGTACCTCTCCCCATTTTATTGGGGCATCTTCCATATGTATGAACACTTTTTCCAAAAAAATGATATAATTACATTTGAAATTCCTTATTTACTTACCAAGTTTGCTAAATATCCTTTATTCACTTACCAAACCTGCTAAATATTTAGTGATTCATATATTCCACAGTATGGTTATACAGGCTGAGCATTTCTAATCTGAAATCCGTAATGCTCCAAAACATAATTTTAAAAAACTCAATAAATTTTTGCTTAAGGAGTTTCCCATTGTGATTCCTTTGTGTCCATCGCAAGGATGCCCTTTTTAAAAGAACTGATGCTTCTCTAGTTGTCCCAACATCCCACCATTCTTTTTCCATTTGAATTATGGAATTCTGATGATTTCACAATTCTCTACCTAGGATATTTGGGATTTAATTTCTTCAAGTAATTAACTTTAGGATCCAAATAGGAGAAAACAGGCAGCTAGAAGCAATGGAAACAAACCCTTATACTTTGGGAGTAGATGGAACTGCCTCATTCTTATGTGCTGACACGTTCTCCAAACATCAATGAGTTTACATCATATTCTTCCTATTATCTCACACAGTAGTACAGATATGGGATATGTCAACAAAATAGTTAAACAAGCACAGTAAGATATATCTTCAACCGAATGCCTCATTTTCTGAAGATAGCCTTTTCATTTATCAATTAGATATAACATTCTTGCTTGTATGTATCAAAACTCATACTGAACAATGAGTTCTAGGTTCCAAAAGAGGATTTATTTTTTGCACTATTCTCTAAGTCCAATATATATATATATATATAAAAAAATTGAGTCCTGACATGATGCCATGGCATAAAATTCCATATCTGATTGCATGTAATAGGTTACAGACAAAACATAGGTATGCTAAAAATAGGGTATAAAATATCCTTTGGGCTATGTGTAAAACATTCCTATAAATGATGTGTTTAGACTTGGTGTCCATTCTCATCATGTATAAATGAATACCCCCAAATTTGAAAAAAAAACCCCATAAATCTGAAATATTTTGTTCTCAATATTTTAGATCAGGGATCCTCAAACTATATTGTAATTTGTTTGATTTATTCCCATGGATTTGACTATTTTCTGTAAGATAAAACAAGTCACTTTGCTTTAGATAGTTCATGCATTTATGTTTTTTTTTTTTTTTTTTTTTTTAAATAATACAGGGGTCTGGGATTGTGGTTCAGTAGCAGAGTGCTCTCCTAGCATGTGTGAGGCACTGGGTTCGATTCTCAGCACTACATATAAATAAATAAAATAAAGGTCCAGTGACAACTAAAACAAAAATTGAAAAAAAATTAATATAACTGATGGTTTGAAATTAAGCAGATTAAAGAAGGTCCATATCTATTTCCCATAAATGACTATAGAGATCTCTTCACCCGCCAGCAGTGTAGAAGACCCACTTCCTTGAATCCTCAATAATAATATAATATTTACCAAATGGATGAGTGAGAAAGCCCAATTCTTTCCTTATTCTACAATGTTCACATGCTGGCTATTTTATAGATGCTTTATGAACTGCATGTTTTGTGTTCTTTGTGTCTATTTTTCTTTTGGAGTATTCATCTTATTTTTATCCACATGAAAACATTATGTTGGTAATGCTTCATTTTAAAATATTTAGGAACATTTTGGTGAACTTGATATTGTGTATACTGTATTCTGAGGTGCCTAGAAAGTCATGAGGTATTAAGGTTTGAAAAACTGTGGCCACCTGACCAAAAAATAAAAACAAAAAGTAAAGGAAAGAAGAAAGGAAGAAAGAAAGAAAGTAAGTAGGTAGGTAGGTAGATAGGAAGGGGAAAAAAAACAATGGAAGGAAATAAAAACACAACTTTGGACACATCCCTTAAGTAATTTGATGGTCGGAGTTAATGGGGATGCATAATTGTGGATGTAACTAGAGTCCTTGAATATAATTGTACTCATAAGTCAAATAAGACAATTCATAACAATTTGGTCCAGCATTTTAATTTTTGTCTGTTAAATTATTCATGCGAATACTTTTATAAGTTTAGCCATGAATATTTGATTGGTGGTGAATTCATAACCATAAACTATCTCAGTCTTTTATTTTTCTCATTTATACCCAATTAACATATATGAGAAGGTGGAGACAATTTATTCTTTTTAATATATGACATACCTTTCTCTACAGACTTATTGAGGCTGTCTGATGAACATTTACTATGACTGGAAGTCAATATTATGCCTGTTTTGGTAGTTTAATAAATGTTCTAATAACAATCCTCACTATCCGGAGGGAAAATATTATAAGTCTCTTTTACAATTGAGGAGATGACATTCAAAGAGGTTAAGTAGTTTTCCAGAAGTCACACAGTATGTTGGAGACTAAGATTGGATTCACATCTAGGTCACTGTGGATAGAACTTCCTTTATCTGTTCATGATGAGTGAGGCCAGTGGAAACATAAACCATCATTCTCTGTCTCTGTCTCCATGCCCATTCCATCATAAGGGCAAATTTGCTGAGTAGATATCCAATAGTTTCTTTCTAATACATGAATAGATATTTACAACCTTTTGCTTGCTGAGCAAACTCTCGTATGAGAAGGTGTATATTTTGGCAGACTGCTAGTGGGCTGAGCTGTATAAGTTCACTTTTCATTGCTAAGGTCAAAATACCTGAAAATACATAGGAGGGAAAGTTTATTTTGGCTCACAGTTTCAGAGGTTCAGTCCATGGTCTGCTGACTCCATTGCTCTGAGACCATGTGAGGTAGGACATCATGGCAGAAGGGCATGGTGGAGAAACAGTTCTCCTCTCATGGTGACCAGGAAGCAGAGAAAGAGAGGAACTGGCCACTGAGAAGATGAACCCTTTCAGGACACACTCTACCCATCTCCTCCAGCCATGCTGCATCTGCCTATAGTTACCACCCAGTTGGTCCATTCAAACTGGGATGGACTGATTAGGTTATGGCACTCACAACCCAATCTTTTGACCTCTGGATATTTCTGCATTAACACAGAAACTGGGGGGAACATCTCATATCCCAACTATACCAGTGGTCAAGTGTGCATAGTTAGATGTCAAAATCAAGAGATGCTACATTAGGGCTAAGTTGTGGGTTGTGCCCTCTAACAGGTGATGACTTTTGTAATAGTGAGGGATCACAGGACCCACCAGGGACCTTCCAATTCCTTTTGATTCTGAACAGAATAAGGCATGCTGCTTTATAGGGGAAAACTCCTTAGTCAAAAGGCAGTGAAGGCATCACACTGTTATCTCAATAATTACTTTAATAAATCCAGAAAATGGGCAACCCCAAAACAACTCAATTATTTTAACTTGAACCCGATAACTCTCATAATTATCCTAGTAGATCTGAATACATACCATGAATTGGTTGTTATCCAGCATTATAATCCCATAAAAATATCAAGAATGATATACATAACTAAAGGTTCCCATTTAGCTTAATAATATACATTTTCTAGCACTAAAATCTCTCTATAGACTGACTTAATAATGGCTTCATAAGAGCTTCATAAGAATCATCATTGATAATTCATTGAATTAGTGGTTCCACAGCCCAGCTGAGCATCAGAATCCCCTGGGAAATTATTAAAAAGCACATTTTTATCTCTAGTCTTTGGAGAATCAAATATTTTAGAGATGGGGCCTAGAAATCCGCATGTTAAAAGAGTTTCCAGTTGAATGTGGTATGTAGCCTGATTTAAAAATCATTCGTTGTAGCTCTGTCTTTTATGGAGTGAAGTAAGACTCTGTGTTCTAAAACACAAGTCTAATCAGGTGACTCCTGGGCTTGGGCCTCTTCAGCCAGGTGCAAGGGGCTGTAAAGGCTCTTCATGACTTGGACTCTGGTGACCTTTCACCTTCATCTCCTGACACTCCCCATGCATAGGTGCCACATTCTGCTGCCTCTCAGTTACTCACGGAATACTCCATGCTTTTTCACTTCTCCTTCTTTGATCTTGAAACATACACATTTTCCTGACTGCCTGCAAACTCCTATGGGATCATAAGGATGATCCCACCTACCTGTTTTCAGGGCTGTGCTTGCTTTCTCCTTTTTGCCTTGAATCATGGAAACTTGCCTCCTGATACTAACTTAAGTTTGCTCACCTTGACCATAACACTTGATTCCACTGTGTTGTTACATTTTTATATTAACTGCTCTGCTAGGCATTTTTGAGGACATAAACCAAATAGTCCAAGGCCCATTATATAGTTTAGGCCAATGAAGGAATAGGTTCAGATGTGCATTTTTCATCCCCAACTGCTCTCTTGTAACACTGTTACAAATAATCTATGTTTCAAAATGGTCCAGTTTCTTTAAAAAAGAACTATTCAGATATTCTTGTATTAATTGCATTTCACTGTGATGTTTATGGGCAGTATAATCAGTAGGGCATCTGTTCTTTCAGAAGACCACTTTTCTTGTGAAATACTCTGATTTTCTGGAGTATCTTAGAGGGAATCACTGGGGAAAACCATTGATAGAGCTGATGAGCCCATGAGATGTTGTTTTAAGGTCACAGTCCTGGGTCTGGCTCACATTTTGCTGCTGATTTCTCATCTTCAACATTTTTTTCCCTTCTGTGTGTGTGTGTGTGTGTGTGTGTGTGGGTTTTGCTTGGAATCTTTAGCCTCAATTGAAGCATGTGTATATGTGTATAGAATTTGTGTGTGTGTGTGTGTGTGTGTGTGTAATCCTCAAGTGGTCAATCTTGAGGGACCCATAGATCAATGGTGCATAACTCACTCTCTCCTTTAGAATTTTATGATCTCTGAAGACTTTTCAGAGTTGCTTGATTCCATACAGGAAAAAACTGGAGGAAGGGACAGGATTGCTGAAATCCAGTGGACTCAGGGGGCTGCAGCTGGAGGAGAGGCGCTGCCTTGAGGGCTGATTAGCTCCTCTCTGAGTGGGAAGGAAGGACATGGGTAGAACTGAGGGAAGGCAGTGATGTGGTTCTCCAAAATTTGACTAGCTCATTATCTATTACCCGGGACTTTCTCAAGAAAGACTTCATCAACAGCAGAGGAATAGTATGGTAGAAGGAGGGGAGCTCTAATAAGGAGAGAGCCTCCCTGTACCCCCACTCCCCAGGAAACTCAATGTCTGGGAGTTCAAGAACCTCTTGCAATTCTTTTGTCTTTGATTCCTCAGAAACCCCCTAAACTCCAGGCTTTAGGCCAGGCCCTTTCTTCTCTTCCATTTGCATGTACTCCTTCACCTTCAGGAGCAAGAACAGAGTGAACCCACAGCAGCACTTCACCCTGTGTTTAAAGCTGAAACAGCTGGTATGCTAACTTTCCAGGACATGGGTATGCAAAGGCCTCCTGTTGTCCTTTTGATACAGTAAACTACTCTTATTTAGGCCTAAGGATAGGCCCAAGGATCACCTAGAGGACAAATGAAGAGAATTATTAGAACCAGGCAGATCATGGGAGCCATGTCATTCCATGTCTGACTCACTGCTAACTTTGTGCCCCTGCAGGTGACTCTCCTGTGAGGATCCCACCTGCATGGACCCTGCATGCACCTATGCGAGGTCATCAGCTGCTTCTCGCACAGGTAGCTGCCCTCCTGAGGAAAAGGCTGCTCCACACACTGAGAGCCTGGAAAAGCACAGTCTCAGACCTGCTGCTGCCTGTCCTTTTTGTGGCCTTGGCCATGGGCCTTTTCATGGTGCAACCTCTGGCCACCGAATACCCTCCCCTCAAACTGACTCCTGGCCACTATGAGAGTTTGGAAACTTACTTTTTCAGGTAAGAAACTTTTTTATTTCAAAATTATGGACACATTGTGAATAAAGACAGACTATGAATAGTGTCATAGACTGAATGTTTGTGTTTCTCCCTAATATATTTTTTTTTTTGTGTGTGGAAATTCAACTCTCAACATGATAGTACTTAGAGATGGGTTCTTTGGGTGGTGACTAGTTTAGGAGGATGAACCATTACAAATAGGATTAGTGCCCTTGGAAGGAGACACTAGTAGGAAAGTAGCTTGCATTTTTTCCTACTGTTAAAGAATCCTTAAAACAATTAAATTTGGTGGGGTTTTTTTTTAAAGCAAAGCAAAACAGAAGTGATTCATGAATTAGGCAGCTCCTGGAACCACAGCAGGTTCTGAGAACTTCAACTAACTACCATCACAAAGCATTTACAGAAAAGTGGAAGTGAGGCATAGAAAACAACGTACTTTGCTATAGTCTACTAGATCAGTCAATCAATTGGTTAAAGCTTGATCAATCAGCTGCAGTGCCTCCTACAACCAACCAAAGTTCAATTCTTGCAATTGAATTTTATGTTAATTTGATATGTTGGGCCCAGTGCAGATGCCCAGTCAAAATTCATGGTCACCCAAAATTTTTTTGACAATTCTCTGTTGTATGAAGAAGATAGTCATCTCTAACTCAGAAAAGGGCCCTCGGGTGAACTCAACCATGCTGGACCCCTGATTTCTCCAGTTTCTAGGACTGTGAGAAATAAACTTTTGTTGTTTAGAAGATACCCAGTTTATGGTACTTTGCTATATTAACCTGAGCTGACTAAGAAAAATAGCATTAGCTTTGATATTTTTAAGAATTCAAATAAAAGTATTTATATGAGGGGCAGTAGGAGTCATTTGGTGGCAGAGATCTTGCTTAGCATGTTCAAGTACCTGGCTTTGATCCCCACACCCCAAATTCTATGTGAATTGCCGCAGTCTGGCTGGGCACAAATCACAAGCCACTGAAGCAGGAACAAACTTTATTTCTGAACTCCACCAGCACACTCCACACACGCTCCCCGGGAACTTTCCGGGAATCCCCACGAGAGCTCAACTGGAACTCAACGGGAACTCCGGAGAACTTGCTGGCGTCACCTCTCAACCACTACTTCTGGCAAAAATGCCATGCGTCATCCTGACTCGGCTGTGGCCTTCAACAGTGAATGCTTTCATTATTTCTGAGGTCAGAGTTCACAGGGATAGCTGTTGAGAAGCCCCTGCTCTTTTTAGGATTGTGTCAAAGCAGATACCTAGGACTGATGAGGCAGGACTGGCTCCCAACCTCCATATCAATGGCTCCTCCCTATACAGACAAGCATCTTTATTAAAAAAAAAAAAAAAGGACACTAGTCACTGGCCCCTACTCTAATCCCTTAGCAGTAAGTAGGAGGGCCAGATATGTTTTAGAATTTTTAGGATTTTAGAAAAATATATAAATTGTACATTTCACAAATCTCCCATAGTTACTTTAAGAAAAATGACCCATAACAGCACATACCTGTCTGCAGGGAACTCTATGATTTAAGCAAAATGAGATCAAGACCATAAATGAGGCTGGGAGTGGTGACACATGCCTACAATCCCAGTGGCTCAGGAGGATGAGGCAGGAGGACTGTGAGTTTAAAGCCAGCTTCAGCAACTTAGTAAGGCTTTAAGCAACTCAGCAAGACACAAAGGTCATGTTAGGATCTCATGTTAGGATCTTCCAGATCCATTTTTCAAGTTCTTTATCTTTCCTCAAAGTTTTTTTTTTTCTTTTGTACCAGAAATTGAACCCGGGGAAACTTACCCACTGAGCCACATTTCCAGCCCTATTTATCTTTTGTTTTAATTTTGAGATGGGCTTTCATTAAGTTGCTTAGGGCCCTCCTGAGCTGCTGGGGTTACTGGCATATGCCACTGTGCCCAGCTTCAAGATTTCTTTACCTTTTCTTTTTGGCTATCTGTTTGTGGTATTTCTCTAGTGTTATTGTTTGTATCTAAACAAGGATCATCCTCTTAGTTAATTTCTTCAATAATATTTTCAGGAAGTCTTTCTTCCTGAGTTTAGAAACTCCTGTGTAGGCATGTGATCCTGTTACTATTCTATTGCTTTTGGTTTGTCTGGTTGGTTGGTTGCATATCCTTTTAGTGACTCTTTGTCAGTCTGCATTTTTTGAGTTTTCCTCTGACTCCTGGGATGTGTGATTGTCCTTGCTGTTTGATCAGATTAGGGTATCATTTATTGACTAGAGTAGTTCCCAGAGAGATGGAGCCAAAGAACCTTCTACCTCTATTGAGCTGCAGATGACTGTCAGTACATTCCTACTTCCTCCAGGCAGCTAGCGGAGCTTTCTGCGGTTTGTGCTCTTGTTAATTCAGGAATAGAAAGTATTGACCCCCTCCAAATAATCAGAGAAGACAGAGGTCTGTTACCTAGGAATTTGCAGGTCCCCAAGCCACCCTTCCCACAAGGGTACTTGCTTATCCCTGCCCCTGGTCACTCTGCTCCTGGCTTCAACTTGTGTTCATAGGTTGCCTGGTCTACAGGGAAGAAGACTCTGAACCATCTTTGCCTGTGGTGACTCCCACAGAGCCTAAGACCCCACTTGGAATCTGATAGTTACCAATACCAGAAGCTGCTAGGATCAGGAGAGAGAGAAAGGTTGGAGTTGAGAGTGGAGAGAGGAAAGGAAGAAAGGGCACAGGCTGCTATCTTTCTAGAAACCCTAGAACTTGCCAAGTTGGTTTAATCCTATCTGCATCAGAAGCATTAGCGCTTTCATTAATCAGGAGGGCCCTTTGGGATGGTGCTCGGGAATATGCATCTGCTCTGCTAAGCTCACTGGGTCACCAAGATGTACATCAAATGTTGAGAAATAACGATTTGGAGAGGGAAAGTGACCCCCTTATGACCTACCTCAGAAATCAATAAATTATGACCCCATTTATGAACGACCGCAGGAAGGAGTAATTTTCAAGCCCTATAGTCTGTTAAAGACAGATGTCCAGTGCTTTAAACACTGAGATTTACTTAGCAACATAGGCAAGAGCTTGAAGGCAACCAAAGAGAGAGTTTAGGAGCCTGTATTTGAATTTTATGGCAAATGAGATACTTTAAAGCCGATTTTTGTTGTTTTCTCTAAATGGTGATCTCTAGACCTAAGCAAAGAGTAATAAAAAGTAAAGCATAACTTTTACACATGTTTTTTTGTAATCATTAAAAAGGAACCAGTTTAGGGATCAAATGTTTTTCTTTCAGAAAAACAGTTTTACTTTTATATTTGTTCTTGGATGATGGGTCATAGGAGAATAGTCCAGAGATGTCACAAATGACATTTCCTTTTATATGGGCTCCATTTCAGTGGAGAGTGTGTCCCTGTCCTGTGGAAGTGTTTTCTCACAGGTTAGACAACTGAAGGATGTTTGTCCAGAGGGTGCACTGCCAACTTATGGGGCAAAGCTTTGTTGTTCATTTCAGGCTGCTTCATCATTGTTTATGTTGGACCACAGAAGTAGGGAATCATATCAGGCCAGTTGTAAACCACCTAAAAATTTAAAGACATTTACTGTATCTTATACAGTGGGGAACATGGTGGTTTCCTATAAATAATTATTGCCTTCTGGATTTAGGAGCTACAGAGGTGTTTTCATTCTGGGTTTATATATTGTTAATGTTCTGAAAATGACATTGTCCTCAGCAGAAATACCATTCTTTCTTGGTCCAATGAGTTTTAGTTTCTCTTCCATCAAATTTTATCCCTGTTTAAATGGTAAGAGTTCAGGGAAAGCCAGATATAGGGAAATTAAATATTCAGACAGGATGACTGATTCGGTCAGTAATTTCCATATATTAATGATATGTCACAATGTGTTGAACAAACTATCTCTGAGAACATACTGAGGTCCAGCTCCTGTCTTAAGCACAAAGCCCTTCTTTTCCAGGATTGTTTTGTTTCAGTAACGAGAGGGCTACCATTAAAGTCCAGTAAAGATGTGCATCGGGGCTACTGGGAAGGAGGGAGAGAGTGCAGGCAGGTCGGGGCTATTGGGAAGGAGGCAGGGATGAGGCTGGGAGTCACAGTGGGAACAATGTTGGAGCTGAGGCTTCTGGGCTAGCGATGGTTTCTGGTCATGTAACCAGGACGCTTAGAAGAGTGAATTGAAGGGATTGGAACTTAGAAAGCAAATCCACGTGATCAAAGTGGTTGCAGTTGGGTGCTGCCTTCTAGGAATAGGCCTAGGGTATCCAAGCCTGAAGACTGTGGAGGGCAAACACCATGTGGAAGGGTTCAACACTGTTTCCAGGCTCACAAATGAAGAGGAGACATGGAGGGGCCCGGGTTGTGGTTCTGTGATAAAGTGCTTGCCTAATACATGTGGGGCACTGGGTTCAACCCCAGCACCACATAAATAAAATATAATAAAATAAAGTTTTTTAAAAAAGGAGATGTTGATAAATTTTACATATAAATTATTTTAGTTTTGATGACACGCATATCTATGATATTAATGAAGTTCTGTGTGATATATTTTAACATATGGGTGCAGGGTACACTAAATAAATTGAGACTCCCTTTATCCATCATTCCCCCATACCCTTCATAACCTTTAGTAATCACTATTCTACTTTAATGTTGACTGTTTTAGTGTCCACATATGAGAGAATATATTCAGAGCTTGTCTTTCTGTGTCTGGCTTATCTCATTTAATAATGTCCTCCAGTTCCATCTGTTTTGCTACAAATGAGATGATGTTATTTTCTTTAGGGCTAAATACTATTCGGTTGTGTATAGATATTACATTTCCTTTATCTGTTCATCTGTTATTGGCACCTAGGTTGATTCCATATCTTAGCTATTGTGAATGATGCTGCAATAATATGGGCCTGCAGATATATCTTTGCTATGCTGACGTCATTTTCTTTAGATATATATGCACAAGTGGGATAGCTGGATCATATGATAAATTTTGAGCAGAGAGAATATCAAGTTTGTACATTAGAGAAAGCAAGGAAGGAATTAGGGAAACTGGAAATCTAGAAAGTCCCCAAATCTATGTGAGTTCCCAAGGCACAAATAGGGAAGTTTCTTCTCATTCTTGGCTTGCACTGTGGGACACGGTGGTGCAATAAGTCTAATTAACTTAGACCTCCCTACATTTAATGCTTATAGCAATTCAGAAATATAATTAAGAGGCAATTATTAAAAAAAATTAGTACGTAATAATTATACAGAATAAGGCAACTCATTGTGACATATTCATACATGCACTTCACATAATTTGGTCAATGTCAATAATCAGTATCTCCCCTTGAAACCTCACCTCCTCCTACCCACTGATCCCCTTAGTCTGAAGAGTCCACTTTGCATTGTCCATGAACAAAATCAACAAATGACAAAAATTTGTGATTGAGGTCTCCTTTAAGTTTCGTCTTTCTTAAAAAAAATCAATATTATAGATTATTTGGAAGAAACCATTATATACTCATATACATTTTTTAATTTGTACACTAATTCTTTCCCAAGTGATTTGGGGCACTGTTTATATATGCTATCAATAGTGTTAATTATACATCATTCTTCTTTCTTTTGGGGATGAGTGCTCCTAAAAATGTGCATTCAAAAATAATTTGTAAGTTACATAGTGTAAGTTCTGAAGAGTAATAAATCTATGTTCTTTCATAAATATTATAATTTAGAATTTTGATTGTTTGTAATGATCCCCATTCCCAATGAGTCAAATTTAAAGTTGTGTGAAACATCTTTTTCTCCACATTTCTTCTTCAAGAATTTTCTTAAAGTTGATGTATAAAGTTTAATATAGCATTTGTTTCTACATCTCCCCCAAAGCTACATGAATGTCTTTTTGCTGATGGTCTTTTCAGTAAAGCAAGTCAAAGTTGGTGACCTTGGTTTTGGTAATGCTGCTTGAGCTCTTTATTGACTTTTGAGACTTACACCAGCAAAATAAATACCATAACTCAAAGTTTACTTAAAGCCGCATAGGATTCTGTGCTGAAGACCTCTTGCTAAGAAAATGCAGTTCACTATAGTTCACAGATAGAAACAAAAGGTTGAAACATAGAAGTGGTTTTATTGTGGGGCTCTGTAATAGGACAAATAATCAGCCCAAACCAGAGTGCCAACATTAAGAGAACAGTGTTATACATTTTAATATATTAACATAATGTAATATTATACAGCCTTTAAAGTTTGTTTTTAAATCCATGCAAAGTGTGAATAATGGTTACATTATAAAATTAAGCAAAAAATGAGAAAATAATACAGTGTGGATACAAGTATATAAAAATGCATGTCTGTGGTGGCAAGGATGTGCTTTGAAGAAATTTCTCAATTTTACTTTTGCTTGTTTGGGTCTTACCATAAAAAACACTAGAAAAATAGTTTTATCTAAGAAACTAGGGCTCGTTTGCTTGGATCAGCTTGACAAGGGTACATTTTGAGATCAGAATGTGATTCTTTGCTTTCTGTTGGGAGCCACTAATAATTCCATTTTATCTCCCCTGTCTTACCACAAATAGCAGTGGGAATGACAATATGGACCTCACCCATGTGCTCTTACGGAAGTTTAGAGATCAGGATCTTCTCTGTGCTGACTTAAACCTAGATCTGTAAGTATCATGTGCCCTCTGCAAAAGTAAAGCTTCCAGCCAGCAATACCATAGCTGGAAGGACCCTTTCCCTTCAAGTTTGGTATTTAATGTTTATATTGCATCACATGAAAAGAATGTTAGCCTAATGAGTAGGTTACTGAAAATGCCCTGACATAAGATTCCTAACTGCCTCTATCTCTGCTTCATAGACACATGATTTGTATTATGTCAAAAATTAATAGCTTTCAGAGGCTGGGGTTGTGGCTCAATGGTAGAGCACTTGCCTTCCATGTGTGAGGCACTGGGTTCAATCCTGAATACCACATAAAAATAAATAAATAAAATAAATGTATTGTGTCCATCTACAACTAAAAAAAAATAATAGCATTCAGTTCACTTAATAAAACCCAAAGCTAAAAAAGAATGAAGTAGCAACTAAGTATGAATTATATGTTAACCATTATGTACTTTTAGGGAAAACTTTTACATACGAAAATTAATTACATATTTCTTTTTAAATAAGAGACTTACATGGTCAGTACACATGTAAATGAGAATGTGTGGCAATTATCTGTTTCTGCCTGACTTATTTCACTTCAATGCAATGTCCTCTATTTTCATAAAGGTTGCTGAATAATATTCCATAGGGTATACATACACCACATTTTATTTATCCATTAATCCACTGATTGAAACCTATGTAGATTCCATATCATAGAAGTAGAGAGTAGAATAAAGGTAACCAAGCCTAGGAAGGGTGGAGAGGAGGGAGGAAAGATGATGGTCAATGGGTACAGGGTGAAGTTGGGTACAAAGAATAACTTCCAATGTTATGATTAACAATAATTAATTGAATATTTCAAAATAGCCAATAGAGTATTTTGATTGTTCACAACACAAAGAAACAATAAATGTTTTAGATGATGGATATAATAATTGTCCTGATCTGATCATTATACATTGTATACATGTACTAAATATGACACCATACATCGTAAATATGTGCATTTATTAGGTGTCAATTAAAAATTTAAAAACATTTAAAACAAAAAGCTCAGTATATCAGTGCATGAATTACTTTAAAGATCATTTTCGTAGTATTTGAAAATAATATAGAGATGACTTTCATATAAAACCTTGATAAAGTATGCCTTTCTTCATAAACAGTTCTTTCACTCTTATTTTTCTGAAATTTTATTTATTGAAGAATGGCTATAAATAAACTACTGCCACAAGAACTGAGATTAATAAAGAATATGGCCCTGGTCTCAAGGAATTTACAATTCTGGATAGAACAAATGAGGCAAGTGATAAAAACCATAATGGTACATTGAATGCTAGAAGTGTATTTTTAAAGTAATAAATACAGAGAGGCTGTGAGAAGATGGCGGCGAGGGGAGTGCATTGCCCCCGTGTGCTGCTTCACTGTGTGGGAGTATGACAAGTCAGGACGGCTAAAGGATATCTTGTTAGGAATTTCCAGCAATAGTGGGGTGCTCCAGAACCTAGAGGAAGGATTTCCATCGCACGAGGATCGGCTACGGGGACTCAAACGCGAGAGGTTTGTCGCACGGAGGGTAACACTGCTTATTCAGCAAACCGCCCCGTGGCTAGAGTCTGCAGCGCGTGCTGGGAAACGAGGAGATAGCGACGCAGGGATACAGCGCTGCAGTTTCTGCCAGCCGTGCAAGCACCGTACTCAGGGCTGAATTCTGTGTTCGAGACGGGGGAAGGAAGCGGTCCATCTCGGTTCTCCACAGAGGAGGCCAGCAGCGACCATGTTGGAAAGCTGACGTCACCATCCCTGTTTTCGACTGACTGCAGCACATTCAGCCATAGAACAGGTAATTTCAGGCTGCAATTCGCCTGCGGCTTGCAGACAGATTGCTAGGGTTCAGTGCCTGGGTGCTTCTTAGAACCTGATCTTATCGGAGCGAACACCGAGCGCGGGGCGGCCGAGTTCCGGCTCCCGGAACCATCCCGGAACCGCCCTGGCCCAGGGCTGCGGAGCCTGTGAGGCTGCTTCTTGGACCCTGCTCCTATCAGAGCATACACCAAGCACTAAGCGGCCGAATTCTGGCTCCCGGAACTGAGCCCACGGGGACTGCTTCTTGGAGCCTACACTTATAGGAGCTTACACTGAGCACGGAGCGGCCGAGTTCCGGCTCCCGGAACTTCCTGGCCCGGGGCTAGGAGCCCGCGGAAACTGCTTCTCGGTCCGGGTCCTGCTGAGGGCTGGTCAGGACTCACCCGTTGCTTTATTTGCCCGTCAAGGGGAACGAAATGCTGCCATTCGCATAGGATACCAACATGGCAGAGATCTGATGTCATCAGAAAGTGGCGGAGGAGAGAACTTCATCAATACCAGCGGCGACAGAAACAGTTGGTCTCCTGGTAGGGGGGGTAAGGCACAGACACCCGAGTCTCCTCAATTTGTCGTCGAGCCAGGGGGGAGGAGCCGGGCCTCCGCCAGCACCCGGAGCAGGCCCAGCGGCTCGCCAGCGTGGTGACCGCGTGACCCCAATTGGAGAGGGGGCTGAGCGGAGCCGCCACCCGCACCCGCAAGGTGGGCAGACCCGCGACCCAGTGGTACGTGGGCGTGGTAGGAGGGGCAGGGCAGAGCCGCCATTCGCGCTTGCAAGGTAAACAGACCTGTGACAGCTTGGCGGGTCAGGCCCAGTGGCCTGCCAGTGTGGTACACATGTCACCCCAACTGGAGTAGGGGCAGAGCAGATCCTTCTCCCACGCCCGGATTAGGCCCTGCCGGTGTGGTGGTCACGTGACCCCAATTGGAGTGGGGGCGGAGCGGAACCGCCACCCATGCCCGCAGGGTGAGCAGACCTGTGACCAACCTGCAGATCAGGCCCAGGGGTCCGCAGGCGTGGTAGAAGGGGCAGGGCAGATCCGCCGCCCGCGCCTCCAAGGTAGGCAGACCTGCAACAGACCGGCGGATCAGGCCCAGGAGCCTGCCGGCGTGGTACACACACCACCCTAATTGGAGTAGGGGCAGAGCAGAGTCGCCGCCCGTGCCAGGAACAGGCCCAGCGTCCTGCAGGCGGGGTAGTCACGACACCCCAACTGGAGTAGGGGCAGAGCAGAGCCTCCACCCGTGCCCGAAAGGTGGGCAGATCTGCGACCGACCAGCGGGACAGGCCCAGTGGCCTGCCGGTACGACAGACACGTCACCCCATTTGGAGTAGGGGCAGAGTAGAGCCGCCGCCCGCGCCTGCAGGGTAGGCAAACCTGTAACCGACCGGCGGATCAGGCCTGGTGGCCTGCCGGCGTGGTACACTCGTCACCCCAATTGGAGTAGGGGCAGAACAGAGCCGCCGCCAGCGCCCAGAACAGGCCCAGTGACCTGCTGGCGTGGTAGCCACAACACCCCAATTGGAATAAGGAGAGAGCAGAGCCGCCGCCCACGCCTGCAGGAAAGATACACAAGCAGTATGAAAAGACAAGGAAAGAAAGGACCACAAGCAATGCAGGTCAACACAACTTTAGAAGAGGTAACAGCTGCAGCAGATGGAATGTCAGATAAAGAATTCAGGATATACATGCTTCAGATGATCTGGAGTATCAAGGAAGACATTAAACAGCAAAATCAGACAATGAAAGATCACTTCAACAATGAATTACGCAAACAAATCCAGGAAGCAAAGGATCAACTAAACAGGGAGATAGAGGTTATAAAAAACAAACAAACAGAAATCCTAGAAATGCAGGAAGCAATAAACCAACTTAAAAACTCAATGGAGAATACTACCAGCAGAGTAGAACACTTAGAAGATAGAACATCAGACAATGAAGACAAAGTATTTCAACTGGAAAAGAACATAGACAGTTCAGCAAGACTGTTAAGAAACCATGAGCAGAACATCCAAGAAATATGGGATAACATTAAGAGACCAAACTTAAGAGTCATTGGGATACAGGAAGGTACAGAGCTCCAAACCAAAGGAACGAACAGTCTATTCAATGAAATAATACAAGAAAACTTCCCAGACTTGAAGAATGAGACAGAATCCCAAATTCTAGAAGCCTACAGGACGCCGAATGTGCAAAATCATAAGAGATCCACACCTAGACACATTATAATGAAGATGCCCAACATACAGAATAAGGAGAGAATTTTAAAAGCTACAAGAAAAAGGAAGCAGATTACATTTAGGCGTAAGCCAATCAGGATAACAGCTGATCTTTCAACACAGACTCTGAAAGTTAGAAGATCCTAGAATAACATATTTCAAACACTGAAAGAAAATGGGTTCCAACCAAGAATTGTGTATCCAGCGAAATTAAGCTTCAGGATGGAAGATGAAATTAAAACATTCCACGATAAACAAAAGTTTAAAGAATTCGCAGCTAGAAAACCATCTCTTCAAAACATCCTCGCCAAAGCATTACAGGAAGAGGAAATGGAAAATAACAATGAAAACCAACAGTGGGAGGTAGGACAGTAAAGGGGGGGAAATAATCAAAGAGGAAAACAAACCATGTTTAGTAACAGAAATAAACAAATATGGCTGGAAGAACAACCCATATCTCAATAATAACCCTAAATGTTAATGGCTTAAACTCACCAATTAAGAGACACAGGCTAGTAGAATGGATCACAAAACAAGACCCAACAATATGCTGCCTACAGGAGACGCATTTGATAAGTAAAGACATACATAGGCTGAAGCTGAAAGGTTGGGAAAAATCATATCACTCATATGGACTTCGGAAACAAGCAGGCGTGTCCATACTCATATCAAATAAAATAGATTTCAAGCCAAAGTTAATCAAAAGGGATACAGAGGGACACTACATACTGCTTAAGGGAACCATACACCAACAAGACATAACAATCATAAATATTTATGCCCCAAACAATGGTGCAGCTATGTTCGTCAAACAAACTCTTCTCAAGTTCAAGAGTCTAATAGACCACCATACCATAATCATGGGAGACTTCAACACACCTCTCTCACCACTGGACAGATCTTCCAAACAAAAGTTGAATAAGGAAACTATAGAACTCAATAACACTATTAATAACCTAGACCTAATTGACATATATAGAATATACCACCCAACATCAAGCAGTTACACTTTTTTATCAGCAGCACATGGATCCTTCTCAAAAATAGATCATATATTATGTCACAGGGCAACTCTTAGACAATATAAAGGAGTAGAGATAATACCATGCATCTTATCTGATCATAATGGAATGAAACTGAAAATCAACGATAAAAGAAGGAAGGAAAAAGCATACATCACTTGGAGAATGAACAATAGGTTACTGAATGATCAATGGGTTATAGAAGACATCAAGGAGGAAATTAAAAAATTCTTAGAGATAAATGAAAACACAGACACAACATATCGGAATCTATGGGACACATTGAAAGCAGTTCTAAGAGGAAAATTCATTGCTTGGAGTTCATTCCTTAAAAAAGAAAAAACCAACAAATAAATGATCTCATACTTCATCTCAAAATCCTTGAAAAAGAGGAGCAAAACAACAGCAAAAGAAGTAGAAGGCAAGAAATAATTAAAATCAGAGCTGAAATTAATGAAATCGAAACAAAAGAAACAATTGAAAAAATTGACAAAACTAAAAGTTGGTTCTTTGAAAAAATAAACAAAATTGACAGACCCTTAGCGATGCTAGCGAAGAGAAGAAGAGAGAGAACTCAAATTACTAGCATACGGGATGAAAAAGGCAATATCACAACAGACACTTCAGAAATACAGAAGATAATCAAAAACTATTTTGAATCCTTATACTCCAATAAATTAGAAGATAGTGAAGGCATCGATAAATTTCTTAAGTCATATGATCTGCCCAGATTGAGTCAGGAGGATATAGACAACCTAAACAGACCAATATCAATTGAGGAAATAGAAGAAACCATAAAAAGACTACCAACTAAGAAAAGCCCAGGACCGGATGGGTATACAGCAGAATTTTACAAAACCTTTAAAGAAGAACTAATACCAATACTTTTCAAGCTACTTCTGGAAATAGAAAAGGAGGGAGAACTTCCAAATTCATTCTATGAAGCCAACATCACCCTGGTACCTAAACCAGACAAAGACACTTCAAAGAAAGAAAACTACAGACCAATATCTCTAATGAACCTAGATGCAAAAATCCTCAATAAAATTCTGGCGAATCGGATACAAAAACATATCAAAAAAATTGTACACCATGATCAAGTAGGATTCATCCCTGGGATGCAAGGCTGGTTCAATATATGGAAATCAATAAATGTTATTCACCACATCAATAGACTTAAAAATAAGAACCATATGATCATCTCGATAGATGCGGAAAAAGCATTCGACAAAGTACAGCATCCCTTTATGTTCTCTAGGAAAACTAGGGATAACAGGAACATACCTCAATATTGTAAAAGCAATCTATGCTAAGCCTCAGGCTAGCATCATTCTGAATGGAGAAAAACTGAAGGCATTCCCTCTAAAATCTGGAACAAGACAGGGATGCCCTCTCTCTCCACTTCTGTTCAACATAGTTCTCGAAACACTGGCCAGAGCAATTAGACAGACGAAAGAAATTAAAGGCATAAAAATAGGAAAAGAAGAACTTAAATTATCACTATTTGCAGATGATATGATTCTATTCCTAGCAGACCCAAAAGGCTCTACAAAGAAACTATTAGAGCTAATAAATGAATTCAGCAAAGTGGCAGGATATAAAATCAACACGCATAAATCAAAGGCATTCCTGTATATCAGCGACAAATCCTCTGAAATGGAAATGAGGACAACCACTCCATTCAAAATATCTTCAAAAAAAATAAAATACTTGGGAATCAACCTAACAAAAGAGGTGAAAGACTCATACAATGAAAACTACAGAACCCTAAAGAGAGAAATAGAAGAAGATCTTAGAAGATGGAAAAATATACCCTGTTCATGGATAGGCAGAACTAACATCATCAAAATGGCGATATTACCAAAAGTTCTCTATAGGTTTAATGCAATGCCAATCAAAATCCCAATGGCATTTCTTGTAGAAATAGAGAAAGCAATCATGAAATTCATATGGAAAAATAAAAGACCCAGAATAGCAAAAACAATGCTAAGCAGGAAGTGTGAATCAGGCGGTATAGCGATACCAGACTTCAAACTATACTACAGAGCAATAGTAACAAAAACAGCATGGTACTGGTACCAAAACAGGCGGGTGGACCAATGGTACAGAATAGAGGACACAGAAACCAATCCACAAAACTACAACTATCTTATATTTGATAAAGGGGCTAAAAGCATGCAATGGAGGAAGGATAGCATCTTCAACAAATGGTGCTGGGAAAACTGGAAATCCATATGCAACAAAATGAAACTGAATCCCTTTCTCTCGCCATGCACAAAAGTGAATTCAAAATGGATCAAGGAGCTTGATATCAAATCAGAGACACGCCGTCTGATAGAAGAAAAAGTTGGCTACGATCTACAGTCGGTGGGGTCGGGCTCCAAATTCCTCAATAGGACACCCATAGCACAAAAGTTAATAACTAGAATCAACAAATGGGACTTACTCAAACTAAAAAGTTTTTTCTCAGCAAAAGAAACAATAAGAGAGGTAAATAGGGAGCCTACACCCTGGGAACAAATCTTTACTCCTCACACTTCAGATAGAGCCCTAATATCCAGAGTATACAAAGAACTCAAAAAATTAGACAATAAGAGAACAAACAACCCAATCAACAAATGGGCCAAGGACCTGAACAGACACTTCTCAGAGGAGGACATACAGTCAATCAACAAGTACATGAAAAAATGCTCAACATCTCTAGCTGTCAGAGAAATGCAAATCAAAACCACCCTAAGATACCATCTCACTCCAGTAAGATTGGCAGCCATTAGGAAGTCAAACAACAACAAGTGCTGGCGAGGATGTGGGGAAAAGGGTACACTTGTACATTGCTGGTGGGACTGCAGATTGGTGCAGCCAATTTGGAAAGCAGTATGGAGATTTCTTGGAAAGCTGGGAATGGAGCCACCATTTGACCCAGCTATTCCCCTTCTTGGTCTATTCCCTAAAGACCTAAAAAGAGCATGCTACAGGGACACTGCTACATTGATGTTCATAGCAGCACAATTCACAATAGCAAGACTGTGGAACCAACCTAGATGCCCTTCAATAGATGAATGGATAAAAAAAAATGTGGCATTTATACACAATGGAGTATTACTCTGCATTAAAAAATGACAAAATCATAAAATTTACAGGGAAATGGATGGCATTAGAGCAGATTATGCTAAGTGAAGCTAGCCAATCCCTAAAAAACAAATGCCAAATGTCTTCTTTGATATAAGGAGAGTAACTAAGATCAGAGTAGGGACGAAGAGCAGGAGAAGAAGATTAACATTTAACAGGGATGAGAGGTGGGAGGGAAAGGGAGAGAGAAGGGAAATTGCATGGTAATGGAAGGAGACCCTCAGGGTTATACAATGGAGCGGGTAGAGAGAGAGGAGGGGAGGGGAGGGGAGAGGTGGGGAGGGGGGAGGGTGGAGGATGGGAAAGGCAGCGGAGCACAACAGACACTAGTATGGCAATATGTAAATCAATGGAAGTGTAACTGATGTGATTCTGCAATCTGTGTATGGGGTGAAGGTGGGAGTTCATAACCCACTTGAATCAAAGTGTGGAATATGATATGTCAAGAAATTTGTAATGTTTTGAACAACCCACAATAAAAAATTTAAAAAAAATAAAATAAAGTAATAAATACAGAAATCTAGACAACAGTGTAGTATCTGCAATATGTTTTCTAATTTGTGATGACACATTTGGCCCATTAGTCATATTGGTAATTAGCTTGAGACTGAATAACTATTAATGGTCTCAGTATGAAAGAATTAATAGAAAATTAATTATGTTGCTTAACTTTAGTCTTCTCTTGAAAAACAAAGTAATTTATTTATCTAGGGCTTTAGTGGTGATGTTTTGATTTCCCTTTCCTTTAATGAAACACGCAGGATATAAAATACATCTGTGTTTTGGGAAATTGAAATAACCTGGGTCTCACATGATCCAAACTTGGCCCAACTGGGCATCAAAGAAAGACCAGTTAGTAGAGAAAAGAAAAAAGATATTTCTTTCATTTAATCTCTCAGGAGGAAATTAAAAGTTGGAATAAATGCTTCAAGGACAGCAGAACATATTCACAATTCTGTTTGCACATCGATTTAGCTTTCAGTTACTTTGCAAACATTGCAGTAGTCCTCTAAACTCTTAGCCTGCCTCTCTGCCCCAGAGTACTGTCCGTCAGCCCAGCCTGCACACCACCCTCACGCTGTATCCCCTGCCCTCTCTTCTGCCTTTTGGGGTTTATGTTACTTTCTGTCTTTTCTTTGTGAATTTCATGTATCTGTCCTTAACTCATTTCTACCTATAACCGTTTCTACCCATTTCCCTGGTTAGCATAGCAAAAGCTTTGAGCCCAGGGGGCTCTGGCATTCGAGGATGCTTTGAATGACTTACAGTAATAATAATTTATGTCCATGTTACACAGACAGTGTTTGATTCACTGGGGTCCCAAATAAAAGCAAAAAGCTTTTTTTCAGTAAATTTCTTTGGGTAAGAATAAAATATTACTGGATTCAGTGATATCTACATTTTTATGTTCCTAGCAGACTTTAGCAAGCACTTTATCATTAATCAGGGAAACATTCTGAAATAACAGATGGGACTCTGCTTACGGATTACTTTTCTGTTGAGAGGCTCAGCACTGAGAATCATCTGCAAAATTCTTAGGTCGAACAGTGACTTTCATTCCCTGCCCCCCCGCCCCCGCAGAGATTAGTAGAGTTCCAGAAAAACTAATTATGGTGTAAATCTGACCTAAAATACTTTTTTACTCATAATAGTCAATGGCACATAATTTAAATTTTAAAATGTTTTTAAGTTGCCAATTTTTAGAAGTAGAATGCTAGATGTACATAATCTATTTCATTTTACAAGGCTCATATCAGGTGGCACTCTGGTGATAAATTCCCCTACTATTTCTGAAGCAAAATGATCACTTTCCATACCCATTCTTGTTAGAGTTTTAATATGAAACAAATGTGCTAGTCAGCAATTGGGGAGATGTGTAAGATGTGTAAATTTATTATCATAAATTGAAGAAAGCCATTACCATGATTAGATTGCAGAAATGTGGCAGATTAACTCAGTGGCCTGATATCTCCAGGGCTCAGGACTATCTAGGAGGCTTGTTGGCCTGCAAACGCTTAGGAGAGATGGCATCCTTAGAGGCTGGAATGGATGCTGACAGGTCCCCTCTGAGATCTTTGTAAAGCTGGGAAAGGAGGTCAAGGGTCATAAGCATCAAGTGCATGTTAGGTATCAAAGGTTCGGGGTGGAAAACACATAACTGGGACTGGGTTGGCCTCAAACTAATTCTCACCTCCACCACTTATTAGCCATGTGACCTGGGCATCTAACTGAACCTTTTATTTGCCTCTGTTGGCATTCATGTTCTTCTACCTCTATAGGAAGTACAGCACCCAACTCAAACACCAGGGTAACCTCTGTGGAGTGCTTCTTTGTGTTTTGTTTTTTGGTACCAGGGATTGAACCTGGGGTTGCTTAATCACTGAGCCACATTCTCAACCCATTTTATTTTATTTTTTTGAAACAGGATCTCACTAACTTGCTTAGGACCTTGGTAGATTGCTAAGGCTGGCCTTGAACTTGTGATTCTCCTGTCTCAGCCTCCCAAGTTGCTGGGATTACAGGCATGTGTCTCTACACCCAGCTGTAGAATGCTTTTGTGTTCTTTAGTCTCAGAACACTTCTATTGAGGATGTCCTTATAGCATCTGCCTCTCTATAGATATTTAAAATGCATTCTAGGCTGTTAAAAACTTTAGGCAGTCCTGTGTTAGGAAGAACTATTTAATCCAGCATTTCCAAACCTTAAGTACCAAGCATTTATTATGGAATATCTTCACTGTAGGTGTGTTCTATAGAATGTGTTGGGCAAATGCTTTAAATGTGTGTTTAGATTCCTAAAATCAACGAGGAAATTTACATAGAAGCATCTAATTTCCAATATATCATCCCTGCTGCCTGTCCCTCTTGTGGGGCCACCCTGAACAGGAGCTGAGCATGCCCCCTTAGCCTTGAGTAATGTGGGTATGGAACTGGCATCACACACAGTGAGAAGCAAGTGGGCCTTACCTTTGTTCAGCAAGGAAGTGCAGCTCTGGGAGTGGGTGTCACCTAATGGGACTGGGCTACACGCCCCCCCCCATTTGTTGTAACACAATCCCTTGCCTTATTTGGGTGGAATATTCTATTGAATGTCTTTCTCCCAATAAATATAGGGGTTTGGGGTACGCTCTCCCTCTTGCTTCTTGCCTTTCTTGCTCCCCTTGACTCCCAGTGTGGGAGCTCACACCTGAGGTCTCAGAGCCTTCCCTGACCCCTGCAAAAGGCATTTCTGTGTTTGTGTGGTCTTTTAGCTGCCAGCACAATTCACGAAGAGTGACCCTGAATCTGTCGCCTGCGTGCCCATGGGCGATACCCTCTTATGAGTGTTCACATAACTTCATAGTGAATCTTTGAACACAAAAAAGTATTGGAGACTGAAAGACGCTCAAAAAACTAAAAATCTGTTAAATGCTGTGTTGGATCATCATGCAGCTCTCATGGCAACACATTTTACTCTATCAAAGGGAGCTAGGGGAAGAATAATGTAAGAATTGGTAAAGAAGAAGAGGGCTGACCACTTGAAGCAATTCATTAAATTATGCGCATTTGCTCTATTAATCTGTTTTCTGTTGCTATAATTAAACACCCCAGCCTGCATACTTTATAACGAAAAGAGGCTTATTTAGCTCACATTTCTAGAGCTTCAAAAGTGTACTGCTAGCATCTGTTGGTTCTGGTGAGAGCTTCTGGCAATGGCATCACAATGGAAGGAGTGCATGTAGAAGAGATCATGTGACAAAAGAGGAAACAAGGAGATTTGGGGATCTGGTTTGCTCTTTTTATAACAATCTGCCCTTTTAGGATCTAACTGGAGTTCCTTCAGAACTACATCAATCCATTCCAAGGTTGGTGTCCCCAGTGATCACATTATATCCTACCAGTCCTCACTTTTAAAAGTTCCACTACCTCCCAATTCCATCATGCTGGGGACCTAACTTCCAGTCCATAGTATTTAATACCCATCATCTGTGGTGTGAATCTGAAGCAAAAAGGGCCAGCTGAGTTTAAGAAATAGAAACAGAATTATTTTTAAAAAAACAATTATCATAAAAAGAAGTGTGATTAAATACACAACTCCCTTAGGTATTATTTGTAAATTAACTGTTAATCCTTAAAATGAAGTCCCCATAAATTAATCAGTCAAGGAAGTAGTAGTAGAGAAGTCTTCAAATTAATTTTAATATTTCAAAAGTTACCTGGAAATTGTACTTTACTAACCTAGTTATTAGAAATGTCAACTTTCCTTTCATGGCCTGTACTTTTTCCAACTTGTCATTTTTGTACTGAGTTTCTCTTGTGATAGCAACTCATCTGGACAGAAAGCCTGAGCTTGGTGCTCAGCAGGCCAGTCCTTCTGCTATGTGATCTTGGGTCAGCTGCTTAACCTTTCAGGAGTCCACTTATTCTTCCAAAAAGTGGGGATAAGAAAAATTTGGTAAAGATATCTAGCCAATGCCCATAATTCAGTTGCCCAATTTTTGAGTAATAAGAAAAATTATTACTAACGTAAATTTTGATTTGCAAATCTCAGAAAAAAATTTTAAAGTCTGGAACCCACAAAGATAACAAGTTACAGGAAAACTTGATTAAAAAAAAAATGTTTGAACCACTATTGTTTTTATAACTGCTTCTGTTGCACACTCTTTCTCCAAAGTAAAGTTTGTAAAAACTGCTTTTCTGTAAATGATGATTGAATTACTGAGTCATTCTAAAGAAAGGAATTAGAAGTTTACTGTGTTTATGAATTGCTTTGGGGTACCTGAGTTGAGTCAGGGAGCCTCTGGATTTGCCACAAGCCCAGAGCCCCTGTGAAAACCCCAGGATCCCTGGGCAGTGTATACGGTACAGGGAGCCGGGAGCCGAGTAAGCATCATGTCATATAATGGAAATACTGGCACTGCAATAAAACATTGTCATCAGATTAGCAGCTCACGCTGGGAAAACAAATGTCAGAGCTCTGCCTTCACGGCAGCAGGAGGTGATTATCTTGTGAACTGTGTTCTACTGTGATGGGATTCTCTTTTATGGAAATAAAATAGCTTTGTAATCCAAAAGATCATTCCAATTCTCTCCTTTGTTCTTTAGGAAGAATTCTTCATGCTGGTCTAGGGATACCTTCCCTCACCTGAAGTTTCAGGATTCATGTGGCTGCCTGGTAGGTTTCTGCATTTTTTGATCTTTTTTGAATAAAAACCTTAAGTGAAAAAAAAATGAACTTACTCCATCTGTAAAATCTCCATTTTCCTTATTCAAGTTCCTGTGGACTTTTTTGGTTCACTTCATTGGTTGTTCATCTGACACTTAAATAGAATCAACCCTTTCCCCTTACTCACTGCCCACTGCTCTTGTTCATGAACATCCCCATAGGCATTCATTAAGCAAGCAAATCTTCTTTAGTTATTAATGAAACCCAGAATAGCCCCTTATGAGGTTATTTCCCCACATTTCAAGGCTCGAGGACATCAAGGCTGTCATCATATTTTTATCTGATTTTCGAGAGCTAGATATTAAAAATGAAGATACCACTTAGCATTTCTAATATGGTTGATTTACACAAAAACAAACGGAAGTAGATGTTCCACTATTGATGTGAAGGCCATAGCTCCCTAGTCTGAAGAACAAATTGAAATTTATTTGGAAAATGAATTGGGACTCATCTCAAAGGAGACCTCAAAATCTGATTAATAAAAGGCATAGACCTGTTATCCACAGTTAACAAGAGAATGTGGCAATCCTGATATACCTAAAAAAAAGGAAAATAAAAAAAAAATCTTCATTGAGTGGAGAATATGATTTCACGCTTTTCTATGTAATGGCCCACAGATGAATTCTTCATAACAGTTTGGTGACTTAAGAAAGTTTGCCTTTAGAGGGCTTGTTCAGCTTTCTTCTCTTAGACAAAGCAATGTAAGAAAGAGCAGTGACTCAGTTCCCATAATGAATACTCTAAGTGTTGGTGGACCTGAGTGGGCTGATAGATTTCTCCACGGTTCCTTTTGGTTTTATGGTCAAAAAGGTCAGCTATGTTTGGTGTCCCTTTGTAGTAACCAGCTAGCCCAGCTATTTTTTGCTCATATTTTTTTCATAATTATTTGCCTTTCTCTGTTGTTTCTTTCATGCACTCATAATACTTCTAATGTTTCACACCATGCGCTTATTCTCTTGATTTAATCATTCTATTGTATCAGTAGTTTTTTTTTTTTTTTTTTTAACCAGCTTACCCAAAATTTATTGGAATTGGATTGGGTGTTAATGGTTAAAGGATAAACGAATAAATATTAGGGGTTTATTTGTATAAGCCTCAAAATATAAATTCATTCCCATTCACATGAACTGCAAGATTTTAGCAAAATGTATATAAGAATGAAAGGTTTCATCTGAAAAAGTTTCATAGCCAAATAAGGTTTGGAAGTGCTAGTTAAATCAATATTAAGGTTTTGGAAGTTCTGGTTAAGGCAGGTCTGTTTGCCATAGCTCTTCAATAAGCTGTAGCAATGTGGGTTTGAATTGGCAATAGGAAAAAGAAGTGCAGGATAGTCTGCAAAGTATTTAACTAATTTTTGTGTGTGTGTATGCCAGTCATTTTTTTGTTTTGTTTTGTTCATATTTTTTGAGTTACACTTTGAGAAACACTGGTCAATTGATTAGAAATCAAAGTACCCCAACAGAAAATGGGTTCAGGTGAGAATAATAAAGGCCCCAAGGAAAGGGTGTTGCTCCTTGGGGTTGGTTCCAAAGAAACACTCATGAAAGTACATGGAAGGTGGCCCGCATCCAAGGTCTGTTCTCAGATCCTTAGTGATCATGGTAAGCCAAGTTAACTTTCTTTGGCAGAGGGCAAAATAGTTCTCTCCCCTTAAATTTATGTGTGCCATCCCAAAGTCCTGGGTCCACAAGGATGTGTCTGTTTCCTCACATTTCAATATATCATGGCTCTTCTAAACCCACAAAAATGTTCCAAGGTTACTTGTTGTTCTCATTATTTGAAAAAGACACCACTAGGAAAACTACCAGTGAATGCGAACTAAGCAAGCTCTGAAGAATATTCAGGAAGTTTTAGGACCCTCACTCTTATGAATAACAGCAACCATATGAACAACTGTATACAGTCAGGAATGTATATGGCCTTATAGGTGGTGAGAGGAGGGGGCATTTGTTTCCTGTGGCTACTGTAACAAATGTTAAAAACACGGGGTTACTGAAACACACACACACACACACACACACAGATTTATTCTCACACAGTTCTGGAGACCAGAAGTCTGAGATCAGTACCAGTATTATTTCAGTCTGAAGTCTGAAGTCAAGGTGCTCTCTCGAAAGGCTGGAAAGGAGAATATATTCCTTCACTCTTTCAGTTCCTATGGGATTCTGTCATTCATTGTCTCGTGGCCACATGATGCCAATCTGTCTCATGGACACCTTAAAGATTATCACGTCAATCTGTGAGTTAGGTAATCAAGTTTGGCTGAATTATGTAGCTCTACATTCTAGTTTAATTGGCAGGTAGAGGTTGTGTGTATTTGTGGTGTAGAACATGATGTTTTGATATATGTATACATTGTGGAATGGCTAAGTTGAGCTATTCTTGAAAGAATGCATAATTAAATAGATTGACTTAGCCATTCCACAGTGTATCTCTCTTTTTTTTTTTTAGGTGAGAACAATTAAAATCTATTCTCCAGCATTTTTCAAGTATGCAGTCTATTGTTCTCAGCTGTAGTCCCCAGATTGTACACTAGGTCTCTTAAACGCATTCCTATTGTTTAAGTTTTGTGTGCTTTGACCAACATCCTTCCATTTCCCACTCATTCCTTCCTCCAGTCTCTGGAAACCACCATTCTACCCCCTATCTATTTAACTCCAACCTTTTTAGATTTAACATATGAGTGAGAATTTGGCTGGACTACAGCTTACAACAATTCTTATTCTTACTGTCTTTCCTCAAGCCTTGTCATCAAGAACTTAAGAGAAATATCTTGAGCATATACAAACAACCCTTCTTACTTTTTCATAGTTCTTTTGTGCATTTCTGAATCTAATGACAAACCCATGCACAGGTAGGGCTGTTTTTATTTCCATTTTGCAAATAAGAAAAAAAAGTTTCCAAATCTGGAGTGAAAGGCTTAGAATCGGTCATTTCCTATTTCTATTATATTATTATCTCCCAATTTGAAGCAAAGTCCATATCCATATAGTCTGAACTTGTCTGAGGTCAGGTGCGTAGCTGTGACCACTGACTCCCACCTCGTTTGGTGGTCATTTCTTGATTCAGACGTGGTTCTAGCACTCTAGTCAGCTGCCAGGAGAGAGCTGTTTGAATTCTACTTTAGACACTTATGAAAGAAGCACATGCCTTTGAATTCTTCTGCTTATCTCCCTCCCACTAGTTACCTCTGACTCTCTTTCAGGTTCATCAAACACAAGATCACCCCAGTGAAAACATTTCTCTCTTTTTAGTTCTTACAAATCTGCTCAAACTTACATACAGAAAAGGATTTGAAGTTCTCAGATATAATTGACTGCACAGGTTGCAGTGGAATTCTGGCACAATTATCAAATATAGGAGACTCTTAAAGAGATTTTAGAAGTCAGAATGTATAAAAGGCTGAAGATAATTGATTAAAAACTGAAAGACAAGAAAATCACATTTCGTTTAAAGCAAAGATGGTAAATTGGTTTGTGGGTTATGGAAACATTTCTATTTTATCCTTTGAAAACTATTACAGAAGTGTCCAAATGGAAGTGTTGGGGCTCCTTACCTGACCAACTGCCTGGGCCATACCCTGCTCAATCTCTCAGGCTTCAATGTGGAGCAGTACTTGCTGATGCCATCTGAGAAACCAAGGTGTGTTACAACTGTCCCTCTATCTTTTCTATTGTCTTTGAATTATAGTCCTGCTCCTTACATATTGGTAATTGATTCCTGCAGCCCCAAGGATGCCAAAGTTTGCAGAATCTCAAGTCCCCTATATAAAATGGCATAGTACCTGTATATGACCTGCATATGTCCTTTTTAATACTTTAAATATCTAGATTACTTAGAACTGATACAATGTGAATGCTGCCTAAATAGTTGTTATACTGTACTGTTTAGGTAATAATGACAAGAAATAGAAGTCTGCAGATGTTTAGTACATAGCAATTTTTTTCCTGTGTGTTTTCTATCTTGGTTGGTTGAACCCATGTTTGTAGGACCCAAGGTTATCGAGTGCCAGCTGTGCTTTGAAGAACCTATTGTTTCAAATGTTAATGTTCATGAACTCTCAGAAGTCTAATACTCACCTTGGTATTCATAAAAATTCCAAAGATATGCTGTGGGCCTTAATCAGATTCCTCACTGCTGGTTTTCAATCTTTGAAGCATTGGGGGAAATCATATCAATTGAGATTCCATCAGTGGTAGAGGCTGGGGAGCCAGAAGCAGTTTTACTGCTTTAGGGAATTCAAGCAGATGAGTTAACAGCATAATGAAATAATGGCCTCTTTTTAGAATTCCCTATACTTTGCCACATCTAGTATGGGCACCTGGGTACAAATGGTATCTTAAAATTCCTTTGGGTGATTTTGAGTAAAGCTTTTGCTTTGTGCTGATTTTCCTTGAGCCTGAGGAGGTGAATTTAGAGAAAGGGATGGAGGGCAGAAATGAATAAGAAGTTTTGTTTTAAAATCTCAGAAGCATTCACCTCACTGTCAAATTTCCTAAGCCTGCCAAATATAATGCATTGTTTCATTTAGATGGTCCATGTTGCCTGAGATACCTAAGGCCTTCTGTCTCCTCTTTGCCCTTGTCAGACCAGCATATCCTCATCCTCCTGAACATCAACCTTTTCTACCCCAATGTGTTTTAACTGTGTCTCTCCTGCTTCCCCACCTTCTAGCATCCATAAAAATGTCCTATAACCTCTAGCTTCCTTTTTTAACCCTGATGGTTAATTTTTAATTAGGATCTTTTGTGCCCAGAACTTAGAATAGTATCTGGCACCTCAAAGGTGCTCAGTGAGTATCTGTTGAATGAATGAGTGAATTTAACTGAGCCAGGTAGGAGTGCATTCCTATTCCTTTGCCTCAAATTTTGTAGCAAGTAGAGTTACCATGTATAGGACTGTTCTCTAATCTCCTTCTATCCAGAGAGTGGGGGACAGTGTTTAATATGTGCCTTTATTTCTTTTCTTTTTATTTATTTATTTATTTTTTTTAGAGAGAGGGAGAGAGAGGGAGAGAGAGAGAGAATTTTTAAAAATATTTATTTGTTAGTTTTTGGTGGACACAACATCTTTATTTTATTTTTTATGTGGTGCTGAGGATCGAACCCAGCGCCCGGTGCATGCCAGGCGAGCGCACTACTGCTTGAGCCACATCTCCAGCCCTGTGCCTTTATTTCTAATGTCAGTTATGTTTGAAAGTTTAATAAATGTCAGATACCATGCAGCCCATGGAGATAACAGAAATTAAATCTATAATTTCTACCTAGGAAAAGCTCACAGAGCTACATGAAAGATAAGGTAGTAAGTAGAAGATTTTAAAAAAGGGTGGTAATTGATATAATATATGGGAATGTAGGATACTGGGAGAATTCAAGGAGGAACATCTCACTCAACTCTTGTATTCAGATGCCTTCCTGACCCAGGTGAGATATGAGAGGTGAATGAGAAGAGTAGAGTAGGGTCTTCAAACCAGGGTGGATGCAATATCATAATGGTCCAGGTAATCTTAAATAGTGTGCTTTTTGAGGAAATGACCTTGATTAAAATAAATTGCTGATGATCACACCATGTGCTTGCATGGCATTTCCTAGCAAGGTGGTAAGTTCTGAGAAATATACTTGCTAATCTAGTTCTACTCCATAAGCAGTGGCCTCCTTGGATGCTGGAATTGGGTAGTCACTTCTGCAAGCATGTGCCTTAGGCTGTGTGGTTGGTCATTCTGCCGATCAGAGAGATTCAGCTGGCCATGGTCCTAAGAGCGCCATACCTCATGTGGTTGGTAACTAAATACCCTCTGGGTAGAAGTCCTGGTGCCCACTGATTGGAGCACTAACCCCATGTTTACTTTTAACAGGCTTGGAGGCTGGTCTTTTGGAGTGCAAGACCCCGGTGAAATTCAAGATGTGAATGCAAACAAGTCGAAACCAAGAACTCTGGCAAAGGTAATTGTTTTTTTTTTTTTTTTTTTCCTTCCAATTTTAGAAAGTATTTAGGAAAATTAAAAATCCAAATAGATTTTTGAGTAGTAGTAGGGGCTGGATCAAATCCTAATACTTTATGTGAATAAGAATAGTTGTATGTAAACATTTCCTTGAGAGAGGAAATGAAATTTTGTACTTTAGATTGTGTGGAAATAGAGCAAACAGGTTCCTGCTTTTGTTAAGTCAGGACTTCATTTAATAAGACCAAAACAAGTGTAAAGATAATGTATTTTTAGAGATATCATAGTTGTGATAAGTAGAAATGTCATTACTGTCCCCAGTGGCCAAAAAATTCTTTTATGCATACACTTTAATTCTTTATCTTCCAAAAGGCTGATGGACACAGAGGTGACATTGAGAAATCAGCAAATACACAGGAAGCTCAAAGGACCCCCAGATTTTCAAGCCCTGGTAGGAGTATCCTATTAATTAGGTATAGGTTTTTTTTTTTTTTTTTTTTTTTGGAATTACAGAAAACAGGTGGCAAGATTTGCCAGGTGTGAGAAACTGGGATAGAGGAACATGCTTTTATCCACCAATAGCAATGCAGAATTAGTTAATACTACAGATTTTTCTAAGGGAAAAAAAAATCAACACAATCTTGAACTGGGGAAAGCTGAAAAAATTAGTTTTGGTCTCCATGACTGGGGAAATAGTTTGGTGTTCTACTGAGAGAGAAATTGGGAAAAAAGTAGATTGTGGGAGGAAAGTAAGTCCACTGTAAGAAAGTGCTTGTCAGTCGTGTTAGGACATCAGTGTAGAAATGACCCAAAGTTGTTCATTTCTATCATGTGGGTATCTCATCTGCACTTCACCTTAACATAGAATTAATGAAACTGATGATCTTCCCAGAAGATACCCTCCAGATATCTTTCCATGCACAGGTCCTAATATGGATTAACCTGGAAATATGGAACCTGGAAAAGTTAATTCATATTAGGACCTGTGCATGAGAAAGCTCCCTCAGGAGAATAAAGACTCCTCACATGTATTTCACAGTGTTATTCCTGATGAAAATGTTAACAGTCTTGCTTTAAATATAATCCCTGAAGAAAATTCTATGTCATAGTGTGGACAGCTCAAAAATCTCTTCTTCAGCAAGGTTTGTTCAGATCTTTCCCCCTCCCCAACCTTTTTTAAAGTCAACATACGTGAGGAGCTTTATAGCTTGGTGTGAAAATATCATTCATAGCTTGATAGACACCCTGAAATACATTTGCTGGCATAGATTGGAACATGTGTAGCCAATATTAAAACGTGCCTGATTTGTAGAAGGAATCTGTTGCTTTCCTCTAAGAATATTTTTGCTTTTTATTCTCTCCAAATCCAGACCCTCTTTATTTATAGTGGGTGCTTGTGTCCTTGCATTTAGGTGCTCAGGGGCCACTCATTCATGTGTTTCTGTTTCACATTGTTTTGATTGTTTTTCCTGCACCAGGCATGCTTGAATGGTGACTTCTGGAGTTTTCATTGTTTGACATGTTTTTTTTTTTTTTTTTTTGCCAGGCACAAGCATGCAAGTGAATTATATCTGTCTCTTTGGGGAATGAGCTTCTTTCCAGGAGGGAAAGGAACTGATATTGCAGGGAGGTGTGAAGGATAATCTGTTACCTGAAAAACTCACTGGATGCTGGTGGTGGCTGATGACCTATCAAATGATAACATTAACCTTTCAGTAATTAATGACCAGCCAGCCTTTTCCTTCAGACTCTCGGCTATATTAGTAAGACATAGATGATATGATTTTCACAGTCCTTCCGGACGAAAAATGGAAAATTTGCATATGAGTATTCTTAATGTATGATTCATTACACTGTAGAATGTCTCTCATACAAACTTTCCATGAATTATGAGTCCTTTCACTCACATTTTGAATGTTTAGTTTATTCAATTTAAACAGTCTTTAGAACATATACACTTCTCATACAAAGACCAGATACTTTGCCTCTCTTGTTCCCCCCCGCCCCCATACATTCTGTTCTGCTTGGAATTTTGCATGTGAATATCTTCTGAGTGATTTTCTTTTCTTATTTCTGCTTAGTTACTTTCTGAGGAGACATTGCTCAGGACTCCTGCGATGAAAGGTCTACTTTGAGGTGGCATAATATGTTCCTAAAAGCAGATTAACTTCCTATTTCACTCATTAGACATTATCACTACCTGATGTAGGGACCAGCAGGGAAGGAAATCCAACAACTTATTTTCAGAACACAGTCCAATTTTAGAAAACTGTTCTTTAGAGGAAAGAAGAAAAAGCAAGAAAAGCTCTTTCATTGAATGAGGCCAAATCCTACATGCTAATTTTAAGTTCACCAGACAGTATGCATTGCTTAAAGAATTTAGAAAAGCACTCTCAAGTGAAGTCAGTATAGAGAAGAACTGATACAGGGTCTCAAGAACGTGTTAAGCCTGTTTCCTTGAAACTCTGTGAATCAATCATTTATTGCCAAAATGATGCTATAAACAGCCACAAACCATCAGCAGCATACTTGTGCTTATTGGGTTGGGCTGCTGTGAGCTCTCTTGGCAGGGCCTTGGAGTCCCAGCTGTGAGATAATCCTTAGCTGGTCTCTGGTTCTGCTTCCTGACACTCTTCTTCAGTCTGTCACTGTCACCCTAACCTCTACTCCCTGCCAAATGCTTTCTCTCCATCTCCCTCCAGGACTACATGTGAAGAGGATATTTGTAACTATGCCTTTGAGCAAGGTTTCAACTTGCCTGTAGGAAGCTGGACTCTAGGGCCTGTTTGCCTTTTACTTTGAGTCTAGCCTGATGGTATTTCTTTGTTGGGTCAGGGGTATTACTCCCTGCAGAACACTCTAGGCCTCTTATATTTATTTAATTCAGGTCCACAAGCCACTTCCTTGATTCTTGTTGAAACAGGCTGCTCTTTCTAAAATGAAATTGGGCAATATCAGGGTACTAGGGAGCAATACCTCCTAAATTCCATGCCCTTTTGGCCCCCTGACATGGTCGTTAAGCACCATGTATTCTTTTATGGTCTTAAACAAAGTCCTCACAGCCATACCCTTAATCTTTATTCTGAAGCCATATATTTCAACATTTTGCCTAGAAATCTCCAATCCAGTTTTTTTGGGGCATAATTTCTATCTCCTATTTTCAAAGTTTTCATAGGTGACAATTTTACCAAATGCTTTGATACTATATAATAGGGACCACTGTAGGCTTTTACTGTCATTTATTTGAAAAAGTTTTATTGCCACTTGTTTTCCAATCATTCCTATAGGTTTTCTCATCTATTTCCAAACTCCTTTAAGTGTTTTTATTTTTTAATTTTTTAAAAAATTTTTTGGTCCTGGCAATTGAACCTAGGAGCACTTTACCATTGAGCTACTCCAGCAGTTCTTTTTTGTTTTTTTATTTTGAATCAGTGTCTCACTCAGTTACCTGGATTGACCTCAGTTACCTGGATTGACCTGGATTTGTGATCCTCCTGCCTCATTCTCTTGAGTCACTGGCATTACAATTTGCTGGGACTACAGATATAGGCCACCTGTCCTGGCCTCTATGTATCTTTTCGTCACTTTCTGTTGTTTTTGTTATAACAATATCCCTCCCAGTGCTAATTATTCTATCAGTTATCTTTTCTCACAATAATTCTGTATAACAATAATTACCAACTTCATAGACCTCGACAATAGACATTGATTAGCTGATGGGTCTGGGAGATTCTTCTCCTTTAGGCCAGGTGGGACTGTTCCTGTCTAGGAATGAGCGTATGTGTGTGTGTGGTTGGCTGGCTGTTGGCTTGAGCTGCAATGATGGTTGGTGTTGTAATTTAAAATCTTTAAGATGGAGAGCATCCCTTTCACGATTAGAGGAGACATAGGATGAAAAACAGGTATTTTATTATTTGCAGGCCAGAGGACACATACATAGAGATGAGGGAGTGAAGAGGTAGGGCAGGGGCCTGGGCCAGTGCCTTTGTTGGGTCTGGAATATTACCCAAACAGGTTTCCTACAGGGGGGATATAACTGGTGGGTTCAAAGCAAGCAGGCACAAGTTCTAGGAGGTCACCCTGAAAACTGGTCACTGTGGCATATTTGCACCATTCGCAGGGGGATATGCAAATAAGGGGCTCAGTTAGGTATGCTGTATCTCCTTGATTTGTTTTGTTCCATAGGGAAATAGTCACCAGGAGGAAGATGCTTAAGGTAGACTTCTGAATAACCTGTGTTGAGAAAGTGAGAGGAGGTACAGAACGGGAAACAGTGTTGAAATTGACAGAGCCTTCCTTCTGGCCTGAAAGTGAGGCTACATAAAATTATAGAAATGAACTAGAGAGTGTGTGGGGTGCTCAGCCATGCCTCTGTGTCTTACCTCCAGTGGGTCAGCCAGCCATGCTCCATAGCAGAGGCACAGAAAAGGTTAAAGGAACAGACCTGTGCTTTCAGAGCTCCGCCAGTATCTGTGGATCAAAGCCCCTTGTGGGGCTGAACACAGAGTCAAGAATGGGAAGTTGTGAAAGTCACATGGCAGAGGGCAGATTAATGAATGGTAAGGAACTGGGGCCATTAAACCATCAACACAAGCCTCAGATCCCAGAGAGGGTGAGGCAAGAAAGGCCTAGAAGGCAGGTTCTGGTCTCCCCAGTTCTACTCCACCAAAGAATACTTTAGATACTTTAGATACTACACTTTAGATACTATACCATTGTATTGTGTTATTTTTTAAGTGTAAACAAATTACTCTGATTTTAAAATAAAGATTAAAACAAACAAATGAAACAAAATTTGAAAGCCCATGATCCAAGGTAAAAGACTACCATTGTCTCTGCTATTTCTATCTCCAATTAATCAATTAAGGGACCAAAACTTGCATGGTGGAAGGTCATGGGCAGGGTAAGTGGGAGATTTCAGATCCAAAAGCAATGGGTTTTAGCTGTCCCTTGACTCTGACCAAAGTCTAATTTCTGTTGATTTGTATAATTTCCAGAAATATGGGATCTATTCAGGTGTATCTTAGGGGATGTGATGTAATGGTGAGACCCCAAGGGATGATGGTACAGAGTTGTGTGGAAGACTCTCCCCATGTTGAGTGAAAGAGGTGGACGTACTTCTGATGTGTGATGTATACTCTCAGTTCAGTATTAACTAAAGGACTCATATTTTCCTCTCCTTTGCAGAATTGTAGGTTTAAATTGCTTTAGGAATTTTGGGGGGATCTCGTACAATCCCACACTCTTTAGCCTTGAAATCTTAGAGTGTTCTGAGTTCTCTGATTAGTAGTTCTCAAGCTGTAGTCCTTCTCCTTGGAGTTTAAAAGATGATGGGCAAGGATTACTCAATGAACCTAAGAAAATATTTGAATAAGGAGATTAGCAATGTGAAAGAGATGAGCGGGTCTGTTTTATGAATTGTTTATGAAGTGGAATGAGAAAGAGTTAGGGAATATTGTCTTGTGTAGCAGGATTTTTTTTTTAATGACATGAGCAATATTTAAATTACTCAGCTCTTCCTATCAACACAATACCTATCACTCAGGATCCCACTTTAAAAATATTTGGGTTGGCAGGCAAGTGACTTGAGGACTGGTTCTTAATTTTGGAGAAACTTCTGTGGAAAACTTAGATAGTTTTTCTGTGAGTTAACTTTCTGTGGGGTAGCTTTAATTCTTCAAAATGGTTTGTTACAAAAGACAGGATTGGCTAGAGAAATGAGCTCTTCATTCACTTAAATTAAGACCCACATGCGCTGATTGATTCTTTATATTTCTTGAAGTTATCATGCTTTCCGGACCAAGCATATATTTTTCATTAAAATATTGATATCTTGAAATATAGGTAGTGATAGTTTTATCAGTATTTTTTATGATACTTATTATGCCAATTTTAATAACACCATCTTTCTTTCTTTTTTTTTCTCCGTTAACTTTCTCCTATCCAACAGGCACGTGGCTGTATTCTCCATGCTCAGCAAATGTTCAATTCGATTTATTTTGAGAAATAATGTTCCACATTCAGTTATTAATTTGAAAGTAATCATTTTTTCTGATCATCTTCCACGCTTTTAATTTGCAGGTCAAATTTCATTAGCTTACCAACTGAGAAAGAAAAAAATGATGGGCTTCAGTTCCTTTTTCCCCTGTGAGACTATAATTATAGAGCAACATTCACATTTGTTCTGGGGAAAATTCATCTATTTTTAGCTGTAAATTATATGCTTGAGATAAATATAAAATTAGCAGACTAGAATTGACTGCTCACTGTCAGCCAAGCCAGGACGTTACTTTGAGTCCTGCATTCAGGTGCTGTTGAAGCTAATTGACACATGCATTCCTGGGCCCCAGAATAGACTTAAAGAATAATTTCATTAGAGTCATTAAGTTATTTCTCTTTTAGGTGTGGTATAATCAGAAGGGTTTTCACTCTCTACCCTCCTACTTAAATCATCTAAACAACATTATTTTGTGGCGACACTTACCCCCTGCTGTGGACTGGAGACAATACGGTAATGTTATTTTCATGTATTATTAGACTATTTTCCAGAGAACAATATTTTTTAAAAATGAAAGAAACAGAAAAGGTTTTGAATAGGAAAGTGAAGAGTGGGAAGGTCTGTAGCAATAGTCAACCGATGTGTAAAGATATACAAATTGCAGGCTCTCTGCTTCTGTGTGTATGTTATGAAATGTTGAACCTTCTTGAAACTGTGACCTCATCTGCAAGATGAGGTGAGCCAAAGGTGACTTGTGAGTTCTCTCTTCAAATGATTCTGTGGCTTTCACATCTTAGAGAAGCAAGGATGAATTCTCTTTTTAAAGACTATTGTATGGAATTCTGCAGTGTAGAATACTATTCACCCCTGTTTTATCATTAGGAAAGTGATTTATTATGGGCCCTCAATTCATCAATTATCTATGTTGATCACTGACTGATTACTTATGCTTTCTTATTTTAGTAAATGACACAGATCCATTTCTGGAATCTGGAATTAATTTATTGGTTTAAGAGAATATTGGTTTTACTTGAATAGATAAAACTGTAATTTATCAAGTTAATTCAGTTTCTTAGGAAAAAAACCAGGAAGGAGAAAAACAAGAAGAATAAGCAAAGATGGGCCTTATCCATTACAATTTATTCACAAAATGCATTTGTTGGAGCATTAATTCACATAGAAATCAATGGTGAAAAATTACTCTGATAGGCTTTTACTTGACTCCAACCTTATGTTTCCACATTTGTTTTCCTTGCCTGCCAATTGTGTGTGTGTGTGTGTGTGTGTGTGTGTGTGTGTTTGTGTGTGTGTGTCAGGAATTGAATGCAGGACCTTGCACAGGACCTAGCACTGTACAAGTGCTCTTCCACTGAGCTATGTCCCCAGTCTTTTAACAGTTTTTAAAAATAAAATAAATGTATTTTGCAGCACAATAATCATTTCATAATTATAGGAGGTAATAAAAAACAATACAAATGAATATGACTAAGAGAAGTATAAAAGTATAAAGTCATACAGAATAGGGATAGTAGAATGTCATTTTTAAGGAATAGAAATGTACTAAGAATTCCATGAGATATTTGAATACCCAACGTCTCAATTGAATATTTATATCAATTTAGAACATAGGCAATATTTGCTTCCTTTACCGATTAGAAAACTGATGTTCAGAAAAATCACCTATCAGCTATGATTCTGAAAATGTTTGACTCTAAGTCCTTGATTGGATTCTATGTCTAGCTTATAGTGAGCCTTTGCTTTTCTATTCCATAAAGAGGGAGGTTACTTCTGGTGGGCATCTTCATGAAAGGGAGTAATTTACATTGGATCTTAAAGGACAGAAGGTTGAGGTCAGCAAACCATTCTGGGTCTAAGCAAGAGAAATCATAGTGTGCATTCACCTTACCTGAGAGTCAGTTTGACCTCATTGTAAAGTTGAATAGAGAGAGAGATAATTGTTGATCCCTCTGGAAAGATCATTTGAGGTCAAGTTCTGCCTGACCTTGACCGCCAGGGTAAGGAGTATGAACTTTGATAGCATTAGACAGTCTTTCCCATTATTTGAGGATAAGAATGGCATGATCAAGGTAATATGTTATGAACAGTGACTTGAAAGCCATAAATTAAAGGGGAGAGTTGATAGCAATCAAGTGACCTGTTGGAAGGATGCTCTTACCATTTAGAGGAATCCATGCAAGGCCAGGATAAATCTGGAAGAAAAAAAATATGATAAAGTTCAAACAGATGGGAGAAAAGGTTGGACAAGAAAGGATTTAAGAATCTAAAATATAAATCTGAGCTTTTTAAATTGAATGACTTACTACTCAGTACTGATGGCATTGTTAGAAATGTCAGGAGGAAGAAACATTTTCAAGGAAGGGGCAAAATGATTTGCACGGGGTCAGAGGTGCTGGTTGATTCACACATATAGACAGAAATGTTCAATAGGATTCAGAAAACTAGAGAGAAAAGTTCAGTAGAGAAGTCCTCAGTAACCGTAGCCCCAACCTTAATAATAATTATAATAAAAGATAATGGTGGTCAAAAAATGAGCTCCCACCCAGGTCAAAGATACAGAGAGAAAAGAGCCAGAGGCAGAACATAATTGGTGGAACACAGATGCTGTAGCCCTAGAGGTAGACAGATCTTGTCCCAGAGGCCAGGGAAGTGCAGAGTTTCAAGAAGTGTAGGAAAAGGGTTGAACTATTCCAGAGTCATCAGGGTGAATGGGAGTATCAGGATTTGGCTGCTCACCTGCATAGGACAAACCAAGTGAGTTATAGAAATGAAAATGATGGTAGAGGGAACACAGCAGAGAAAATAAAGGCTGTAGGAGACCAAACAGATAAACTCTGCTTTATTTGACTGTGGAAAGAAGAAGAAGAGAAATTGTGTGTGTGTGTGTTTGTGTGTGTGTGTGCATGCTTGCACACGTATGTGAGATAAGGAGTGATAGAAGGTTTTGGTAGGGTGATGAGATGAAGAAATATGTTTTGAACATTCAGGAATAAAAAGGAAAATTGATGGATTAAGATTTACAAAGAGGCAGAGAAAGAACATAAGTAAAGGGGTTTATCTTGAAAAGGTGGGCGTATCTTCATGTGATACAAGGGGGAGTGAAAAGAAACCCATGGTGGAAACTTGGGAAATGAGAAAAATTGTGGAAATTTATGCCAACTTGTTTTGATCTCTATGAAAAGGAGGTAAGACTAAAGTGACAGTGGTGGACCTTGATAATTGTAAAACTCTGTAAAACTTTGACAGGGAGAATGTATGAGAGAGCATATATTTATGAAATTATGTCTGAGAATCAAGGAAATGCTTATTTAAGCATACTATTCTTATTTATTTACTTATTTATTTAGTGGTACAGAGTATTAACTTTCTGCAGCATTGGTTGTTGGCCAGCTCCCTCCTCTTCTTCCTTCCCTTGGGTGTTCAGGGGAGGGAACAGAGTAGCTGCTGTTATCCTGGTCTCATTTAAGGTGAACAGGTGGAAATGAATTTTGCTATCAGAGTTTTTCTGCTGCTAGATTAGAGATTCACAGCATTCACAGAGATGCAGATGCATTCATTTTACAGATGAAGTAAGGAAGACTCATACATCATCAAGATATCAGGGTAGGAAGCATCAGGCCTTCATTTCCCCCGTGGAAACATTAAATAAAAACACCTAGAAACTGACTAAATTAACTTTATGAGCTCTTTCAATCAAAAGTTCTACAACAAGCAATAATCCAATAAAGAAAAAGCAGAATTTTTTTTTTTTTTTAAATTTGTTCTTGTGTTTCCCTCCCTGGTGTGGCCTGGTATGACTTGGGGGAAGTGGTGGCCAAATCCCCAGTTTCTTTCTTTGAGCTGTGATGTGTTCTGTGAAAATCATGGAATTGTAGACCAGCAGATGCTAGGGCAGAAGACTGATGACTAAGGAATGTAATAGAACCACTAAGGCCCAAGAAGAAGCAGGACCAAAACTCTAAGAGGAATTAAGGTATTTAAAGGTAGCCATGTGCATGGGGGGAATTAGTAAAAACAAATCCACAGGCCTATAGAAAACATATGTGCAGGAAAGGCCTGAGGAGACTAACCAGGTTGGTTAGGTAAGGTCTTTCCCTATCCAGAGCCAATGTATTACACTGGGGAAGTGGTTATTTTGTTAGATACACAATTTTCAACAAAATTTAATAAGGTTTCTCAAAATTTGGGGTTTTGTTATCGAACAGGTGAAGTGAGGCCATTAGATCAGGAAACAATTGCCTTTGAAAAGATAGTTTATCATACTCACAGATACAATAAAGGGTCATATCACACCAATCTGGGCCACAGGTGAAAGACCACGGTTCATAAGGAGAGAGGGAATAGAAGAAAGATTTAGTAGCAAGAGCATTATATATATATATATATATATATATATATATATATTTTTTTTTTTTTTTTTTTTTTTTTTTTTTTGCGGGGGTGAATGGGGCACGTTAGGGTATGCAGATCTGGGGTTGGGTGGTTGTGTTAGTTTCAGCAGGCTCTAGAGTGTAGGGGCTGTCCCTGGTTGCTGGTATCTGGTCCTGGGGTGATTAGAAAGGGGAATAGTTACTCCAAATGTAAGAGGTCAGTGAAGGGTGTGGGGTGTAAAGTGTGGGTTCTGAATTGGATAGTCTGCATATGAAAAAAACTCTGGAAGGTAAGTTGTGTTCTATCTCTAGGAATTAACTTGCCTAAGAAAGGGGCAGTCCCTCCAGGGTCAGCAAGACCCTAAGATGTCAATAAATAAAAATTAAAGAATAAAAGCTGATTAGTACAAACAAAAAGGAAAATCCATTCAATAAAACAAAATAAATATTCAGATATAATTCCTGAAGTAACATGGGTATTGGATTTGCTTGAAAAAAATAGTTTTCATAAAGCCATCTTAAATATGCTCAGGGAGCTAAGGAAAAACACAGTGAGCCAACAGATATCAGAAAAACAATATATGAATAAAATGAGAATTTCAGTAAAAACGGAGGAATTGTAAAAACAACAGAAAATCTTGAGCAGAAATACATAACTGAATTGAAAAGGGGTTTAATGACAGACTGAGAGAGGCAGAGGGAAAAAAATGGACTTTGAAGTTAGGTCATTTGATACTGAGTTGAGTCTGAGGAGCAAAAAGAAAAGGGGGGAAAAAAAGAGTCAAAAGTAAATACGACCAAAGAAACTTATAGGACAACCTCTAATAGACCAACACAATTCCATCAAGGAATTTTTTATAGCAAAAACAAAAGAAGAGGGAAATTAACTTAAAAAACAAGATTCAAAAACTTTCCAAATTTGAGGAAAGACGTGAATATACAGATACAACAGGCTTCATGACCTGAACTCAAAGCAGGACAGAACCAGAAGACACACACCAAGACATTACAATCAAGCTGCCAGAAGCCAAGGAGAGTATCCTGGAAGGAGCAAAATTAACTAATCATATATCAGGAATCTTCATCACTGTTATTAGTACATTTCTCAACAGAAACATTGCAGATCAGGCATTGGGATGATACATTTTCAGTACTGACATGTCAAGGAAATTAAACAAGAACTCAGTGTCTGGCAAAACTGTTTTAAAAATGAGAAGGAAATTTATACATTTCCAGATAAATAAAAGTTGAGGAAGTTCATTACTACCATGCCTTCCTATAAGAAATGCTAAATTGGAGTCCTTTAAGTTGAAATAAAGGAATGGTAGATAGTAACCCAGTCATATGAAAGTGTGAAGTTTCTCAGTAAAGCTAAACACATGCAGAAATATAAAAACTAGTATTATAAATTTGACTTATAACTCTGCTTTTTATTCTACAAGATTTAAAGTCAATAGCATAAAATATAAGTCTGTGCTACACAACGTGTTAAGATGTAAATTGTACATGAGGAATATAAAATATATGTGTGGGTGAGTGGAGCTATAAAGGAATAGATTTTTTATGTGATTGAAATTAAGTCAGAATAATTTTCAAATTGCTACAGCTTTATGATGTGATAAATAATTCCCATGATAACCACAAAGGAAATATCTGTACTATATACACAAAAGGCAATGAAAAGAGAACAAAAACTTGTCACCATAAAACAATCAACTATTCAAAAAGAAAGGCATTAAGGGTACAAAGAGGCACAAAATCTCTGTACCACATATAGGTAACGAATAGGAAAATGGCAACAGAAAGTACTTGCCTCATAGTAATTACTTTAAATTTAAATACATTCAACTCGCTTGTCAAAAGACATAGATTGACAGAATGGATAAAAATAAAGATGATCCAGCTTCATCCTGTCTACCAGAAACTCAGTTTAGATCTAAGGACATTTATAGATTTACTGTAAGGATGGGGGAAAAAATTACATGCAAATAGTAACCAAAAAGAGTAGCAGCAGCTATACAAATATCAGATAAGATGAATTATAAATTAAAAATATTGTTTCAGAGATAAAGAAAGGCATTGTGTAATGGTAAGAAGGTCAATGTACCAAGATGATGTAACAGTGATAAAGAAATTCCAAATACCAGAGGTCCTAGATATAGGAAGCAGACATGCACAGAATTAAAGGAAGAAACAGCTCAACAATAATATTAGGATACATTAATACCCTACTTTCAATAATAGACAGAATTACCAGGCAGAAGATCAGTAAGGAAATAGAGGACTTGGACCACTGGGGCCAACTGGACCTTGATAGGTCCAATAGCAAAGTACACATTTTTGTCCAGTGCTTATGGAACATTCTCCAGGGCCAACCATATTTTAGTTCACAAAATAAGTATTAATAAATGCAGGAGGATTGAAATAAGGCAAAGTATCTTTTTTGATTACAGTGGAATGAAACTAGCAATACTAGCAGAAGAAAAAGTAGAAAAATTGCATAACATTCAGGAATCAATCAATAAATACACTCTTATACAACCAGTGAATTAATGAACATATCCCAAGGGAGATTATAAAATCCCTCAAGACAAATGAGAACATAGTAGATAAGAATCTATGGGATGAAACAAAAGCAGAACAATGAGGGAAAATTTATAGCTGCACATTATTATCTTAAAAAGGAGTAAGGTCTCAAGCTGGCATGGTAGCATGGCTGCAATTCCAGCAACTCAGAAGGCTGAGGCAGGAGAATTGCAAGTTCAAGGTCAGCCTCAGCAATTTAGCCAGGCCCTAAGCAACTTAGCTAGACCCTGTTTCAAAAAATTAATTCATTTAATTTTTAAAAGGGGTTTGGGGATGTGGCTTAGTGGTTAAGTGCCCCTAGATTCAATCACTGGTACCAACAGCAAAGAAAGAAAGAAGGGGAGACCAATGGGGGGGGGAGGGGGGAGGGGGAGGGAGAGAATGCAGAGAAACTACATCTTAAAGAAATAAAGGTCTCAAATTTATCACCTAAGTTTACATCTTCAGAAACTATAAACAATGTAGGAATTAAGCCTAACACACTTAAGTTGCAAGGTAATAATAAAGCTTAGAGCAGAGATAAACAAAATAGAGAAAAGAAAAATGACAGAAAATCATCAAAATCAAGAGTTGGTGAATTGAAAGAAAAAAAATGACAGATTGGCTAAAGAAGAAAAATGGTTTAAAATAACTAAATCAGAAATAAAAGGAGGAAAATTACTACTTATTATTTTACAGAAATCAAGAGGATTTCACAAGCGTTATCAACAATTGTACACCAACAAATTAGATAACCCAGATGAAATGGATAGATTGCCAGAAATGCACACCCTACATGAATGAAGCATGAAGTATTTGAAAGTATAAATAGACTCCACAGTTACAGTGTAATGGTATAATAATGATGTAATTTTCTGCACAGAGTGACATGAGAACTCAGGTGACTGCCACTGTCTAGTCTGGGGTAAGCAGAGTCATTGTGGAGAACAGGATCTTTCATTCATGTCTTAAAGGATTAGTGGGATTCAGGCAATTTGCTTAGAAAGAAGGTGTGGGGATGGGAGGAGACTAAGTGGGAGGTAGATGCTGTAGAAAGGCATTCCAGGCAGGGGAAACACATCTGAGAAGCCTTTGGATCGGGGCATAAGATATGCCGCCATCAGCATCTGCAGGTGGTCCAGGCAGGGAAGTGACAGGAGAGCCAGGACTGTGGGCTGAAGCTCCTCTTCAGCCATAGAGATGAAGACTTTATCACAAGAGCAGAGAAGGGTTCTGTTGTATCAGCATAAGTAGGTTTATATTTTGAGAAGGATGAAGAAGATTCAGTAATGCATGACCTTTGGTTTATGAAATGCAAACCACTGGTTACAGTAATTGGAATTCCCCCTCCCAAATGATAGAATGGTGCTACCACCAATATATATTTTAATTCACAGGAGCTTCCATTAAACAAATAAGACTAAAGTTTGACTCTGGGTATACGCCATGATCCCAAGCCTTGCACTTGCTTGAATCCCTGTCTGGGAACACCTGAGCAATGTTGACTTAGGTGCTGACCTCACTAGGTTGGATCCCATCTGCAATGCTTCCCAAGTTACCAGATGTTTCTAATGATGCTCATCTCAGAAGCATCTACTGAAACAAGTGGGGTTTGTCATTTGTTGAAAGTTGCTTTGACTTAAAAAATACATTTATTTTCAGTTAATAGAAATTTCTTTATAGGTATTTTACTTGCTTTTGTCAAAATTTCAATTCTAATTCGACTTACTTATGCAGTCAGCATGGGAAAGGAAGGTTTGTGCAATGAATTGGGAACATAGGAGACAAAGCACCATAGGAGGGTGTTTTGTGAGTTATTAGTCAAAACATTTATTAATAGTAGGGCTCTGAACAGAAATAGTTCATCACATTCTTTGATGTTTGCCTGTGCATGTGAGAAATGGACAGAGCTGTAAGTCAGCCTAATAACTATAATGAAACCAAAGTTTACCCTGATAAGGAACTTGAGAACACATGCTGTGTCTTCCTTGTGGTTTTGGCCCCAGCAGCTCTAGAGCATGGGACTATGGAGGCATCCCAGCTATCAGAGCTGAATGCATGGGTGGGTGTGTTACACAGATAACACATGACACTTACCTTCTGATGGCCCTGTGATGGAATCTCAGCAGATGAAGATACTCCTTTTTGGAGATGAAGGAACTTTCTGAATCCAAATGCTGGCCACTTTAAAAAAAAAAAAGACAGATTCATGAGAACCCAGGCTGGTCTCTCTTCTTATCTCAGTGATCTTGCTACCTGGGTCCCCAATTTTAAGCATGAAACTCAATGAAAAACGTACATATTATAGATCATGCCAATGGAGTTGATTTCTGTAATCTTGGAAAGCTGGTAATGGCCAAGGCTAAGAAGATGCAATTTGCAAAGTGAATTAATCCTCCAAGGTGGGCTATTTCTTCTTGCAGAAGTATGAGTGCAATTGGAATGTTCTGCTCTGGCTACAACAGATACCAAAATTTTTTGGGGGTGATGGAAGAAGAACTTTGCAAAAATACCATCTGGAACCTAAGGGAAAGACAAGATTTGAGAGTGCACAGTCAGATAAAGGAATGCATTTCCATATCAGAGATTTTATCCCCTCTTTTATGCTCATGTCAAAATTTAATCATACTTGCTATAATAATTTATGTCAGAATCCCAAGGGAACTTAAAAGTCAGCTGAGGTCAAACTCCTAATCTTAACTTTGCTTTTTCTTGTATATCCCATAATAAATCAGCAAATCTTCTCCCTTCTGCCCTTGAAATTCTGTAGGTACATGTTTTCGATACTTTTACTACTAATCTTACCTTGTCCTAAGTGCTGTCTGATTTTATCCGAATGCTCGCACCAGCTTATATTGGGGCTCCCTGTAGCTGCCCATGCCCTGCTCTCATTGTCTTATCTCTCCTTAAGTGTCCATCTCACCCAGGGAATGTGTCCATCAGATCATGGCATCCCTCTGGATGTGTTTGTTAAAATAAAACAAAATTCTTCCCTGTAATTTACAGCCCCTCTCTGGTCTGCCTCAGCACCCTATCCCCATGTATCTCAAACCCCTTCTCTGCATCTCTGAAAAAGGTTCAGCTTGAACAACACTGGACTCTTTGCTATCTCCCATCTGTGAATCTCAAATCACAGTTCCCTTTATCAAGAATTTTCTCTCCTCCATATTTATAGGGCTTGCTCACTCACACTCTTTTAGGTTCTCCCAGTGATGTTCAATTCTTTGTCTTCCTCTCAAATTTTGAAAAAAAAAAAAAAACAGAAACAAAAAAATAAATCTAACACTGCATGCCTATCACAAGTCACCTCACTTAACCCTTCAATCATACACCATCTGTCCAAGTTCTTTCTTCTTCTGGTTCCTCTCTTCTGAAAGCATTTTTTTTTTTTTGGTTGAAATTCCACTTATATTGATTCAGCAATAAAATATAATCAAGATGTTGACATTTTGCTGGCAAGGTGTTTCTAAAATGTTAAAATTGTCCTTCTTGCCCAACACTCAGGACTTTTAGTGCCTCACATATACATTCTTGATAAAACCTCTGCTTCTAAATGGGCATGCACCGCCTCCTGCCAACCTATCATTTCAGCCTCATCTCTTTTTATGCTCTCATTGCTGTTACCCTGGCGTGGCCAGGCCTTTACCTCCAATGAACTGCTATCCCTGGGGGCCTGAGAATCTGCAGAGTCTCTATCAAGACTGCCTCTCTCTTGCCATGCTCAGTGGTGCATGCCTATAATCCCAGACTCGGGAAGCAGGGGGATCGCCAGTTCAAAGCCAACCTCAGGAACTTAGCAAGGCCCCCAGCAAATTAGTGAGACCCTTTCTCAAAAAAAAAAAAACTGTGGATATGGCTTAGTGATCAAGTGCCTCTGGGTTCAATCCCCAGTACCAAAACCAAAACAAAACCCACACAAAAACCCAACCAACCAACCAATCAACCAAACAAAATACTACTTTAAGCACCTTAAGCATTTCTGCTAAACTTTAAAAAGAAAGTTTAACTAAGGTATCACCTAAATTCACTGAGATTCTTCCTTACCCAATGAGTGGCTTCATTTATATTGTTCCATAGATATTAGCTTCTAAAGTTCATTCATATAACCATTTTTTAGCAAGCATTTGTACATTATGAAAAATATTTTCAAGACAGTAGGGCATTGGAGCAGCTAGTATTTTGCATTAGCATTATTTGTTTGCATTGCTATATTTTGTGATAAGAATGTAAATACCTCACAGAAGATATTATGCCTTTGATGTTCAGAGTTTCTAAAGTATTTATCCATAGAAGATTTTAATAAATATTTTATTCAAATAAATGAGCCTTGGCACCATTATTATACAATTACTATAGTATATTCCATTACTATAATTAGATTCTATAATAAAGATAAATATACAATAAAATAAATAGTTGCTACTTTATTATTATGACTTTTTAAGTTGGCATAAATATATTGAATTGAAATTAAATAGATATAGAATAATGAACATAAGAGGAAATTTATTTTAATAAGATAGAAGTCAAAACAAAGGATTAATCATCATTCCTAAGTGGATAAGAGGGATCTTCCTCCAGGAAGAGAGAACAAGAAGAAAAGAGACAGGGTATTTTTTGCCTTACCTTGGGCCCAGAGCAATGGAGTCAGTCACCTATGGACTGGGATCTCTGAAACCATGAGTAGCAAATAAACTTTCTTCTTCTAAAATTATTCTTGTCAGGTCTTTTGGTTACAGAGATGAAAAAAAAACTTACAATAATAAAAGAGATACCCAACAGCTATTGGATATTAGGAGCTAGTCAGCCTTTATGACCTTTACTCTTATCAAAGACAGTTGGGTTGGATGTTCAGCACACCCCACTGGGCCCTGCTGACTCAGTGGCTGAGGGTGGTCATAGAACCACAGTGTGGGCTAACCCTGCCTCCCACTGCCATGTTTAGTCTAGTTGCTACCAGTTGGATGTGGAGGCTCTTATTCACATTTATCCCTGCAGATATGGGCAAGGGTCTGAGGTAAAGAGAAGTGGTGATTGGCTTCACTTAACTCTGCCTCATTAAGACTCATCACTCCTTCCTTGGTGGGATGGAGGCTCAAATTACCTCTGCATCTCAGTGGAACAATCATTGTGCCAACTATCTCTGTTGGGCAGGGTATGGAATATCGGCTTCCTCATGGTACCTTCTGAAACAGCAGAGGATGGGAACAGTTTTCTCAGTCATTGGCTGGAGTAGGGAAGGTGTTGCTAAAAAGGTATTCTTCTACTAGGCCACTTTTTCCCCGGTTCTTTGACTTTCTTGGAACTTTTCTTGTCTGTGCCTATTGACAGTTCGAATCTGGAAGTTTCTGCTCTACCTTGTCTGGGATATATGGGAAGCAATAAAGCAACTCAGGAAATTCACCACTGTGTCCTTCAAGTCTCATGGTCACAGGCCACCAGCTTTGCACCTGTGAGAAACTTTCCGTGCATGTTTGTGTGTTGTGTCCCCAGGGGTTTTGAGCTGTAAGAGTGAAGAACAGAGATTACTCCATCTTGGAGGGACTGTATTATGGTTTCTGCTTTTTACCCACAACCTTGAAAGCTTGTGGGTCATAGAATACCACTTATGGAGTATGACAGGAAAAAATAATGTACCCCAAATTCTTTACCCAGTGAAGATATTGTCCATAAAGTAAGTAGGCCATAGAGATATCTTTATTATAGAACATGGCTCAAAAGATTTAACAATAAATCTGTTATTATAAATATTGTTAGCAAAGAAGACTCCTCAAAAGATAGTCGTTTGTGGTTTTAACCCAAAGGAAGATCATAAAACTATTGAATCCATAGAATAAAGAAAGAACCTGGATGAAGATTTGTTCTAGTGAAGCATATTGATAATGTATATATTTCATATGTGGTAAAAAATAATGGAAAGTCAACATGATCCACAAAATAGAAGATGCATAACATAGCATATAGTTAATGTGGAGACATAAAGAAAATTGTGGGAAGAAATAATTAGCATCAAAATGAAAACAGAGTTTACTTCAGATGGGTTTTGAATTGGATTATAATTTATTTTAATTTTATTCTTTACCCTATTTTAAAATTTAAGAAATCTTTACAGTTGGCTTCTGTTATTCAATGATAGTAATAATTAATATTGATAAAAAATCAATCAATGTTTCCAGAAGAGATTAAAAAGGGGAAGAGAGGGAGAAGTCATCAAAATGCCATTCAGTAAGAAGAGTTCATGTATTTCTCTAAATACTGTCTGATTGAGTTAACTTTTTAACTCATATATCTGATGATTTCATGGCGAATTAATTGAAAGACCACAAACTTTTCCACACAATTGATGCCAACACAAGTCTTTTCTTTTGCTATAGATGTTTTATAGACATCTGGGCACTAATACTTCCAAAGATATACATTTTGTAAGAGTAATGAACCCGAAAGTGACTACTTGAATTGGAGACATGTTAAATGTCTTGCTATCATAAAAGACATTGGACAAAAGCACAGATGTGCATTTTTACAAATGACAAATATACAGAGTCTAGAAACCATAGCAGATGTAGCCATAATGAGAGTGCTAAATGAGAAAAAAACTAATTTTACACATTTATACATTACCGTGGGCCAATTCTTAGAAAGAGAAACCAGAAAATAAAAGAATATTCAAACAAAGAAAAATGATTCAAATGTACTCAAAATGTACATTCTGAAACATCATTTCTGAAAACCTTTGAAGGGATTCTAGAGAGACAAGCACCTTCCACTCTATTGTGGAGCTGAATCTGTGGCCCTTTCTTTGCTTTAAACTCCTTGGTCATTTTACCAACCTCATCAGCCCCAAGATTCTCTCACAGTACAATTGTTGTCTAAATAAAGTATTGAGTGTGCATGATACAATGAAAATAATAACCCAATTATGGAGATTGTTCATTCCAATTATGTGGTTTTTATAGTGAGAACATCAAAGACTGCAGATGATTTTCCTAGTCTCAGAGAAAATGGATTAAATGGAGATCCAGAAAATTGAGGTTGTACCTTTCATTCTAGTACCAAGTATGATTCATCTCAAATTAGTCACTAACATTTCCCTGTGCCTCAGTTTCCTTCCCAACACCACATCCTTGCGTTCCTTGGACTGCACTTTCTCCATGACAGGCCCTATCCCAGAAGTAATCATATCGTACCGGATTTATGATATGTGAAATAGGTCACAAACCTCCTCTCTCTCCTTGGATCTATGGAAGGAGTTCTGATTTCTAAAGTTTTGCTATTTTTTTAAGAAAGGACTTTAGCAGGAAGGTGTGTGAGAATGGGTCCTTGCAGTGTGATTTCTCCTACCTGTTGCTGATTGCTCAGGACCCTAAGGGAACCGCAAGACTTACAGTAAAAGGAAGCTTCCTTGGTGTGTCTTCTTTGTTCTTTTCCATTTGTTACTCTTGATTTTTTTTAAAAAAATATTTATTTATTCCAATTTGTTATATATGACAGCAGAATACATTTCAATTCACAGTACTTATATAGAGCACAATTTTTCATGTCTCTTGTTGTACACAAAGTAGAGTCACACATTCGTGTTTTCATACATGTACTTGGGGTAATGAAATGATGTCTATCTCATTCTGCCATCTTACCTACCTACCCCCTGCCACCTTTGCCCTACCTAAAGTTTGTCCATTCCTCCCATTTTTTCCCCTCCACCCGCATTATGAATCAGCATCCTCATATCAGAGAGAAGATTTGGCCTTTGGTTTTAGGATTGGCTTGCTTCACTTAGCAGTACATTCTCCAACTCCATCTATTTACCTGAAAATGCTATGATTTTATTCTCTTTTAATATTCCATTGTGTATATATACCTTTTTTTCTTTATCCATTCATCTACTGAAGGGTATCTAGGTTGGTTCTAGAATTTAGCTATTGTGAATTGTGCTGGTATAAACATTGAAGTGGCTGCTTCACTGCAGTATACTGTTTTTAAGTCCTTCAGATATAGACCATGGAGTGGGATAGCTGGGTCAAATGGTAGTTCCATTCCAAGTTTTCCAAGGAATCTCCATACTGCTTTCCATATTGTCTGCACCAATTTTCAGTCCCACTAGCAATGTATGAGTGTGCCTTTTCCCCCACATCCATGCCAACACTTATTGTTATTTGTCTTCTTGATACTGCCATTCTGACTGAAGTGAGATGAAATCTTAGTTTAGATTTGCATTTCTCTAATTGCTGGAGATGTAGAACATTTTTTTTTTCATATATTTGTTGATTGATTGTATATCATCTTCTGAGAAGTGTCTGTTCAGTTCCTAGGCTCTTTTATTGATTAGGTTATTTATTATTTTGGTGTTAAGATTTTTGAGTTCTTTATATATCCTACAGATTAGAGCTCTATCTGATATGCTTATGGTAAAGATTTGCTCCCATTCTCTAGGCTCTCTATTTATCTCACTGATTATTTCTTTTGCTGAGAAGAAGCTTTTTAGATTGAATCCATCTCATTTATTGATTCTTGATTTTATTGCTTGTACTATAGGAGTCTTATTAAGGAAGTCTGGGCCTAATCCAACATGATGAAGATTTGGGCCTACTTTTTCTTCTATTAGGCACAGGGTCTCTGGACTGATTCCTAGGTCCTTGATCCACTTTTGAGTTGAGTTTTGTACATGGTGAGAGATAGGGGTTTTAGTTTCATTATGCTGCATATCTTTCCCATTTTCCCAGCACTATTTGTTGAAGAGGCTATCCTTTCCCCAATGTATGTTTTGGGCGCCTTTGTCTGAGAAAAATGCAAATGCACAACATTTGTGTTTATAACTCCAAGTTTATTTCACTTTTTTCAAAACACATATATAAAATCCTCTTAGTACCAATGTTGTTATGTTGCGGGCATCTACAAATAGGCAATAATTAATTATACTATTATGTATACTATGATATACCTATAAAAATGGAGAAGGTATTAGCTTGATTTTCAAGTATGTTTGAGCCTGAAAAGCTGCCATTAAAAAATAACTAGTGTTCCATAAACATCTAATGTAGTGGTAAACCAAATTGCAATATAAAAATGAATGACTCAGTATTTATGAACCAAAAGTTCATGGACATTTCAGCTTTATGTATGTAACCCTCGTCCCCATCTGTCTTGCTTCTGCAGCTCACATCCCAGCCTGTGAATTGTGCTTTCATTGCATATGTGAGGGTTCACATGCATCTTTAGATTTGACCCTTCCTTAAGAAGTGGTCAGACTCCCTCTCCACCCTATTTCATGGAACCCCTCCCACCTTGGTGAACTTACAGCTTATCAAATAACCTCCCTCACTACTTTATAGAGTCCTTTAACCATATTTACAGTTCCATAAATGGGCTGTCACCCTTGGTGGATGTTGAGCTCCAGGGAAGTCCTGCTTGTCTGCCCCCATCAGTGCACTCTGGTATTATGGCCCTGAGAGATGCTTGTTAAATGAATTTTCAGTCCTATTAAAGAGTAAGTATCAAATCTTTATCTGATCATTGATAAAATTTAATTAGATAATGTCTGATGTCCAAATTTCCATCACCTAAGTTAGAATAATATCAGAATGTTTCTCTACATCTGTTCTGACATGAACACTATGCACAGAACAGGAAGACTGTTCTAGGACCACTAGAATTCCCTGTAGGGCCATGTAGAGCGTCCGTGCTTTTTAAATAAATTAAGTATTAACTCTGTGTAAAATATGTAAAATTATAGTACTCTACAGCCAGCATCAGATGAAAAACTGAAGCTCCTATGAGATGTTTTTGAGTGAGACTCCAGGAAGGAAGAAGCTGTTGTAGCAATTTGCAGAGTTCTGGAGTTTACACCAGCAGCTTCCTACTTTTAAGACCCAGGTGGAGGCAGAGCCCATGGAGCCTTATATCCATGTGCACAAAACAGGAAAGGAGGGCAGGATGGCTGCCATTGGTGGGAACTCGCCTGAAGCTCAATTCATGAACTATATCAGTGGCTCTCTCTGCCATAGCTCAGGTTTCCTGTTGCTTGCCTTGCATGTTGTTGGCACCAATGTGGATGCTCCATACTCAGGGCCCTTTACATTGCTGGTTGAATTGATGAGAGAGGTAGAGACCGGGTCTTTGCAGATGCTGGAGCAGTTTTGTGCTCCTGGAAAAAAATGCCACATTCAGTTTTCTGTTGCTCTTCTAGTATGCCTAGGCTAGACCATTCCATGGAGTTCCTTTTTCCTGTAAAACTCTACCATTTACCTTTTCTAGAATGCTATAAACTGACTTATAAAGGAATGCATGTATATTACACTTTCTTTTAAACATATAATTTTATTATCAGGTTATTAAATGAGAAAAAATGTATTATGAAAACATCCAGAGTAGGGTCTGGCATGTTGGGGAATTACTGTCCGCAGGAGCAGTCAATCATTCTACCTGAGAGATGGGAGACCAGATGTACTCTCGCCTCCTAGATTAAAACTCCAAAAAATGACAAATACAGGAAATGTGCTATACTGAAGGATAATAAATTCATAACAGAGGAATGAGGGCATAGAAAGCAAATATTAGAGCCCCGTTTTCAGTGTTTCAGCAATGAATCTAATGGTTTAAGGTAAGAAAAGTATTTATGCAACCTGGTCAAATAAAGATTCAACCTTTGTAGTTTAAAATTTTATTGTTGAACTCTCCACAAAAATATTGTGGCTTTTCAGTGCAGAATGAGCTGCAGAAGTGTTTGACGTCCAACCTGTTTCCTTGCCACTGTATGGATCTGTCCTTTGGAAAATCATGAGTATGTGTTGAAGAGCGGTCCATGACATGGTGGTAGGAAGATGGGTTGTGGTGTCTGCAGCCCCAGGTTTGAATCCCAGGCTGTCATAGCTCTCAGATTCTGGAAAGCTCTTGAATACCTTCACTTCAGGTGCCTCTTGTGAAAAGGGTGTAATAATACTGATATGATAGAGTTGCTCTATAAGAATTTGTACAAACAGCCCAGGGTCCTAAATAGCATTCAATGCATGACCACAGGCTAATTTTTGTAGTTGTCCCTCACCATCTGTGGAGAATTGGTTCCAGTCTCCACTATGGGTACCAAACTCTGCAGATGCTCAAGTCCTTTATATAAAATGATAATGGTGTGGCGTGTACATATAACTGAGTCCCATCCTCCCATGCCTAAATCATCTCTCAAGGTTACTTATAATAGCTAATGCAATGTAAATGTTATATGAGTAGTTTTTTTTTTTTTTTTTTTTTTACCATACTATTTAGGGAATAATGACAAGAGGAAAAAGTCTACACATGTTCAGTTCAGATACATCTTTCCCAAATATTTTTGATTCATGGTTAGTTGAAGCTGCAGATATGGAAGCCATGAATAAGGAGAGCTGACTGTATACTGTTGGATATCAGCTCTTTCTCTCTGCTCACAAGTAAGTCAGGGCTTAGACAGTGTTTGAGAATGACCGTTCCCTTACTTCTATCCCCGTCTCTGTACTCCAGCCAATTTTATTCATCTTTCCTGTGTCTATGGGCTGTGGTGAGAAGACTGAAGATCTACTGTCCTTGGATGTCAAGTAATCAATACAGTATCATTGACTGTAGTCACTATGGTGTATGTTAGATCTACAGAACTTACTCGCTTTATCCATGAAATTGTACCCTTTGACCAACATCTCTCAGTGTCCTCCACACATGGTCACTGATAAATGTCCTTTTACTCTCTGTTTTTATGAGTTTGACTTTTGAAAAACCCACACATGACTGGGGTCATGCAGTATTTGTCTTTATGTTTCTGCCTTGTTTCACTGAGCACATGTCCTCATTTTATCCACATTGTCACAAAAGGCACACTTCATTAAAAAAAAAAAAACACTGAAAAATGGTAACTGTGTATGTATCTTTGTATATGTAAATATATGTGTATACACATGTACAAATCTATTTTTACATATACCACATTTTCTCTACCCATATATTCCATATTATTTGTATCCATTTATCTCTCAGTAGACACTTGGGTAGTCTCTACATATTGTCAATTGTGGAGAATGCTACAATGAACATGGTAGTATAGAAATTATTTTATTTCTTTTGGATATAACTTCATCAATCCTTTGGTGAGATTGATGGGTCAGATGGTAGTTCTATTTTTAATTTCAGGGAGCAACTCTGTATTGTTTTTCATGATAGCTATACTAATTTACATTCCCACCAGAAGTGTATAAGAGGCAGTGGATATGGTAATAGCTTGACTATGATAATCATTTCACAATGTTTACATATATTAAAACATCACATTGTGCACTTTAAACATAGATGCTCCTTGACTCAGTGATGACGTTACATTCTTTTTTTTTTTTTTAAATTTTTTATTGTTGGCTGTTCAAAACATTACATAGTTCTTGATATATCATATTTCACAATTTGATTCAAGTGGGTTATGAGCTCCCATTTTTACCCCATATACAGATTGCAGAATCACATCAGTTACACATCCATTGATTTACATATTGCCATACTAGTGTCTGTTGTATTCTGCTGCCTTTCCTATCCTCTACTATCCCCCCTCCCCTTCCCTCCTCTCTTCTCTCTCTGCCCCCTCTACTGACATTCGTTTGTCCCCCTTATATTATTTTTCCCCTTTCCCTCACTTCCTCTTGTATGTACTTTTGTATAAATCTGAGGGTCTCCTTCCATTTCCATGCATTTTCCCTTCTCTCTCCCTTTCCCTCCCACCTCTCATCCCTGTTTAATGTTAATCTTCTTCTCATGCTCTTCGACCCTACTCTGTTCTTAGTTACTCTCCTTATATCAAAGAAGACATTTGGCATTTGTTTTTTTAGGGATTGGCTAGCTTCACTTAGCATAATCTGCTCTAATGCCATCCATTTCCCTGTAAATTCTATGATTTTGTCATTTTTTAATGCAGAGTAATACTCCATTGTGTATAAATGCCACATTTTTTTTATCCATTCATCCATTGAAGGGCATCTAGGTTGGTTCCACAGTCTAGCTATTGTGAATTGTGCTGCTATGAACATCGATGTAGCAGTGTCCCTGTAGCATGCTCTTTTTAGGTCTTTAGGGAATAGACCGAGAAGGGGAATAGCTGGGTCAAATGGTGGCTCCATTCCCAGCTTTCCAAGAAATCTCCATACTGCTTTCCAAATTGGCTGCACCAATTTGCAGTCCCACCAGCAATGTACAAGTGTACCCTTTTCCCCACATCCTCGCCAGCACTTGTTGTTGTTTGACTTCATAATGGCTGCCAATCTAACTGGAGTGAGATGGTATCTTAGGGTGGTTTTGATTTGCATTTCTCTGACTGCTAGAGATGGTGAGCATTTTTCCATGTACTTGTTGATTGATTGCATGTCCTCCTCTGAGAAGTGTCTGTTCAGGTCCTTGGCCCATTTGTTGATTGGGTTGTTTGTTCTCTTATTGTCTAATTTTTTGAGTTCTTTGTATACTCTGGATATTAGGGCTCTATCTGAAGTGTGAGGAGTAAAGATTTGTTCCCAGGATTTAGGCTCTCTATTTACCTCTCTTATTGTATCTTTTGCTGAGAAAAAACTTTTTAGTTTGAGTAAGTCCCATTTGTTGATTCTAGTTATTAACTTTTGTGCTATGGGTGTCCTATTGAGGAATTTGGAGCCCGACCCCACAGTATGTAGATCGTAGCCAACTTTTTCTTCTATCAGACGGCGTGTCTCTGATTTGATATCAAGCTCCTTGATCCATTTTGAATTCACTTTTGTGCATGGCGAGAGAAAGGGATTCAGTTTCATTTTGTTGCATATGGATTTCCAGTTTTCCCAGCACCATTTGTTGAAGATGCTATCCTTCCTCCATTGCATGCTTTTAGCCCCTTTATCAAATATAAGGTAGTTGTAGTTTTGTGGATTGGTTTCTGTGTCCTCTATTCTGTACCATTGGTCCACCCGCCTGTTTTGGTACCAGTACCATGCTGTTTTTGTTACTATTGCTCTGTAGTATAGTTTGAAGTCTGGTATCGCTATACCGCCTGATTCACACTTCCTGCTTAGCATTGTTTTTGCTATTCTGGGTCTTTTGTTTTTCCATATGAATTTCATGATTGCTTTCTCTATTTCTACAAGAAATGCCGTTGGGATTTTGATTGGCATTGCATTAAACCTATAGAGAACTTTTGGTAATATCGCCATTTTGATGATGTTAGTTCTGCCTATCCATGAACAGGGTATATTTTTCCATCTTCTAAGATCTTCTTCTATTTCTCTCTTTAGGGTTCTGTAGTTTTCATTGTATAAGTCTTTCACCTCTTTTGTTAGGTTGATTCCCAAGTATTTTATTTTTTTTGAAGATATTGTGAATGGAGTGGTTGTCCTCATTTCCATTTCAGAGGATTTGTCGCTGATATACAGGAATGCCTTTGATTTATGCATGTTGATTTTATATCCTGCCACTTTGCTGAATTCATTTATTAGCTCTAATAGTTTCTTTGTAGAGCCTTTTGGGTCTGCTAGGTATAGAATCATGTCATCTGCAAATAGTGATAATTTAAGTTCTTCTTTTCCTATTTTGATGCCTTTAATTTCTTTCGTCTGTCTAATTGCTCTGGCCAGTGTTTCGAGAACTATGTTGAACAGAAGTGGTGAGAGAGGGCATCCCTGTCTTGTTCCAGATTTTAGAGGGAATGCCTTCAATTTTTCTCCATTCAGAATGATGCTAGCCTGAGGCTTAGCATAGATTGCTTTTACAATATTGAGGTATGTTCCTGTTATCCCTAGTTTTTCTAGAGTTTTGAACATAAAGGGATGCTGTACTTTGTCGAATGCTTTTTCTGCATCTATCCAGATGATCATATGGTTCTTATTTTTAAGTCTATTGATGTGGTGAATAACATTTATTGATTTCCGTATATTGAACCAGCCTTGCATCCCAGGGATGAATCCTACTTGATCATGGTGCACAATTTTTTTGATAAGTTTTTGTATCCGAGTGGCCAGAATTTTATTGAGGACTTTTGCATCTAGGTTCATTAGAGATATTGGTCTGTAGTTTTCTTTCTTTGAAATGTCTTTGTCTGGTTTAGGTATCAGGGTGATGTTGGCCTCGTAGAATGAATTTGGAAGTTCTCCCTCTTTTTCTATTTCCCGAAGTAGCTTGAAAAGTATTGGTATTAGTTCCTCTTTAAAGGTTTTGTAAAACTCTGCTGTATACCCATCCGGTCCTGGGCTTTTCTTAGTTGGTAGTCTTTTGATGGTTTCTTCTATTTCCTCAATTGATATTGGTCTGTTTAGGTTGTCTATATCCTCCTGACTCAATCTGGGCAGATCATATGACTTAAGAAATTTATCTATGCCTTCACTATCTTCTAATTTATTGGAGTATAAGGATTCAAAATTATTTTTGATTATCTTCTGTATTTCTGAAGTGTCTGTTGTGATATTGCCTCTTTCATCCCGTATGTTAGTAATTTGAGTTCTCTCTCTTCTTCTCTTCGCTAGCATGGCTAAGGGTCTGTCAATTTTGTTTATTTTTTCAAAGAACCAACTTTTAGTTTTGTCAATTTTTTCAATTGTTTCTTTTGTTTCGATTTCATTAATTTCAGCTCTGATTTTAATTATTTCTTGCCTTCTACTTCTTTTGCTGTTGTTTTGCTCTTCTTTTTCTAGGATTTTGAGATGAAGTATGAGATCATTTATTTGTTGGTTTTTTCTTTTTTTAAGGAATGAACTCCAAGCAATGAATTTTCCTCTTAGAACTGCTTTCAATGTGTCCCATAGATTCCGATATGTTGTGTCTGTGTTTTCATTAATCTCTAAGAATTTTTTAATTTCTTCCTTGATGTCTTCTATAACTCATTGATCATTCAGTAACCTAGTGTTCATTCTCCAAGTGATGTATTCTTTTCCCTTCCTTCTTTTATCGTTGATTTTCAGTTCCATTCCATTATGATCAGATAGGATGCATGGTATTATCTCTACTCCTTTATATTGTCTAAGAGTTGCCCTGTGACATAATATATGATCTATTTTTGAGAAGGATCCATGTGCTGCTGAGAAAAAAGTGTAACTGCTTGATGTTGGGTGGTATATTCTATGTATGTCAATTAAGTCTAGGTTATTAATTGTGTTATTGAGTTCTATAGTTTCCTTATTCAACTTTTGTTTGGAAGATCTGTCCAGTGGTGATAGAGGTGTGTTGAAGTCTCCCATGATTATTGTATGGTGGTCTATTAGACTCTTGAACTTGAGAAGAGTTTGTTTGATGAACATAGCTGCACCATTGTTTGGGGCATATATATTTATGATTGTTATGTCTTGTTGGTGTATGGTTCCCTTGAGCAGTATGTAGTGTCCCTCTTTATCCCTTTTGATTAACTTTGGCTTGAAATCTATTTTATTTGATATGAGTATGGATACTCCTGCTTGTTTCCGAAGTCCATATGAGTGATATGATTTTTCCCAACCTTTCACCTTCAGCCTATGTATGTCTTTTCCTATCAAATGCGTCTCCTGTGGGCAGCATATTGTTGGGTCTTGTTTTGTGATCCATTCTACTAGCCTGTGTCTCTTGATTGGTGAGTTTAAGCCATTAACATTTAGGGTTATTATTGAGATATGGGTTGTTCTTCCAGCCATATTTGTTTATTTATGTTACTAAACATGGTTTGTTTTCCTCTTTGATTATTTTCCCCCCTTTAGTGTCCTACCTCCCACTGTTGGTTTTCATTGTTATTTTCCATTTCCTCCTCCTGTAATGTTTTGCCAAGGATGTTTTGAAGAGATGGTTTTCTAGCTGCAAATTCTTTTAACTTTTGTTTATCGTGGAAGGTGTTAATTTCATCTTCCATCCTGAAGCTTAATTTCGCTGGAAACACAATTCTTGGTTGGAACCCATTTTCTTTCAGTGTTTGAAATATGTTATTCCAGGATCTTCTAGCTTTCAGAGTCTGTGTTGAAAGATCAGCTGTTATCCTGATTGGCTTACCCCTAAATGTGATCTGCTTCCTTTCTCTTGTAGCTTTTAAAATTCTCTCCTTATTCTGTATGTTGGGCATCTTCATTATAATGTGTCTAGGTGTGGGTCTCTTATGATTTTGCAAATTCGGCGTCCTGTAGGCTTCTAGGATTTGGGGTTCTGTCTCATTCTTCAAGTCTGGGAAGTTTTCTTGTATTATTTCATTGAATAGATTGCTCATTCCTTTGGTTTGAAACTCTGTCCCTTCCTGTATCCCAATGACTCTTAAATTTGGTCTCTTGATGTTATCCCATATTTCTTGGATGTTCTGCTCATGGTTTCTTAACAGTCTTGCTGAGCTGTCTATGTTCTTTTCAAGTTGAAATACTTTATCTTCATTGTCTGATGTTCTGTCTTCTAAGTGTTCTACTCTGCTGGTAGTGTTCTCAATTGAGTTTTTAAGTTGGCTTATTGCTTCCTGCATTTCTAGGATTTCTGTTTGTTTGTTTTTTATAACCTCTATTTCCCTGTATAGTTGATCTTTTGCTTCTTGGATTTGTTTATGTAATTCATTGTTGAAGTGATCTTTCATTGTCTGATTTTGCTGTCTGATGTCTTCCTTGAGACTCCAGATCATCTGAAGCATGCATATCCTGAATTCTTTATCTGACATTCCATCTGCTGCAGCTATTACCCCTTCTAATGTTGAGTTGACCTGCAATGCTTGTGGTCCTTTCTTTCCTTGTCTCTTCATACTGTTCGCGTTCCTTTCTACTTGGTGAAACTGTTGTGCTATTGAAGTTTCCCCCTATATATTTATATTGGTCTTGTATAGTTGCAAAGTCTCCCTCGCAGGCGCGGGCGGCGGCTCTGTCCCTCTGCGGGCCGCTAGGCTTGTTCTGTCGGTGGTCACAGTTCTGTCTACTTTGCAGGCGCAGGCAGCGGCACTGCCCCTCTGCAGGCCTCTGGGGCTGTACTGCCAGTGGGTCGCAGGTCCGCCTACCTTGCAGGCGTGGGGGGGGGGGCGGCTCTACCCTTCCTCAGGCCACTGGGCCTGTTCTGTCTCTCGGTTGCAGGTCTGGCCTGTTCTGATGGTGGTCACAGTTCCGTCTACCTTGCAGGCGCGGGGGGAAGGGGGCGGCTCTGCCTCTCAGCAGGCCGCTGCTCCTCTTCTGCCGGTGGGTCGCAGGCCCGCCTACCTTGCAGGAGTGATTGGAAGCTCTGCCACTCTGCGGGCCACTGGGCCTTTTCTGTCAGTGGTCACAGTTCCGCCTACCTGACAGGCGCGGGGGGTGGGGGGCGGCTCTGCCCCCCAGCAGGCCGCTGGGCCTGCTCTGTGCGTGGTCACAGTTCCCTCTACCTTGCCGGTGCAGGGGGAGGGGGCGGCTCTGCCTCTCAGTAGGCCGCTGCTCCTCTTCTGCCGGTGGGTCGCAGGCCCGCCTACCTTGCAGGAGTGATTGGAAGCTCTGTCCCGCCGCGGGCCACTGGGCCTTTTCTGTCCGTGGTCACCTGGCAGGCGCGGGGGGTGGGGGTTGGCTCTGCCCCTCAGCAGGCCGCTGGGCCTGCTCTGTGCGTGGTCACAGTTCCCTCTACCTTGCCGGTGCAGGGGGAGGGGGCGGCTCTGCCTCTCAGCAGGTCGCTGCTCCTCTTCTGCCGGTGGGTCGCAGGCCCGCCTACCTTGCAGGAGTGATTGGAAGCTCTGTCCCGCCGCGGGCCACTGGGCCTTTTCTGTCTGTGGTCATAGTTCCCCTACCTGGCAGGCGCGGGGGGTGGGGGGCGGCTCTGCCCCTCAGCAGGCCGCTGGGCCTGCTCTGTCGTGGTCACAGTTCCCTCTACCTTGCCGGTGCAGGGGGAGGGGGCGGCTCTGACGTTACATTCTTATAAGCCCACTGTAAATTGAAAATGTTGCAAGTAGGAAATGCATTTAATACAACTAGCCTACTAAATATTATAACTTTGCAATATAATACACTGTAGCAGTTTGGTTATTTCCCTTATGATGGCGTGGTTGACTGAGTTGTGGTTCTCTGCCACTGTCCAGCTTCATGAAAGAGGATTATGCTGCACCTCATTATCCCAGGAAAGATTGAGATTTAAAGTTTAAAGTGTTATTTCTACTGAAGTATGAAGTAGGCAAATCACTTTTGCACTGTTTTAAAGTTAAAGAATCAAAGTTAAACCAGTGGAACTTGAGGTCAGTCTTTAAATTATTTTTATTTGTCAGCAGTACCTCAATAAAGATAGAAAGAAGGGCTGGGGTCATAGCTCAGTGGTAGAGCACTTGCTGTGTGTGAGGATGTGTGAGGCCCTGGATTCAATTCTCAGCACCACAAAAAGTATAAATAAATAAAAAATATATTATATCCACCTAAAATATTTTTAAAAAGATGGAAAGAAAGCACAAAAAAGCAATCATGATTTAAAAAGGAAGTTTAATATAGCATACATGAGATTGGAGATGGATGTCACTGGTATAGAGAGTATAAGAAAATTTAAGGAAAAGGTAAAACATGCCTACAGTTAGTGAATTACCAACATGGCAGCAATCCAGCTTTACTAATGGGATTAGTGGGAGAACAATAACATGAGAGCTTTGGATCTAATTGCAAGGGACATCTGTGTTGAAAGAATATGTTTATTTCTACTACTTCTTGGTAATTCTCTAGGGCTGCTGGGAGGGGAGTGGATGATGAAACTGGGGAGAAGCTAGCTGAAAGATGATGTAAATTAGGGCTGTCCAGGAGGGGTGCTTGCTGTGCAATGGAGTTGAGGAGGAAGTGACAGAACTGGAAACCTCCAGGACATGTGGCGTGAAGAAGAGTGGGCAGATGAGGACTCTTCAACTTTGAGCCTGGGTGACTGAGGGCAGGAGATGATGGGGTGGTTCACGGTGGTGAGAAGGAGGCAAATATCCCTAGGCTGATGCAGATTGCTTTGAACTTCACATGCCTGAAGGATGTGTGGGAAGAAGTGTAGAATATAGTCATGGTACTCAAGGCAGGCTTGAGAAGACCCAAGGGGAGTGTGAAGGGGTGGGGTACAGAGAGCATAGGAGACTTCTGGCCAGGCCCACGTTTCTGCTGTGTGAGGAGAAACATCAGCTATGGAGGGTGTTCTGTTCAGTCCGTAGCTGGGTACACTGCAGTTCAGTTCTGCCACTGAATATCTGGAATTAGCACAGACCCCTCAAGTCAAGGTCTATGATGTTTTGGAGAGATCCAAGGAGGCAGGTTCAAAAATATAAGAAGCATATGATGAGAGGGTGGGGATGTTGGGTCAGTCCAACTCCTGGGAACGAGAGAGGACTGGATCTTGAATTCAATCCTATCGCCAGTGGTTTACTCAGTTATGCCTGGTAAACCCAAAGGGCATGGTGCCCAACAAGACTGCTGTTTTTTTCAGATGCCAACTACACTTCAAGGGTTCTGAGGCCATCTGCACTTCAGACTGACTGGCTAGAAATATGGAGTGCCCATGACCCCATCAGGTTTGATTATTTGCTAGAATAATTCATAGAATTTAGGAAAGCACTACACTTACAATAGTTTTATTTTAAGGATAAAAATCAAGAGGAGCAGCCAAAATGGAGAGATGCATAAGGCAAAAGTTCTGGAAAAGTTGCAGAGCTTCCATGCTCTCAACTCAAGGAATCTGGCCATGTCCCCCTCCCAGGATATCTAGTTGTTAACTAACCTGACCTCCATTGAGTCTTCATTTGCAGAATTTTGACTGGGGTTTTATTATGATTAAGGAAGCTATTGCCTACACAACTAAACTCAATATCCAGTCCTCTATCTTCCCTAGAATTTGAGCTTCCCATTCTCTAATCTTATCTTTCATTAATTATATTTTTCAACCTTCCCCCTTGGACCAACTTCTCCCTCCAAAACATTATAGACCCAACCTGTTTCCTCTGACCTATGATGATGCTTTAGCTATCTGAAGACATTTCCAAGCTTCCTCTTGCCCCAGATATGTGTGTGTGTGTGTGTGTGTGTATTTTCTAGTTGAATAATTCCAGTATTCTCTTATGTTTCTAAAATGACATGATTTCCAGATCTTCATGGGCTAACCACACTTTTCTGAGTTCACTTTAATCAAGAATACTCTCATTCGTACACAGACTCTGGAATATCATACAACATTGCAACTATACTCCCCCTCTCTGCAGCACCCAAAGGGACACCTGCCACACTTGGCAGAATCTCCCCTCGTGTAAGCACTTCTAAGGTCTTCTGGCTTTTATATGACCACCTGGTAGATCTGGTCGCTATCAGACTCCTCATCAAATGAAAGGCTTGCTGCCTATGAGTCAGACCTTTTGCTGGAAAGCATGGTAACTGGAAAATACTATAAAGAGTAAGGATAGAAGTCACATTCAGCAAAAGACAGACAAGGGAGAGAAAGAGTAGGGAATGTTAGTGGTCCAGACAGACAAGGAGTCCTCTCCATGCAGCTGTTTGTAATGCTCTGGGAATCCACACAACAGACATGGGACCCCCCACCCCTGCCTCAGGAGCCAGGACAGCATATCTGCACAATATTAATTTATAATCAGAGAACTTATTCTGGAAACTGTACAAGAGACTAGCTGGGTCATTAGCTCCCACTGTTCTGTCTGCCATGATTCAGAGCTTTCTTTAGTGCACGATTGAGTCCACAATGGAGGAAATAAAAAGGCTGGTCAAGTTGAAGAGAACAGGTGGTAAACAGACAGAACTCAAGGTGTCTGGCAGCAAAACTGTTGAGATTTTGGAGTACTTTGGTCTGTTTTATCACTGTACCTTTTAATTTATTTATGTTTACTTATACTCCATGATAGCTTTAGTAAGAATTTGATGTTCCCCCATAAGGGAATGCAAAATATAGACAACAGGATTAATTAAAAGTGAGTTCAAAAGAAAAGGAAAAAACAGGAGTGACTACATAAAATAGAGCAAAGATTTTGTGTTTACTGCATTGGTCTCCATGTTCAAGCCACAATTTATCTACAAACATTTAAAACAACAAATTAGAAAAAGGAAGCCCAATTACTCTCATAGTTCACAGTGTCTTTAAGATGAAACACAAACCATTTGCCTGAAGTTATGGAGTTCTTGATATAGTATCGACTGGGATTTGCTAGAGAAGAGATACCATGCTGTGTGATATTATGAACAACTTTTTAAATGAAATCCTTTTACTTGAAACTTTATGGCAATTTCTCTACATTGGCTGCTGGCATTGCACTAATGTACAAGCCTGAGAAAGCAAACAAAGCCAAGGACAACTCCAAAATAGAAATTGCACCAAGGAAAAAGAAATGCTTGAGTTTTCTATCTGTCTAGATCCGGCTTGATCTACATGTAAACTGAATATTGACCTGGTTTCTATCAGATGACCTCCTCTGCATATTGTTATGTAGCCTGAGTCTGTTTCTTCACCATAAAATATGAATGGTATGTTCCTTCAGTACTGAGATACTTACAACACTTAACAATAACATATAACATGAGCATAGTACCTGACATATAATGCATTTATACTACATCGTAGTTATGTTTAACCAGGGCAGCAATGCAAAAATCCCAGTGCACATTAGCTGAATTACATGACAGAATTTGCCCTTTGTTGCTACTAAAGGACTGAGGCCTGGATAAAGCAGACGGGAGATGTCTTGTGGGCAAGGAGACTCTATGTGGGTTGGAGGTGGGCTGTGTGTCACCATGCAGCAGAAGGCTCACTTTTAAATATGTTGTTCACAGGAATTACACTCTATAGCCACCCATATGGAGGATCCTTGCTGAATGAAGACAAGATGTGAGTTGAAGGAATGCTGGGAGGGCCCCAAGTATGGAAGAATATCTTTGAGTCTCTTAGTGGTGATTTTGATCCCTTTTTGACATTTGTTGGGAGAGAAGTTGGCATATGTAGTTAGTGGCACAGGGCCTGGGCATCTCTTTGCAAAGCGGGAGGAAAGTGATTATTAAAAGGGTCAGTGGTTTGACTGAGCTTAAAATGGATGAGAATATCATGCAGCTATATTTTTAAGCAGAAATCATCCTAAGGGGATGTGTTTCCCACAGCTTATGGGACTGCACATCTTCAAGGACACTTTTTCAATTTAACATCATAAATGTGGAATTCAGATAGGTGAATATAGTAGTGTCTCCCTGGGTAGTTCTCATGTGAGATTTTCCTCACAGTCCCAATGGGGCATGGAGCCATTGGGCAGGTGTTAAAGCCAGCTCTTTTAGGTACAGAATGTCAGTTTCTTTTGTCTTATTACAAGATATAGTTCTGTACAACTTCTCTTTTTTTCTTCCATCTCCCTTTCCATATCATGTTTGACAAACTTTTAGTTAAAATTCAATAAAAATATAAATACTATTTATGCACTTGCTGTGACCTACCAAGGTGAGAATAAAATATGCTTAATTGGCATTCTCTCCTCAAATCATTACCATCACAGAAAGGATGGGTTGCAGTTTGTCCTCTCATTCATATACTGATTTTCAGGATAATATCTTTAACAGTCTCTGACACCTGCCTAGAGTTCCAGGAGTGGGCTAGTTGACATCTTTTATAGAACAAGACATGTTGGAAAAGAAGGCATGGCCCAGCGGATGTTTGGTGGTGAAATGTTTCATCATGTTGGACACCTGAAAGATCATTTGTGTACTGCTGTTCCCAGAGGTGGAACAGAGGAGAGCAGGCAGCACATGGCTGGACAAAAGAACAAGAGTAGTATTCCAGTTTTAAAAAGTGCCCAAGAGAGTGTGCAATGTGTATGATTAGACCTTGACCATTTGTAAAATTATTTTGGTATTTTAAGTAACTAAATTTGGAGATGGGCCTGCAAGGTATGCAAATGCCCCTTCTTGGCAGGGTCTGCTGTAGAACAAAGAAATCCCAATGTAGGCAAAGTCCACACTGTATTTTGAATGTCACCCTGGGCATGTCTTTCATTTGTAATTGCTCCTCAACTTTATAATTCTCAGTTATGTCTTTTAGCTTCTGAACAATAATCCATGTCTCCAAAGTTGGTCACAGGGATTTAATGAGAGAATTCTTATATTTAGATAGTCTACCTAACTGATTATTGTCCCTGATTTTTAATAGAAAGAAGACTCCTGTTCTTCCTCTAAATCTGACAAGCTATTCTGTTTCGCCTACAGCCTGGAGAGCATCCGCCAGTGTGGTGTTGCCCTCTGCATTGTGCTGGGATTCTCTATCCTGTCTGCATCAATTGGTAGCTCTGTGGTGAGGGACAGAGTGACCGGAGCCAAGAGGTTGCAGCACATAAGTGGCCTTGGCTACAGGACTTACTGGTTCACTCACTTCCTGTATGACATGGTAGGATTTGGGATGAGATCCCAGTAACCTCTATGCTAGTGATCCCTTCAATGTGTGTGTGTGTGTGTGTGTGTGTGTGTGTGAGGGTGAGGAAGAGGAGACCTGGGCGTGTGGGGACTATCCACAAAAGAAAGGATAATTTTATTATTGAGAGCATTTCAGGTTAAGTCACCTTTACTGGTCATTATCTGTCATTTAGGAATGCTTCATATGGCAAAGACTCAGGAATCTCAGGCTGGGAAATGAAGAGCCTGACCAGAAATGCAAAGTTTCTTATTAGGGAAATGAATAAATAATCTCCTTTAATATGCACTCTTGAAGGGGTGGGTGATGAGGTGATTAATAAATAATTAGAAAAGATCTGTCATCTGCATGCTTAAAAGCACCCCCACTGAGGCTTGAGCTCCATTCCCTAGTTTATACAGCAGTTATTAGTATTTCTTGCAGGAATTCAGTTTCCCAGCAGAAACCCTCCTGATCATTATCTGCAGTTCCAAAGAAGACAGTAACAGATGCATTGTTGAGCTGTTCCCTAGAGTTGAGGACATTTATCTTGCTTTAGAAAGTGCATCTTCTATGAGAGAAGTGCTCTTTGATGGTCAGTAGTCACTTTCATTGTTACAGAGTGGCATTGCCCTTTTTGTAGGAATGTGATATTTTTGTCCTCGTGCCTTCATAAATGACTCATCCTATGATTTGAGAAATTTTATGTCTGTGGGAGTAAGGGCAGGCTTAACATTTGCTGAGTACTTGCCATTAACTAGGTTCTATAACAGCTGTGTTATTTTGTGCAGAATCTGATGCATTAACATGTTGCTCTTATGTAGTATTTATTCCTTTGAGCTGGCTTAGAATTTAGCAGATTTGTTTCTTTTTGATCATGTAACCTAGATTTTTTTTAGAAGTACAGTTTATGCAGGTCACATCTGAGTTCACCTCAATCAGGGTTTTCCCCAAACCTACTTGGTGGTAGTAACCATCTAGACACTTCTCTAGATTCCCAAGGGCCCACCTGCAAGATTGTGTTCTATGGGTGTGGATAGGTCTTTGAGGTCTTCCTTTCATTAGAACCCCAAGGTAATTTTTGAATCTCAAACAAGACTGAATAATGCTGGTCCTTGGATGCCCTCATCTTTACCAAGGGGTTCTTGAAGGCTGGAGAGAGGAAATGGTTCATCCAGGACCATATTTCTGATTGGTATGGCACAGACTCAGTGCCTGCTTTTACCTCCTGTTCAATTTGGTGCAGTACCACATGTGGCCAAGAGTCACTCTTCTGTTCCACGTCTCCCATTCATGGTGTCTAATGGACTCGCCATCCCCAGAGAAAGGGAAGATGAACCAAGTCATAGGACCAGGAGACACCAGAGAGCATCCAAAGTTTTCCAAACCCTAGGGTTTTCCTTTTGCTACCTCCTTAATTGACAATCTCTTTATTCCTCACACTCAATGTGAGCTCTTATTTACCTATAATATTTCTCTTTGGAGTTTCAGGATAGGGAGGATTTATTAGCTTCTTGATTTATTGTTTCTTCTACCTTTATGCATTCATTCCCTGATCATTCTATTTGATGACTCATTAGATGAATAGAATAAATGAATAAAATATTTTATTCATTTGACCTTCTATGTGTCAAAGTATGTCTGGATGTTAATTTCCACCCAAAATCCAACTTTCAAACCCAATAGTCAATGTAATGGTATTAGGAGGTGGGAGCTTGAGAGGTGATTAGTCATGTAGGTAGAACCCTCTGGAATGGGTCGGTGCCTTTATTTAAGGACCTAAGAGAGATCTCTTTCCATTTCCACCATGTGAAAACACAGCAAAAATGTACCATTTATGAAGAAAAAGGTGGGCAGACCCTCACCAGAAAATAAATCTACTGATGCCATGAATTTGAGCTTCCCAGTTTGCAAAACCATGAGCAATACATCTCTGTTATTTATCAGCCATTCAGGCTATGGTATGCTATTTTATTTACTCAAATGGACATAATTGTTTATACTAAAGTCATGAAAAAGTTAGAGAATATCTCTCCTGTCATAGAGCTTATAATCTAATGGGAAGCAGCAGAAAACGACTAAATAAATGTACCAGGTAGAAGGGGCTTATAGCTAGATTTATTGAGAAAATAAAAACGGGGCAATAGGGAGGAGGATAACTTTAAATTGGGAGCACAAAGAGGGAAATGAAATTTAAGCTGAGATCTGAAAAGTAAGCATGAATTATGCCATGTCACATGGGTGACACTGAGAAGAGCTCTGCAGCCAGAAGCCACCCCAAAGAATAAGTACTGGGTATTGAGAGCCCCCAAGAAGCGCCCTGGCTGTTGTCCTGTGGAAGTACCTCAAAGGAAGGCTATGTAGGAGGACAGGACAAGGAGTCTGCCCTTCATTCTACATGTGGGCAGAGCCTTGTTCTTGGAGAGTAACTGGATTCCTTGACTTTTCTGAAAGAAGATGGGTAGAACTGACCCTGTCAGGCTGCTAGGGCTGCCATACCCCAAAATACCACAGACTGGGCACTTAGCAGAAACGTATCTTCTCACAGTCCTGGAGGCTGCAAGTCTGAAACTGAGGTACAAGCAGGGTTGGTTTCTCTGAGGATTCTATCCTTGGCTTGTAGATGGTGCTTCTTGTGTCTTCGTGGTTTCATCCCTCTGTGTATCTGTGTGCTGATTTCCTCTTCTTATAAGGGCACAGTCACATAGGACCAGGCTTCACCTGTGAAGCCCTGTCTCCAAATACAGTCACATTCAGAAGTCCTAGGTGTTCAACAGTTGAATTCTGGGGGGACATGATTCAGCCCATAACAGTGACTGTCCTGATTCTCTAGGACAAATTATACTACCAGTCTTACAATGTATGAAGTAGGAGCTATGTTTAAGCAGAAGTTAACAGGAACATTTGAGATAAACATATAACATGACCAACTGATGCAACACGTCTCCCTTTTTTCTTTTTATTTTCTCAGCTCTTTTACTTGGTTTCCGTCTGCCTGTGTGTCGCCATTATTATGGCCTTCCAGTTAACAGCTTTCACTTTCCGTGAGAACTTGGCGGCCACAGCCCTCCTGCTGGCACTTTTCGGGTATGTGATGAGAAACACTGCTGCAAAATTATGGTTTGTTTTCTGAAAGAGAAAACCCTCAGGATGGCTTTGAACCTGCTGTTGGCTTCATGATTTTCTCTCCTCCTGAGCAATTATGTTGCTTCTACAAGGGACACTGAACAAACAAGCTTGAGCAAGATGATGAATGCTCCCGTGGAGGGAGGAAGGGTGACAGGGTCATAATGAAGATGGCATTGGCCCTGTCTCAGAAAGGCCCTCAAGCTGTTTGACAAACTTGTGCAGTGGGAAATGGATTCTCTGTTATTCTCACTTTGACATTAATCGTGGGCTCAAATACATAATCCAGTTAGCTCTGAAATTGCATTTGAGGAGATTCTCTTGTGAACCGCTGTCTGGCATATATTTCCCTCTCCTATAACGTTAGTAGTTGGAAAATGTTTTGCCTGACTTCGATTACTTTTTTCTCAGAGAAAAAATCGCATAAAGAGAAAATCATTGTACAAATTTCTCATATGTACATTAATCAGGATCATTACGAGTGGACCCTAAATAATGCCTATCTGATATCAGAAATATGTGTCTTATGTGGCCAGCGTATGTGTTTGCTTACAGATACTTTCTTATAGGGAAATAATTAATGTACTTACTTTATCGTAATTCAAGGCTATTTTGAAATAAAACATTCAGCTTTAATTTAAGCCTAAGATTACAACTAAAATGAGTTTTACATACTTCTTATATCAGTGATTCAGGATTTTTTAGAACATCTAATTAGGTGATGAAGAATTATTTGAAGAAGTATTCATCATTATCAGATGAATGGATCAATAAATTAATTGATGGATGGATAAGTGGAAGGATATGTAGGGGGAAAGAGAAAGTGCAACAGGAATATTGATATTGCTACTCTCTAATACTGTGGCCTTGGAAATATAAATTCTTCCGTCTGAGCCTCAATATTTCCCTGTAAAACTCAAATTCTGTTCCTGGAAAGATTAAATTGGATAGTTCCTGCAAACAGCTTGGCTAATGAGTGGTACAGAGTCCAATTAAATTAATTTTAGCTATTATTGTTACTCTTGGAATTATTTTACTCTTTTGGAGATACGATGTCCTCTGCTATAAAAAATGCTATAGTAGACATTTTTTTTTATAATATTCAGTTTGAAATTAAGCTCTTATATAAAGAACTATATATGTATATGGCCTTATTTTTAGTTTGTTGATCCCATTGAGTACATAAGTCATGTGTCTTATAGTAAAATGGACTTTACTAACAAAAAATAAATGATTTTTGAATTTTAGAGAAACAGATTTCAAAAATTAAGAAATATAAGGTCAATGTTTAGAAATTCTTATAAGCATATTTTTTTTGAGAGAGAGAGTTTTTTAATATTTATTATCAGTGGACACAACATCTTTATTTTATTTGTATGTGGTGCTGAGGATCAAACCCAGCGCCCTGGGCATGCCAGTCAAGTGCGTTACCGCTTGAGCCACATCCCCAGCCTCCTTATAAACATATTTTAAGAAAATTTTATTAACCATAAATTTGATTATGAGCTCCTTTAGGAATTTGCACCAAGTTAAGAATTCTCCCTATGTATAGAACAACATTTTTTAAAAAGAGGTTTAAAGACTCACAGATCTGTTGATAAACGATTTCTATTACAAACTTCCTGTTCAGAATTCTTAGGTTAGCAGGAATAAGAAGATATAAAAGATAAGTCAGACTGTGTTTGCTATCTGGACTAATTTCCAATAAAGTAGAGCCCAAAAGAGTTCATGGGCTAACATCTAGTAGTAGACTAACCCAGATTTAAAAGGTCATGATTTCCTCACTGGAGCACAGCCACCCCACTGTGAAACTCTGAGACCAGTGACCCACTACTATGGGTGACAGAGCAGAGAGAGCCTCAGTCTGGGGAGCTGCATCTCCTGCGTACCCAGCCATCTATGGGTGAGGATGCAGAGGTGACTCACTCTTGTCCCCAACAGGACCTGTAGGTACCAGAAGCCCAAGAACAATCTCCAGGAAGGCTGAGTCGCAGAACAAGCTGGAACCTCAGAATACATCCATGATTGAGGGAGGGCCATGCAATGAGTTGGACTCTAAGAAAATAAGAGCTGGGATAAATGAATAGATGCTCTCTAGGAGATAACAAAACACAAATGCCTAGTCACAGTGTTTATCTTTTCCTTTCAAGTAAAAATTGATGGAAGGGGTTATTAAAAAGAGGAAAATAACACTTAAAACTCTCTGAAAGAAAAAATAGTCTAGCTTGTATAAGAAAAATTTAAACTCTAGAATATATTTGGGGCATGTCTGGTGCTGAATGATTATGAGGATGAAGTCACAGAATCCTCTCTGGTGTCTTGGGAAATTCACGCAGAGTAGGGAAAGGGTCAGTTTTCGAAGCGGGGATGTGATAACAATACCCTGCCATAAATTCCAGGAAACTACTCAGCAGTACACCAATGTCCAGCAAATTCTAAAATCCTTAAAACAATATATTATATTTTAGTAAAATATCATGGAATAGAAAAAGCCAAAGTAGGGTTCACCTCCCTCAATAAATTATGTTCTACAAGTCAATTCAATTTTTTTCTTAAAAAATGCAAAAGATAAGGGGATTTGAGCTGCTAATATGTTCATTTCAACCAAGTATTCAAAAGGTAACTAATGAAAATGTAGTTAAAAAAAAAGTGATGTGGTGGAATCATCACTGTCTGAAAGCCACTCTCAAAGGCTGCTCATTAATGTAGCAATAGGAGCTCCCTGGTGGCATCATTTAGACTATGTCTTTGTCTCTGATTCACTTTTCTTAGACAATGCTTTGATCCACTTGTCAAATATTTAAATGACAAAACCCAGTATGGAAACCTTATGCAACAATAACAAAGTGCAGATTCTGAGCCATCTTCAGTGGAGCAGGGCCTAGCTTCCAGGTGAGGATTAGTCCCTCCAATAGATTGGAGGAAGAAGGCATTCTTAGATTTCATCCTCCAATGCAGGGATGCTGATCAAAGGGGGTGGTGATCCTGCTGTGCTTTTCGCAGTGCTGACCACATCAGATGCTCAGTGCAGAGCCTCTTTCCCCAATTCCCCTAAACCCCACATTGCCAATTTTAATAGAGAGAGCTGGCTGGATATCATGTTTTACAAGGAACAAAGAGTGATCTGGTCTTTTGTAGTGGAGGCATATGCGGACCAAAATGGTTATTTTCGGCTATTATGAAGTCTGTCATGTGGAAAAGAAAAGCAATCTGTTACATGTTGTTCTATAATATAGAGTTTGAACCAGTACTTTTAAGTTAAGACAATTTTTTGTTCACTCCCAGAACAAGTTTTATGGCAATTAAAGCTACCCCCAAATTTGACTCACATGCTGCTATTGCTTATATGTCAGTTGCAAAGATACTTTCAATACTGTGATTTTATTTGCTTCTTAACAAAGTTAGATAACTGAAGGTAGCACTTGATTTTTGCCCCAGAAGAGACAACAAAGGAGAAAATGTAGATAAGTTGTGTATATGAGTGGGGGCAGGGGTTGATTCTTCTGTGTAGTAATTTATTTCAGACAGATATTGACAGTTTGAAGAAATGAGACGTCACAGTTTCTCTCTTGGTAATTATTTTGGTTTAACTTAATTCTTTTATACAGCAAGTATTTTAGAACAATTGTTTTATGGCTCTCATCTCCAGCATGTGCTCAAATAATTTTCATCAAGTCCAAATTACGATGCAGACTGATATAGAGTAAAGTTTCTGAGATACTATATGATTTTATATGTAATATTCCAAATATTTTCCAAAATAAGAGAATGTAGTTTTTAGCCCAGGAATACATTCCAGTATCACAGATTTCTTTTGAAAAGGAAAGTTTAACTAAGATAGTAACCATCTTGAGGCCCTGACATCTCACATCATTTAAGTCTCACTAGTTAACATATTAAGAAAAGCTTAGTAGGAGCCTGCCGGCATGGTACAAACACCACCCTAATTGGAGTAGTGACAGAGCAGAGTCGCCTCCCGTGCCAGGAACAGGCCCAGCGTCCTGCAGGCGGGGTAGTCACGACACCCCAATTGGAGTAGGGGCAGAGCAGAGCCTCCACCAGTGCCCGAAAGGTGGGCAGATCTGCGACCGACCAGCGGGACAGGCCCAGTGGCCTGCCGGTATGAGAGACACGTCACCCCATTTGGATTAGGGGCAGAGTAGAGCCGCCGCCCGTGCCTGCAGGGTAGGCAAACCTGCAACCGACCGGCGGATCAGGCCCGGTGGCCTGCCGGCGTGGTACACTGTCACCCCAATTAGAGTAGGGGCAGAACAGAGCCGCTGCCAGCTCCCAGAACAGGCCCAGTGACCTGCCGGCGTGGTAGCCACGACACCCCAATTGGAATAAGGAGAGAGCAGAGCCGCCGCCCGCACCTGCAGGAAAGATACGCAAGCAGTATGAAAAGACAAGGAAAGAAAGGACCACAAGCAATGCAGGTCAACACAACTTTAGAAGAGGTAACAGCTGCAGCAGATGGAATGTCAGATAAAGAATTCAGGATATACATGCTTCAGATGATCTGGAGTATCAAGGAAGACATTAAACAGCAAAATCAGACAATGAAAGATCACTTCGACAACGAATTACGCAAACAAATCCAGGAAGCAAAGGATCAACTATACAGGGAGATAGAGGTTATAAAAAACAAGCAATCAGAAATCCTAGAAATGCAGGAAGCAATAAACCAACTTAAAAACTCAATGGAGAATACTACCAGCAGAGTAGAACACTTAGAAGATAGAACATCAGACAATGAAGACAAAGTATTTCAACTGGAAAAGAACATAGACAGCTCAGCAAGACTGTTAAGAAGCCATGAGCAGAACATCCAAGAAATATGGGATAACATTAAGAGACCAAACTTAAGAGTCATTGGGATACAGGAAGGTACAGAGCTCCAAACCAAAGGAATGAGCAGTCTATTCAATGAAATAATACAAGAAAACTTCCCAGACTTGAAGAATGAGACAGAATCCCAAATCCTAGAAGCCTACAGGACGCCGAATGTGCAAAATCATAAGAGATCCACACCTAGACACATTATAATGAAGATGCCCAACATACAGAATAAGGAGAGAATTTTAAAAGCTACAAGAGAAAGGAAGCAGATTACATTTAGGGGTAAGCCAATCAGGATAACAGCTGATCTTTCAACACAGACTCTGAAAGCTAGAAGATCCTGGAATAACATATTTCAAACACTGAAAGAAAATGGGTTCCAACCAAGAATTGTGTATCCAGCGCAATTAAGCTTCAGGATGGAGGATGAAATTAAAACCTTCCACGATAAACAAAAGTTTAAAGAATTCACAGCTAGAAAACCATCTCTTCAAAACATCCTCGCCAAAGCATTACAGGAAGAGGAAATGGAAAATAACAATGAAAACCAACAGTGGGAGGTAGGACAGTAAAGGGGGGGCGGAAATAATCAAAGAGGAAAACAAACAATGTTTAGTAACAGAAATAAACAAATATGGCTGGAAGAACAACCCATATCTCAATAATAACCCTAAATGTTAATGGCTTAAACTCACCAATTAAGAGACACAGGCTAGTAGAATGGATCACAAAACAAGACCCAACAATATGCTGCCTACAGGAGACGCATTTGATAGGAAAAGACATACATAGGCTGAAGGTGAAAGGTTGGGAAAAATCATATCACTCATATGGACTTCGGAAACAAGCAGGCGTGTCCATACTCATATCAAATAAAATAGATTTCAAGCCAAAGTTAATCAAAAGAGATAAAGAGGGACACTACATACTGCTTAAGGGAACCATACACCAACAAGACATAACAATCATAAATATTTATGCCCCAAACAATGGTGCAGCTATGTTCGTCAAACAAACTCTTCTCAAGTTTAAGAGTCTAATAGACCACCACACCATAATCATGGGAGACTTCAACACACCTCTCTCGCCACTGGACAGATCTTCCAAACAAAAGTTGAATAAGGAAACTATAGAACTCAATAACACTATTAATAACCTAGACCTAATTGACATATATAGAGTATACCACCCAACATCAAGCAGTTACACTTTTTTCTCAGCAGCACATGGATCCTTCTCAAAAATAGATCATATATTATGTCACAGGGCAACTCTTAGACAATATAAAGAGTAGAGATAATACCATGCATCTTATCTGATCATAATGGAATGAAACTGAAAATCAACGATAAAAGAAGGAAGGAAAAAGCATACATCACTTGGAGAATGAACAATAGGTTACTGAATGATCAATGGGTTATAGAAGACATCAAGAAGGAAATTAAAAAATTCTTAGAGATAAATGAAAACACAGACACAACATATCGGAATCTATGGGACACATTGAAAGCAGTTCTAAGAGGAAAATTCATTGCTTGGAGTTCATTCCTTAAAAAAAGAAAAAACCAACAAATAAATGATCTCATACTTCATCTCAAAATCCTAGAAAAAGACGAGCAAAACAACAGCAAAAGAAGTAGAAGGCAAGAAATAATGAAAATCAGAGCTGAAATTAATGAAATCGAAACAAAAGAAACAATTGAAAAAATTGACAAAACTGAAAGTTGGTTCTTTGAAAAAATAAACAAAATCGACAGAGCCTTAGCGATGCTAGCGAAGAGAAGAAGAGAGAGAACTCAAATTACTAGCATACGGGATGAAAAAGGCAATATTACAACAGACACTTCAGAAATACAGAAGATAATCAAAAACTATTTTGAATCCTTATACTCCAATAAATTAGAAGATAGTGAAGGCATAGATAAATTTCTTAAGTCATATGATCTGCCCAGATTGAGTCAGGAGGATATAGAAAACCTAAACAGACCAATATCAATTGAGGAAATAGAAGAAACCATAAAAAGACTACCAACTAAGAAAAGCCCAGGTCCGGATGGGTATACAGCAGAATTTTACAAAACCTTTAAAGAAGAACTAATACCAATACTTTTCAAGCTACTTCAGGAAATAGAAAAGGAGGGAGAACTTCCAAATTCATTCTATGAGGCCAACATCACCCTGATACCTAAACCAGACAAAGACATTTCAAAGAAAGAAAACTACAGACCAATATCTCTAATGAACCTAGATGCAAAAATCCTCAATAAAATTCTGGCGAATCGGATACAAAAACATATCAAAAAAATTGTACACCATGATCAAGTAGGATTCATCCCTGGGATGCAAGGCTGGTTCAATATACAGAAATCAATAAATGTTATTCACCACATCAATAGACTTAAAAATAAGAACCATATGATCATCTCGATAGATGCGGAAAAAGCATTCGACAAAGTACAGCATCCCTTTATGTTCAAAACTCTAGAAAAACTAGGGATAACAGGAACATACCTCAATATTGTAAAAGCAATCTATGCTAAGCCTCAGGCTAGCATCATTCTGAATGGAGAAAAACTGAAGGCATTCCCTCTAAAATCTGGAACAAGACAGGGATGCCCTCTCTCTCCACTTCTGTTCAACATAGTTCTCGAAACACTGGCCAGAGCAATTAGACAGACGAAAGAAATTAAAGGCATAAAAATAGGAAAAGAAGAACTTAAATTATCACTATTTGCAGATGATATGATTCTATACCTAGCAGACCCAAAAGGCTCTACAAAGAAACTATTAGAGCTAATAAATGAATTCAGCAAAGTGGCAGGATATAAAATCAACACGCATAAATCAAAGGCATTCCTGTATATCAGCGACAAATCCTCTGAAATGGAAATGAGGACAACCACTCCATTCACAATATCTTCAAAAAAAATTAAATACTTGGGAATCAACCTAACAAAAGAGGTGAAAGACTTATACAATGAAAACTACAGAACCCTAAAGAGAGAAATAGAAGAAGATCTTAGAAGATGGAAAAATATACCCTGTTCATGGATAGGCAGAACTAACATCATCAAAATGGCGATATTACCAAAGTTCTCTATAGGTTTAATGCAATGCCAATCAAAATCCCAATGGCATTTCTTGTAGAAATAGAGAAAGCAATCATGAAATTCATATGGAAAAATAAAAGACCCAGAATAGCAAAAGCAATGCTAAGCAAGAAGTGTGAATGAGGCGGTATAGCGATACCAGACTTCAAACTATACTACAGAGCAACAGTAACAAAAACAGCATGGTACTGGTACCAAAACAGGCGGGTGGACCAATGGTACAGAATAGAGGACACAGAAACCAATCCACAAAACTACAACTATCTTATATTTGATAAAGGGGCTAAAAGCATGCAATGGAGGAAGGATAGCATCTTCAACAAATGGTGCTGGGAAAACTGGAAATCCATATGCAACAAAATGAAACTGAATCCCTTTCTCTCGCCATGCACAAAAGTGAATTCAAAATGGATCAAGGAGCTTGATATCAAATCAGAGACACGCCGTCTGATAGAAGAAAAAGTTGGCTACGATCTACAGTCGGTGGGGTCGGGCTCCAAATTCCTCAATAGGACACCCATAGCACAAAAGTTAATAACTAGAATCAACAAATGGGACTTACTCAAACTAAAAAGTTTTTTCTCAGCAAAAGAAACAATAAGAGAGGTAAATAGGGAGCCTACACCCTGGGAACAAATCTTTACTCCTCACACTTCAGATAGAGCCCTAATATCCAGAGTATACAAAAAACTCAAAAAATTAGACAATAAGAGAACAAACAACCTCATCAACAAATGGGCCAAGGACCTGAACAGACACTTCTCAGAGAAGGGTATACATATGCGAAAAAATGCTCACCATCACTAGCAATCAGAGAAATGCAAATTAAAACCACGCTAGGATACCATCTCACTCCAATAAGAATGGCAGCCATTATGAAGTCAAACAACAACAAGTGCTGGCGAGGATGTGGGGAAAAGGGTACACTTGTACATTGCTGGTGGGACTGCAGATTGGTGCAGCCAATTTGGAAAGCAGTATGGAGATTTCTTGGAAAGCTGGGAATGGAGCCACCATTTGACCCAGCTATTCCCCTTCTCGGTCTATTCCCTAAAGACCTAAAAAGAGCATGCTACAGGGACACTGCTACATCGATGTTCATAGCAGCACAGTTCACAATAGCAAGACTGTGGAACCAACCTAGATGCCATCTTCAATAGATGAATGGATAAAAAAAATGTGGCATTTATACACAATGGAGTATTACTCTGCATTAAAAAATGACAACATCATAGAATTTACAGGGAAATGGATGGCATTAGAGCAGATTATGCTAAGTGAAGCTAGCCAATCCCTAAAAAACAAATGCCAAATGTCTTCTTTGATATAAGGAGAGTAACTAAGAACAGAGTAGGGACGAAGAGCATGAGAAGAAGATTAACATTAAACAGGGATGAGAGGTGGGAGGGAAAGGGAGAGAGAAGGGAAAATGCATGGTAATGGAAGGAGACCCTCAGGGTTATACAGTGGAGGGGGTAGAGAGAGAGGAGGGGAGGGGAGGGGAGAGGTGGGGAGGGGGGAGGGTGGATGATGGGAAAGGCAGCGGAGCACAACAGACACTAGTATGGAAATTTGTAAATCAATGGATGTGTAACTGATGTGATTCTGCAATCTGTGTATGGGGTGAAGGTGGGAGTTCATAACCCACTTGAATCAAAGTGTGGAATATGATATGTCAAGAAATTTGTAATGTTTTGAACAACCCACAATAAAAAATTAAAAAAAAAAAACTTATTTGATCTAAAAACGATCTCAAACTAACTTTAAATGAACCACATTACTATGTTGACCTATACTGAGGAGGAAAATTAATATTTGTCAACAATAAAGCATTCCAAAGTGTGAAGGTTAAAACAAAGCAATAAAAAATGCTCTTCAAAACAAAAAAAAAAAGAAAATGTGGTATGTATACACAATGGAATTTTATTCATCCATAAAGAAGAATGAAATTATAGCATTTGCAGGAAAATGGATGAAACTTGAGAGCATTCTGTTAAGTTAAATAAACCAGACTCATAAAATCAGAAATCATATGTTTTCTCTCATCTATTAAAACTGGAGAGGAAAGAGGAAAAGAAAGGTTGGGGAAGAGTCATGAAAATCTAAGGGAGACAGGTAGAGTAGAAGAAGAGGACTAGGGAGAAGGAAGAGAGGAGGGGAAAGGAAAATACTTAAGAAGTATATTTACCAAATTATATTGTTATATTGTTTGCATGTATGAATATGTAACAATGAATCCCACTATTTTGTATAGTTATAGTAAGCCAATAAAAACTGTGGGAAAAGAATACTATCCATATTTCATTTTTTGCAGATTTATCCAGTCAACAAATATTGGTTCCTAGTTGTCAATATTCTGAGTATGTGCACAGGCATATGTGTGTCTTTGTGTGTTTGTGTATTTCTCTTTTTTATATATTTTTAGCTGTTAATGGACTTTATTTTATTTATTTATATGCAATGCTGAGAATCAAACCCAGTGCTTCACACATGCTTGGCAAGTGCTCTACCACTGAGCCACAACCCCAGCTCATGTGTATTTCTGTCCTTGTAAATTAACTGAATAAAATCTTTGACTTCTTTAAAAAAAAAAAAAAAAGAAAAGCTTAGTCATTTAAAGGTACTGAAGTATTTCAGGTTTAACAGTCACTATAAGAAAACAGTGATGTGTTTACCTTCAGTGTACAGAGAACACACAAGGACTCTGGATGTATGAAGCTTATGGGAAAGGCTATGATTTAAAATAAGTAGCTTCTCTGCTGATATTTGGAGCTATCATTCGAAGTGCCAGTTTCCTTTAGTATGGTGTGCAATACAATGACACCATTTTGCTGCAACAGAAGGAAGTAGAAGAAAGTTGGCCATGAATGAAACTCAGTTTTAAGACTGTGGGAGATAAAATGAAGAAAATGAGAGGTTTCATTTTAGGGACAGGGTGGATTTTTAGATGTAGATCTCATCAGAAACTCACAGGAACTGCTTCCAGGGCTCAGTATTTAGCAATACTCCTTCTTACTCAGTTTTGGCATGTTCAGAAATTAATCCTGTGCCAGACTCATGTATGGTCAGCTCTGAAAGTTTGATAAAGGTGTCAACTCTTTGTTGCTCTACCTGGAAGAGGAGGATCAGACTTCCACCTTTCACATTGTTGGGGTATGTGTGGAGGAGTAGAGGACACTGTGGAAGTGACAGCATAGTGCCTACTATGAATATGCATTCTGTACATGAAACTTTCAGATTTTATCTTTATGCCTTATTTTTATGTAGAGCACTGGTGGCTTTTCATATTCTCATTATTTTTCAATTCTCACTATAACAAATAAGCATTATTTCTTTTTTTAAAATAATTTTTTAGTTATAGATGGACACAATATCTTTATTTTACTTATTTATTTTTATGTGGTGCTAAGGATTAAACCCATTGCCTCACACATGCTAGGAAAGCACTCCACCACTGAGTCACAACCCCAGCCCCAAGCATTATTTCTTAACGATGAGACACAGAACAGAGAAGTGTCCCATTGCAGGAAGAGGTGGTGGGGGATGTCAGCTGATTTGCCCCAGGTCCCAAAGCTGGAAGGTCAGGCTCCTAACCAACGTACACAGTGCTCTTTCCATTACGTTCAGGGTCATTAGAAGCCTCAGGAAGAGCGCTTTGTCTATTGGAGACCATGAGATATATTACATGAAGTTTATTTTTGTTAACTATGTACAGAAAAACTTTACCAGGCCAGTAAAATTGCATCCATAATTCAGTCATTATAAAAATAAATGTAGGAAAATAAATATAAATTTCCACTCTGTTTTTCAGATATGCAACACTTCCATGGATGTATCTGATGTCCAGAATCTTCTCCAGTTCAGATGTGGCTTTCATCTCCTACATCTCATTGAACTTTATCTTTGGTCTGTGTACCATGCTAATGACCACCATGCCCCGGATCCTGGCCATCATCTCCAAAGCCCAGGTCAGTCAGTGGCAATGTGTCATTTCTGAAGGCATGAGTGAAAGGAGAACAGGGATGCATGTGTCTTTTGTTGTTTTTCCTACTGCAATTCAATGGAAATGTGCTAGTATCCACTGCCTTCAAATTCCAGAAAAAGAAATGCATTCTAATTTAAAAACCCATCTGTAGCATTATAAGAGCCATGTGCTGGGTTGGTGATAATTGAACAAAGGATGCACAGTTGCAACTGTTCCAAAAGCCAAGGCAGATCTATGAATACGGTCACTGCTGCATACCTGGTGTCTTTCTTAGAGATCGTTCAATGGTGAATTACTGATTAATGATGGATGAGTGAATGCACTGATAAGTGCCTTGTCACAATGTCACCATGGCAGTGGTTGGACATTACAGTGTAGGATGGGCCACAGCAACTGACCCTACTTTCAGATCATAACACATCTGTATGGATTCTGCCTTCTCTCCTATATCCCCTAGTACTGATTTAGTTTTTACTAAATGAATAAAAAACAGTAAATTCTACTAAGAAATAGAAAAATGCTTCTCTTCATTAGGCCATTCCCATTAGCAAGGACCTTTTAGGGTACTTTTCAAACATCCAAATTGGTGTCTAGGTCAAGCTGAATGCTTTCTGTAGACACACTCCAATTGTTCCTTGCCATTCCCCTTCTCTCCTGTCTCTCCTTACTCTTGGCCTGTGCTTCAAGCCATCTGACAGCCCATGTATGACCAATGGGTGTAGACTTCGGACTTTGTGCTCTATTTTGACCCTATATTTTAATCCTTTTTGTTTCTGCACTCTTTTCTCACCTCTGATCACACTGTTCCCTTCTGGCTTCCTGCTGTTCACATGAGCTTTGATTTCTCATTTGTTCCCAGGGTTTGACTAATGCTTAGTTTGAGGAAATCACCTGAGAAAGGTACAGAGCTCCCCGTTGAAGGATGTGCTGTTGGTATCATTCCCAATGACACAAGAACTGATGCCTACCTGATCAGGCGGCTTTACTCCTCATGACTGGATCAGACTTAGCAGACTCTTGAATGATGGCCAATATTATTTTTTATTATTGTGCCTCATGTTTGTGCAGAAGCAGTGAAGTATGTAAATATCCATTACACATTCAATGAGGGGAATGATCTATTTCAGTGATTTTTTTACAGATCTGGTTTGACAGTAATCTGTGTTAATATGTCTAGCCTTTAAATAGAAAGCTTTCAGAACAATTAATTGGCATTAGCTTGAGAAGAATATTGAAATCAGCAGAAGCAGAATACAATTTTCCTCCCCCTCTATCAGTTTGTAATATGACATGTGCCATCAGGAATACATAGGAATTGTGGTAAAAAATAAATCCGACCCAAAATAAACAATCCCAAAGGTGAGAAACTCAGAATTCAGGTCAATTCTAGGGGACAAGATAATAGAGGAAACTAGCCAGGAACATTTTCATCCATTAAAGTCTAAAAGCATGGCAGGTAGAAACACATTGTTACTTCCAATTATAAACATCATTGCCTCCCTAAAGAAAATGCTAGCTAATAGATACTATTTTTGCAAAAATAAAATTTGTCTAAATCAATTGGTAATAAGTAACAAGAACAATTTTATTACATTTTCTTATGTCTTTCTTTTCCTTTGCTCTTTATTTTGATATTCTCTGTCTTAAAAACTCACAATTATTCAAGTATTGATTTCTAAGAAAAGTATTCATTTGTAAGTCATGGAACAATATGATCTTACAGATTTAATGAAAGAAACCAAAAAAAAAAAAAAAAAAAAGCAACTGACTTCTCAGGTCAGTCATAAGATCTAATATAACCTGTATGTATTAGTCAGCTTTTTGTTGCTTTGACCAAAATACCTGACAAGAAGAACTGAGAGGAGGAAAAGTTTATTTTGAGGTCATGGTTTTCAGACCTTGGGCAGGTGACTCCATTGCTCTGGGGCCAAGGTAAAGCAGAATATTATGGCAGATTGGCTTGGTGGAAGGGCAATATCTGTTCTTGGCGTCCAGGAAGCGGAGATAGAAAGGGGAAAGGCCATTAGGGAAGATGAACCCTTTCATGGCAGAATCCATCCTCAGTGGGTACTAAGGTGGTACCAGTTCCCACCTCCTCCAGCCATGCCCTACAGTTAACATCCACTTAGCCCATCCAAACTAGAATGGATTGGTTAGGTGTAGCTCTCAGAACCCAGGCATTTCACCTTCCAACATTGCTGTATTAACACAGGAGCTTTTGAGGGACACCTCATATCAAAACCATAATATCATATTAACCATCATGCATATAAACTATAGTGTTGATGTGATATTTTTTCATTGTTATCAAATCGTAGTTGATAAAATTATGCTTTTAGTTTCTAGTGCAAGGAAGTTTAGGATCTCTCTCTCTCCTACTGGTAAGGATTCCTGTTGGGGCCAGAAGGATGTTGGTGGAACTAAAAATAATGGTGCTTGTTTCTGGGTAGACTGGTCATGTGATCAGTCTCTACATATCCTAAATGGAACACTGTGTGTGGATCCTTTGTCCATGAATGCAGCTACAACCCCTCAAATGCGTGGACTCTCTATTAACTCAGTGTTCATACTTCTTTGTTCATACTTGTATGGAGATGATTGTGAATTCCTTAAAATGAGATATAAAGTCATCACCATTAGTATATCATTTCCTTAATTACCTACCAATTCCTGCGTTAAAACCTACACTCTTCTGCTGTTCCTATACTAACACTAATAATATAAAATCTTTTCATGAGGTACATTAATTGATCCAGGGATATAGTTTTATGAAAAGTGGAATTAATAAGCTCCTTTAGGACTGATCAAAATTTATAACTAGTAGCAGTCAAGAAAAAACTAAGAAAGAATTAAATGAAGCTTTTGTACTTTCTTCATGTCTACATGCAAAAGACAATAAATCATATTATGATAGTAAATGCCTTAAAAAGTTGTTATTAAATTTGCTGTAGCTCAAAAACACATTATTTAAGGCTATACTTAGCTTAATTAAGTGTTTAGTTTGCATTGTAAGGGAAAAACTGTATATTATCTAGTGAGAAATATGCATTGACAATTATGTAAGTTTATTTTTAAATATATATTATAATATATATATATATATATATATATATATATATATATATATATTATATCATATGAACATATTGTGATGATTTTCCCTGACTTATAAAATAAACTTGTTCATTTTTAGATAGAGTAGTGAAAGACTGTAAAATATAAGTCTAATTCTTCATTGTATTTGCAGGGTTTGGTAGTTCCAGTTAATGTGTTCTTTCTGGGTTAAATACTTTCAGATATCTTTACTGAGTCTAAATGTCAACTGAACAGACCAGCATTTTGGTGAATTTTCTCCAAAGGCTATGCTCCTTAGTGGAAAGACCTTGTTCTTTGGATTAGAAAGGTCAGGATCAATTCCTGGCCCTAATGAGTGTGGCTTGCATATTTTAATCACCATTTGAGACTGTTTCTTCAGTGGTAACTGAAGAAATCTTGTATATTTATTGAGAGAATGAAATATGATAAAGTCCAATGAAGCTGAAAGCATATAACAATTTGCCAAAAGCATTTAGTGGACAATTGATTTAACAGTATAATAAGTTTAATCTCATTTAAAAGTAAAATTAGCATTTACCAGATAGTAACGAGAAGAACAGAATGTATGAGAGATTTAAAATTTTTAGATATATTCTGTTTTAAAATTGTGTTCAGATATACAGTCTATCTTATTTGATTTATTTTCTCTGGGATCTTTTTGACCTCTTATACATGTTTTTGTGGCACCACTCAATTTTGTGTTTAATAATGATGATGCATATATTTAATGTTTATTGTGTGTTAAGAATTGACTAGACATTTGGCATATTATTTAAGTGTTCACAGTCACAAGTTCCTAATATTTCCAACTCACTGAAACTTTCATGTCATCTTTGGACTACTAATATTACCCATGTGTCTTAGTTTGCTCCTACTGCTGTAACAAAAACCATAGCTTAAACAGTAGAACATATTTCCAATAGCTCTAGATACTGAGAAGTCCAAGATCAAGGGGACTTTAGACTTGGTTCTTCATTGAACCCTGTGACTTTTAGATGGCTACATTCTCATTGTGTCCTGAAAGGGTGGAGAGAGAGAGAGAGAGAGCGAGCATTGTTGTCCCTTGATGTTCTCATAGTATATTAATTCCATTTTGAAAGCTCCACCCTCATGACTTCATCTATACCTAACTACCTCTCAAAGGCCCCATGTCTAACAGTGTCACATTGACAGTGTTGACAATGTTCAAAGTATGAATTTGAGAGTAGCACAAATATTCAGTCCATAACATTCTGCTCTTGGGCCCCCAAAGTTCAAATCTTTGTCCCATGCAAAATATACTCATTCCATCTCACCAACCCTAAAGTCTTAACTTATTGCAGCATCCACTCTAAAATCTAAGGTCCAAAGTATCATTTATAAATACCACCTGAATCAGGTATGGGTGAAACTGAAAGTTATATTTCATCCTGAGGCAATTTTGTTTCGAACCCTGAGCCCTTGAAACCAAATAAGTTATGTGCTTCCAAAATATAATGGTGAGACAGCCATATGATAGGCATTCCTATTCTAAAGGAGAGAAAAGAAATAAAGGTGTCATGGGTTGCAAGCAGGTAAAGCCAAGCAAGGCAAATACCATTGTATCCAAAATCTGAATAGTAAACTTCTTTAGTTTGACAGCTGTGTGAGGATGCTCCTGAGTAGTTGGGATAGGGAAACCTGGGACACAGCTCCAACAAAGGAGGAAAATAAGTTATGGATACATTATCAAAGAGAAATAGCTTTTAATTTTATTGTTTGTTTCTTCTCTGTGCAGAATTTACAGAATATCTATGATGTCCTCAAGTGGGTCTTCACTATTTTCCCTCAATTCTGCTTGGGTCAAGGACTGATAGAACTCTGTTATAACCAGATCAAATATGACCTGACCCACAACTTCGGCATTGATTCCTATGTGAGTCCCTTTGAGATGGACTTCCTGGGCTGGATCTTTGTGGTATTGGCCTCTCAGGGCACAATTCTTCTCCTCTTGAGGATCCTACTGCACTGGGACCTTCTGCAGTGGTCAAGGTGTGTGTGTTCTGAAGGGCTTTGCCTCTCATGGCAGTGACTTTTGAATAAAGAAAGGGAGAAAAAAAAGTCCAGCCTGGAGGTTGCAAGATAAGAAAAGTGTCTGATCAGTATTATGCATGGTTATAATAAGTTAAGATATTATGTTTCTTTTTTTATTTTGATTCATGTTGAGTCACCAACACCAGGAAAAGGGAATTTCAAAAGATAAAGTGCCAACTGGTGAGATAATCGTTCCAATTATTTAGTTGTCTCCGTGTATTTTCCACTTTGAAATTGCTCAATTTCCTTGTTACTTTGTAGTTCCTCAGGTGAATTTGGTTGATACCGTAAAGTAATTTATTTTATGACTAAATGCCATTAACTCTTGGAAGCAGGAAAGTATGAAAATTCAGCAGAGATAACTGCATGGCCTTCACCCAATCTAGTTCCTTCTATTGCTGTGTTCTCATCTTTGTTAAGTTAGAATACAAGTCAGTGCCATGCACAGTTTAGATAGATGTATAGACATGTATTTTAGTCTATATACATGCACAGAGACAAACACACATACGCATACACCCACTTTGCAAAGAAGTCAAGATTATTGTCAGATAATACATTTGAGATACATAGGGAAGAAATGTACTTTCTTGTGCAGGTCCTCAATGATGCATCTCCTCCTGCATGACCTGAATCCATTGACCTGCTCTTTCCCAGTGCTATTTCCCTCTGACTTCTGCTTAAGGGAGAGATTCATTTTGGAGAAGTTGTTAAGATCCTGTTACTGGAGAACCTATTAATATTATAAAGGCTAACTAACATTATTAATATTTTATGGTGATTTTCATATATGTATGTTTTCCTTTTCAGTCATTTCATGATGCATTTTCTCACATATCCCATGTGAGCTGCTAACGTAGAGAACCATTTTGATTACAAGTTCCAAAGCTCTTTTGAATTTGGCCATAATCACTCTGGAATCTGCAGATTTGTAAAAACTGACTCAATTTGAAGTAGAGTGCTGTACAAATACAGTTTGTGCTGTGATATCCTTTAACAGTACAGTCTGTTTTAAAACCTGTAATGTAGACCCCACCCCCCTTTGGCAGAATTTCAGCTGCTTCATCCTCCTATATTATCAAAAGATTGTTTTTTAAAAGAAAAGACATTCTGGATTGGGGATACGGCCAGTGGTAGAGCACTTGCTTCACCTGGTATGAGGCTCTGGGTTACACACACACACACATGCACGCACACACACACACACACAACCTCTGGATTCTGTTTATTTTGTAAAGTGTAAGTATTAGTTGAACCTTATTTTAGAATTTTGTCTTTAATTGGGCCCAGTGACACACACCTGTAATCCCAGCAATTCGGGAGGCTGAGGCAAGTTCAAATATAGCCTCAGCAACTAAGTGAGACCTTAAGCAATGTAGTGAGACCCTGTGTCAAAATTTAAAAAAAACAATTTTGTCTTTAATATTCACAGTAGATAGTCAATTTTGTTGTTTTATATCTGCATAAATGTCACAGAGCAAATAAATTTAATCTAATTTAGATATCAGTTGCTTGATGCTCCTTTATAGATATCTGTCAAAATAGTTCAATGACTGTGAGATGCTGTCATTTTTGTCATTTAAATCCAGATCTAATGGGGTCACTAATTATTATTTAAAAGGCACATTCCAAGGTTCTTAACAAGCACCTCTAACTCTGGTGCTCATGTCTGGTAAAGCTATCTGTGATCCTTCGCCATCACCACAGAGATGTTTGCCTCATATTACCTGCACCTGTCTGATTTAACATCCAACACCTCTTCCTGCCTCTGCTCAGCTCCCAAAATACTTTGACCCATCTCAGCATTTCTATAACATCCTTTTTTTAAAAATCTATGGGGCACCTCTGTAGTATTTATATCAATTATCTCTGCTTAATTACAAGCATATAGGAAAATTATACATGCCATAGTTGAATCTTGGAAGAGAATAAGACCATGCGCTCTAAATAGGAACAGAATAGACTTGACTTTCCCCATTCTGAGCAGTGCATCTGTCACTAGAACCTTGGTGCTAGATGTTGAGTGTGGAGGCCGCCTCACTGCTGTCATCACACCCTGGCTCCATTCCGCAACCCCTGGTTGTCTGCTAAGAATTCAGGTCTTGGTTAGCATCCAGCTGTAGCCCAACATCATCCAGGTTGGGTGAGTTTGGGGATTTCTTTCCTGCTTTCTTTTTTTTTTTTTTTCTGGAGATGGGGTGTGCTCTCTGTGTCCTTTGTGCTGGCTGAGTCAGAATAGCCATGTGGTCCAGATATTAGGTATGCTGGAGCATCTGCAAATTTCTGCTATATCTAGTGTCCATCTGGATCTTTCTTCTTTGATAAAGACACCATTTATTGTGATTTTCAGTTGGAAGATGTCTGAGGGTCACATTGCTGAGTGCAGTTGAATGAATTAGGATTGTGGATTGTTGGAAGGGGGGGGCCCAACAAGAAGTAATCTTCGTCACTTGTTCTCCAGCCACCAGAATTAGTTGTGAAGATTAAACAGTTGTGCACATCTGTGTCCCTTCCTGGTACCCTGAGATAAGTAACTCTGGGTTGAGACCCAGGAGGTATCTGTAAAGTACCACAGGTTGTGTGGAGATCATCTGGAGACAGGATGGCATAATGATGGCTTGATCCTTTAGAGTAGGAAAAGGCCTTTGAAGGGCAAAGCAGATCAAGAAACAGACCTTCACCTGGGACAGGGAAATGACATTCAAGCAGGAAAGTATAATTTTGTGGATTTTTAGAAACTGTGCACACCCATGTAACCCCCTCTCAGATTAATTGAATATATTTAACACCTTTGATATTCCTTCCTCATCAATAATTGCCTTCTGGGTAACTGATTTTCTTATTTTTATATGCATTGATTCATTTTTCATGCTTTAGAATGTTATTTAATGATATAATATACACTCCTGAATGTCTAGCTATCAATCATCAAAGATAAGTGTGAAATATATTATATTTTTGCCAAAAGGTGATTTCAGGTCTGGGAAAAAAATACAAAAAAAAGAGTTAAGATGACTGAGGACTGGCAGTGGATATTTTCATTGAGTTTTAATAGCTTCTTATTTTAAAATAGTTTGAGAATTGCAAGGTTGCAAAATTAAGCTCCTATTACCTTTCACCCATTTTCCTCCATAACAATATGATAACATATTCCATAAAAATATTGCCCTGTGAAAAGCAGGAAATTAGTGTTAGTATAATATTTACTCAGTGGTCTGTACCTATTTAATCATTAAAATATAGGCATATTACAGTTTACAGGGGAAATTGAAATTTACTTGAAAATTAAAATGCATCAGATTGAAAACCATAAAGAAAAGAGAGCAGCTTAGATTTAGAGAGAAATGGTTAGAAATTGATAATTAAATTTGTATTCATCTGGAAAATACTTATTGAATACTTTTTGCAAGATGTTGTATGATGTGCTAGCAATACAATCCTTATATGCAATCCAACTTAAACTATAAACTTATAGTATTTGGATGTTTTAATAATTTATTTTATTAAATGAGCTATTTCCTATAAAAGTTGATATAGTTTGATGGCATTTTTTTGCATTTAGTAAGGTCTGGATTTACTTTATTATTCATAAAATTAAAAACTATTTATAGTTGAGTATCAATCTATTTCAGTATCTTTTAGTAGCATGTATATTTCCTTCAAATTAGGGAATGAAAATTAACTCTTGCTGGGAATCAGTAAGCAGGATGTCAAGATTAAGGTGTTTTGGTTGAAGGTGATATAGATATCTGAAGGTGTTTTCTCTTGTTTTCATAATCTCTCTTATAGAATATCCCAATATAATTTCCTAAGTGTGAATTGACTCTGACTTTATCTTTCCAGGGGTCATTCTTCTCTCCAAGGCACAGTCAAGTCTTCCAAGGATATAGATGTTGAAAAGGAAGAAATGAGGGTGCTTGAAGGAAGGACCAGTGGAGACATCCTTGTGTTAAACAGCCTCAGTAAAAGTTATGGAAGCTTTTTTAAGAAGACTATGGCTGTGCAAGATATTAGTTTAGGCATATCAAGAGGAGAGGTAGCAAAGCTTCTCTTTTTGTCCTTTTCTGTTGTGAACCTGTATAATTCTAATTGCTGACCTGCTTGTGATATTCTCAGAATAGCTGAAATCATGGCTATATTCAACCTTTAAATTTCAGGAATTTTCACAATCATAGGTGAAAAACCAAAAAGAGGGTCAATTGGCTCTTTCCATAGTGCAATCACTGTTGATTGATAACATTTGTTTTATTTCATAATTTTTTAAATTTTATGTTACTCAGTAGTTTTAAGTATGGTTTGGACTACGGTATGTCTTTTTAAAAAAAATTAGTTGTAGATAGACACAGTACCTTTAATTTATTTATCATTATGTGGTACTGAGAATCGAACCCAGTGCCTCACACATGTTAGGCAAGCCCTGTACCACTGAGCTCCACCCCCAGCTCTGGGATATCATTTTATTAAGTGAAAGTATATTATAGTTAATAAAGGAAACTGCTTTTTACTCTCACTTTGACTTCAATACTTTTTAAGTGTACAGTTAAGCCCAACTAATAAAATGCTACTCTGGAAAACCAAATAATATTTTTCATACACCATTGCAATAGCTGCAAAATTTTTTCATGGCTATGGCATTAATTCTAGGAGAAATCTTTAATCAGAACTGACAGAAGCCATATAAATTGTACCTGATTTGTACTTAATGCATAAAGGGAAATCAATTCTGGAAATGATTACCTTTAATTAACTGTTAAAAATAAAAGAGCACCTTGCATGCATATTGTTCCAAGCTCCTGAGAATTTCAAAGTAGGCTATATTGTTATCTGATTGGCACCCATTCCCTGCCTGTGAGAGGAGAATAGACATTTCAGATATGAGTATTCTGAGGGTGAAAAAGGCAAAGAGCACAGCCTAAAGCATTCTGGGAGTATCCTTATACCAAAGACTATGATTTCTGGTAGAAAAGGAAAAATGGTAAAGATGTGTCTATTTATAGCTATTCTTTCTACTACTTTAAGACTGGCTCTGCAGTCTTACCTATTTTATTTGAACATTTTTCACCCTTGTTTTGAAATTAATTAAAATCAATATTAATTTGCTGCTACCTCTCTATGGTAGGTTTAAGCTAAGGAGTAAGTGAAAAACTTGAAAATCTTCATAAGAATGATGATTTATGTATCTGATATGAGATGCCATATAAATTTGACTTTTTGTTAGTCAACTTTTTGTTACTGCAATAAAACAGGGGAGATAATTAACTTATAAGAGAGGAGATGTTTATTTGGGCTCACAGTTCTGTAGGTTTCAGTCTATGACTCATTGACCCCTAACTTTGGGCCTGAGTTGGCTTAATTACATCATGGCAGGAGCTCATAGAGAATAAAGATCATTCAACTCATGGCCAAGTGCAAAAGAAGGAGAAATAGAAGGGAACAGGGTCCAAACATCCCCTTCAAGGGCACACACACAATGACCTGACACTATCCACTAGGCCCCACTTCCTAACAGACTGCACCTCTTCCAAATAGCACCAAGGACTAGAGACCAAACCTTCAACATGTAGGCTTTTGGAGACATTCAAGATGAGAATTATTATAAGTTTTATATGCTAAGCTTTTATGAGCATTACAGTTTAGTCACCCAGTTGGGAAGTACTTTGTAAAAGCCTTCAGAAAATAGAAATGACTGAGATATGCTCCTGTGCCTTTAGAAATAACTAACTGGGTAGAAAACCAAAGATCATAAACACACACAGTGTTACACAACAGCATAAGCTTTGTCCCAAGGCAGGATAGGATTAGAAGATATATGAGTGGTAGTGTCTATAGTGCTTTATATCTTAAAGAATATGCAAGGAGAGGAGAAGGACAGTTGCATGGTGAGAGCTTTATTTCAAAGGTAGCTTTATGGCTAAGCCTTTAAACAGAGATACCATCTGGTTGGCCTGGTGGTGGTGTGCCTTGGAGCACCCAGCTAAGGCCTGACCAACATCAATGACATGGGACAGGCCTGGACTGAAATAAAACCATATTTCAGATATGGGTAATTGGGAGAAATATGTTAATTAAAGCAGGTGGCAACTCAGACAGTGGCATTCAGAGGCCTGATGTAGAATTCTGTGATAGCTGGGTGTGGCATGCTGACAGAAATCCAGAAGCAGTCACTTTCTAAGATCCCAGAAGCCAGGAAGCCAGTATATGAAAATAGATAGAATCACTGATTCATTCAAAAACTGTCTGGGAAGGAGATGGACAAGAATCAGATTCTCAGGCACCATGTTGAATTCTCAAACAGAGTATACCTGGAGGCACAAGACTACATCTAGAAAAAAGAACCAGAAGGCCAATTTTTACATGGAATATATGATAGGATTGGACCAAGAAATAAGTTGATTGAGTGTTAAGAGCATAAAACTAAGGGTCATCTTCTGAGTGTCAGTATTTGCATTGAGCTAGGAAAGAATTTGTAACCTCTTCAGTACTCTTCAAGGAAGGTATATAGCTACAAGCAATATACATATGGAGAGTGAAAAATGAAATTAAAAAAAAATCATTTTAGAATATACAGAAATGAATATCAAGAGCATAATTATTTCTACAAAGATATGACTTTCAAAGACTATCATCTCTGCATAATTTGGGATAGTTAGCATTTACTTCTCATTCTCTTAAGTTTTCCATATATGAATTTATTTGTCTATAAGTGAATGCTATAGTTTTTATACTAATCAAGTGCTGTGATGATTTTGAAAGTATTGTGTAATCCATAAAGTGCTTTACAATGTGTGATTCTTTAAAATTACAAATATCACACATTAATAATGTCATTTCAAAGTGGACTCAAAGAAAATGCATAATGTCATTATCATTATTTTTAATCTGTTTTATTTAACTTCATTTTTTCCTTAGTGCTTTGGACTCTTAGGAGTGAATGGAGCTGGGAAGAGCACTACATTCAAAATTTTGAATGGTGAAGTTCCTCCGAGTTCAGGACACGCTGTCATTAGGGCTCCCATGGGGTAAGATTAAGATTTAATCATTTTGCTGTTCTGCCTAAGCAGGTAATAATCAAGCCCTGAGAAACCCCACATTCTTTCTGCCCTGTGGAATAAAGTTTGAAAGCACAATTTTCCTCCAAATTTATCTTCAAATCACCACTTCTCCAAAAGGGTAAGGGTGTCCATAATGGAACTGAAATCTGATAGCCAGAGCAAAGGGTTAGGGAGGTATTGTCACAAAGCAGCTGAGGGCAGACATCTCTGAGAGGCACCAGATTGCAGTTGAGATGTCTGTATGTAACTCAGGTGAGCAGAAAATAGCCAAGGGTTGATTCTTCTTGCTTAACCTATGGATTAGTCTTGCAATGTCCCCACTAGACAGAGTGATCACAAGGTGCCAAATGGTTTCCCTCTTTTTGCTTCAGGGAATTCTGACAACTTTGAACTGGGAGAAGTGCACACATTGAAAACTCAAACAGGGGCATCTGGGGAAGTGGGGAAGACTTGAATTTACCTTCTCTATACAAATGTGAGGTCACTGGGCACCATGCATGCCTTGAAGCTATGCCAGTCCAACTAGCTGTATGAGCTCAGGCAACACACACACACACACACACACACACACACACACACACAGTCACACACAGTGTTACTTCTGCATGCTATTCACAATTTTTTTTCCTTTTCTTTTCTTGCAGCATCTGATTCTGTAATTTCTTCTGAACTGTGTGCTCAATTAGGAGCTTTTCCTCTGAGACCTGGGGACTTTGCTCCTCTTTCTGCCTGTATGTGATAGCAGCATGTCCTCCTCTTTCCTGAGCTATAATCAGGACTAACATTTGTGGTTTTCTTTCTTCTACAAAGCGAGATTCCCTGCTCCCCACTTTTCTGAGGCTGGATTTGCTACTTGATTCCTGTTCTAAAATTGTCTTAATAGGAAACTTGGCTAAATATCAGACTAAACTCTTAATACTTTTAGCTTCACAGCTGTTTTCTAGTTGCTCCTTTTCCACAAGTCACCCATGTGCACCCCTGTGCATGTCCCCATATCCTAGTCTGTTTTCAATACTGTGCTGCAAGGCCCCGGGCATAGATCTTTTTATTTTCCTACTATAGCAAACTCACTGTAAGTTAATGATACATTTCAAGTTCTATGAAATTACAAAACAAAAGGCTTGTTTTCTGTGCATTCTCTGAATGTCATTATATGACTATCCACCAAGTTATCATGAAGTTATTTGATTTCATAATCTGTGTACTGGGGATCAGAGAATCATTTTTACATAGATTTGGAGAAAATGTGCTTTAGATTTTTAATTTTTTATGGCTTCAGATATAGTAATTGAATAAAAACAGGTTCAGAAATGTAATCACCCATCAATTAGGTACTTCTTCAAATCAACAAGTATTTATTGTCTGACTGGGTTGTGTCAGGAGAATGAAAATTTTTCCCTAAAATCCATTATTGATATTTGCATATCTCCTGTCAGTTTAATTTAAAGACCCATACAACTAATTTTATATGTTTTCTCTGTGTCTGCTTGTGTGTGTATAAGTGTGGTTGTTTATGTTGAAAGACATATGTTTCCAATTCAGATAAGATTTAAAAGATTGTTTCATTTCACTTATACATTTTACAATCCCCTTCTATAACTATGATTAAAAGTTTAAGTTTTTAAAATTGATGGCATGCAATCTCCCTTTTATTTGCAATTCATTGATTCTGTATGAACTTGAGTACCTTTCCCATATATATTTGTTACATACCTTTCCTTTCTGTCATTTGCAATTATATCCTTCAACCTTTGTGTGTATTGTAACTTTTTTATTACTTATAAATATAGGAATTTGTTACATACTCTGCTGAAATCTAATCTTTTGTATGATTTCCCTGATTTTTTCTTTTTTCTTTCTTTCTTTTCTTTTATTACCAGGAATTGAACTCAGGGTCACTTAACCACTGAGCACATCCCCAAAACATTTTATGTTTTTTTTTTTTTTAAATTTTGAGACAGGGTTTCACTAAGTTGCTTAGGGCCTCACTAAGTTGCTGAGGCTGGCTTTGAATTCAAATTCCTCCTGCATCAGCCTCCCAAGCTGCTGGAATTACAGGTGTACCTTACCATGCCTGACATGTTTTGCGTGTTTTAAATAGTCCTTTATAGTGGTATCTTGTGTTTTAATTTTGCTTAAAAGGTTCATATATAAATTCTCTGTCTCAGTGTAGTCCATTTGTTTTCTTTTCTGTGTTATTTATTACTCTTTGAATATTAAGAAATTCTTCCTTTTTTGAGGTCATAAGACTTTTCTCCATATTTTATTTTCCAAAGATTTTTTTCTTATACTCATGTGTTTATAGTATAGTTGAAATATATATTTCTAATATATTAGAAATATAATTTGATTTTTCCCTATATAATTGGTATCTAAAATGTTTTCTCAAAAACATATCCTTGTCCGCCAATTGGAAGCAGTTCTATTGTGTACCAAAATCTGATATTTAATATTTGGCTTCAAGTTCTTTCGTTTTATGAAGCATTCTACTGTAGGGGTGGAACAGATCTCTGCTCTTCTCTTCTCTTAGTTCTTACATGAGTTCTTTGAGTACAGGAACCATATCAATACAAGGAAGATCAACAAGAGAAAAGAAGACAAGTTTTATTAATTTTGTGTGTTCATAGGGATCTTCAGAAAAGTGAGAAATCTAAAGAAGTGGCCAAGAAAATTCCTTTGTACATTTTAGATGAAGAATGATAAATTTGTGAATGAATGACAGTACAAAAGGATCTCTGGCCAAGGGTAGTTAAATTCTAGGGATTCACTAAGAGGCTCTTGGGATTGTAAAACCTAGTGGAAAATTAGAGTTGCAGCCATAAGTTTATTTATTCAGGCTCGTTACAATCCCAATGTCCAGTCTTTGATTATACAAGCTACTTTCTTGCCCTGGTGCAGGAAAGACATCTTTATAGCTTGTTGCATGTAGGAAAAGATAGGCCACAGGGCCCTTTCTGCAGTTACAATTCCTCAGGTGATTTCAGTTTGAAATTACCAGTATACCATCAGCATATTTTGGGATGATGTATTCTGAGTTCCTCTAGTACATTGAATTACTTGGTCCTTTTCCTAGTTCATTTTTAGAATTGCTTGGAATATTTGGGGTACTTTTTTATTGCATACTATTTTAAGAATATAATAGTCTGCATAAAAAGACACAATATTTGATTGCTAATCAATATTTTGGATACAATTGCATCAAGTTTATGCTATAATTTGAGGAGATACAACTTCATTATGATATTTTGTCCATCTTATCTTTGATGGTGATTTGTATAAATATTTGAACCATCTTAACAACATCATTTAATTATGTTTTGAAATTTGCCTCATAAAATCCTTGAATATCTGCTTTTAGTCATTCATTCCAATAAATTTTGCTTCATCAGGAGGTAATTCATCTCTTATTTCTTTTCTTTTCCTTTAAGCTTTTTGTTTCTGGTTAGATTTTTTTTCTGGCTTGGGAGTTTTCTAGCTAACATTGCTAGTGAGTTTATGGGGTTTTGCTTTTGCCCCTTTTCTACCCTTTTGGATACCGCCTCCAGTCTGGCATTTATTCCATGGACCTTTAGGATAGAAACAGGCCTTCTATTGACAGCTTAGGTCTTCATCTCATGGTTACATACGAAAAAGAGCCTGTTCCCACTCACTGGTAGCTTGTTCTGATTCTGCCCTGCCAATCCAGCCTGGAAGGTGAGCAACTTCCTACTGATCCCTGACACCTTTGCTCAGCCATTTTCAATAAGATGTTGGGCTCTGCCCTAACCCTAGACTCAGGTAATCACATAATGAACCTGATTTTTGTCCCCTTACAATGCATGTCAATTATGAAGGACTTTTGGTCCCCACTGAAATTCAAACCTAGTACTCAACCACTAGTGGTTTTAGATCCTTCTTCTAGCTTTCTGTTTTGTTTTGCATCCACAAAGATGTGTATTTTTTATCATGGTTATTTATTTTAGGTACAATTTATGTAGAAGTGAAGAAAATAAAAGTCCTTTACTCATAGTTTCTGTGTGTAGTGGAAGAAATTTAAAATATTGTGTCTGTAATTCTACAATAGAATTCTAATTGACTTTATGTTACATTTATGGATCAATTTGGAATGAACTAACATTTTGACAATGCTATATTTTTCTCTTCCATAAAACATGTATATCTTACTAAAGTAAATAATTTATTTTAAAAAATAAATTTAAAAGTCATTCCTTATATTCTATCTAGAATACAATGCCCTTGTCAGTAATTAATGAAATATTTGTCTCCTTTTTCTCTACAGTAATACTTCCAATTTCAGTTCTTCTAGAATTATCAAAGCAATGTTAAATGACAATGCATTTTCTCATTTAGTAGTTATATTTCTATTTACTAAATATAATGATTTGAGAATTATGTACATACTGTTCATCAACTAAAATAATCACTATTTTTCAATTTTATTAACATTCTTATAAGGAATATCCTAAATTTAACATCTTAGCATTTATACACATGAATATATTTTATGGCTCTTTTTGATATATTTGTTATAAAGACAATATTCATGATTATTTATGTCCTTACCTTTCTACAATAAATTTTATTTATTAAAAGTTTTATTTACTTATTAGAAATTTGTATTTCTTTTCTCTTTTTACATATGCATATTTGTATTTCTATAAAATAATCTTAAATTCTTCTTCTGACTTTTTTACTTTGAAAAGTCTGATATAATGAATTTCTTAGCAATTTAATTTTTTACTATTTATTTTTTAAACTATTAAAAGACATCCTTCAAATTTGTTCTTCAATTTTTTTCTTCTTTGTACAGCTTTATCTTGATCATAAAAACATAATATATGATATCATTGCTATTATTCTATAATGACATATGACTTGAAATTTGGGTTTTTCTCAAAATTTAGAATATTTTTAAATACTTAATAATTTTTTGCTGTCATATTTTTGAAAATATTTTTAAAAACTATTTTTGAGGTATCATTTGCATATTAAAAAGAACATCTCAATAAATTTTAAACAATGAATAAACTTATATAATCAGTACTACCCTCAAGAAACAGAAGACAACTGTTACTTCATGAATGCCTTCCCATCACTTCTCATCAAGGGCAATCCTATTTTGATGTATTTATTTACATTTATTTATTTATTTTAACCTTCTTATTATTATAATTATTATATAATAATTATTATTATATACGGAAATGCTCTAGAAGAGCCCATGAGGCCACCTCAGCCAACACCGGATAATGGCTGCGGTCCCAAAGGAGGTAAAAGGTTCCAACAATATTCCATCCCCTTTTTAAAATTCCTTGTTTTTCTCTAACTCTTGCATATAAGAGAAAACACTGGACTCTTGAGTTTCTGAATGTGGCTTATTTCAATTAAGAGTATATTACTTGGGCTGGGGATGTGGCTCAAGCGGTAGCACGCTCTCCTGGCATGTGTGCGGCCCGGGTTCGATCCTCAGCACCACATACAAACAAAGATGTTGTGTCCGCCAAAAACTAAAAAATATTAAAAAAAAATTCTCTCTCTCACTCTCTCACTCTCTCTCTCTCTCTCCTCTCTTTTTTTTTTTTAAAAAGGGAATATATTACCTTTTCCATCCTTTATTAGAAAGTGATATAATTTCATGTTTTATGGCTGAATAAAAATTCACTGTACATATATATCACATTTATTTTGTCTGTTCATCTGTCAATGGGCACCTAGGCTGGTTCCATAACTTGGCCATTGTGAACTTCACAGATGTAAACACTGGAATGAAGATATCATTATATTATCCTGACTTTAGTTGTTTTTGATAAATATCTGGGTTATGTGGATCCATTCCTACTCTTGAGCCATTGTCATATAGCTCTTAAAAGTGGTTGTACTGAATTGCAATTATATGGGCCAACATTATAGTTTATAATCTGGCAGATACACACCACACACACACACACACACACACATACACACACACACATACACACATATTATATACATATATATGGTAAAGAGACCCCCATTCTATAGGCTCTTTTTTCATGCTCATAATTGTTTCTTTTGCTGTGCAGAAACTTTTTAAATTTGATGCTATCCCTTTACTGGTTCTAGGTTTATTTCTTGAGGTATAAGAATTTTATCAAGGAAGTTGCTGCCAGCACCTATATGTTGTAGTGTTGCTCCCAGGTTTTCTTCTTGCAGTTGCAAAGTTTCTGGTCTAATTTCTAGGTCTCTGATTGATTTTGAGTTGACTTTTGTGCAAGATGAGAGATAGGGATCTATTTTCATTTATTATTAATAAAATGGACCTAACATCTGTAGAATATTTAATCCACCAACAACTGAATTGACTTTCTTTTCAGTGGCACATGGAACCTTCTTTAAAGCAGACCATATTTGAGGACACAAAGCAAATCTTAGCAAATACAAAAAAAAAAAAAAAGTCCCTAGACAAATCTTAGTACCTTATCAGATCATAATACAATGAAGTTATCAGATCATAAAAGAATGAAGTTAGAAATAAATAACAAGATAAAAATCAGAAACCATTTTAACAGATGGATATTGAATAGTGCACTTTTGAACAGTGAATGGATCATAGAAGGAATCAGTGGAGAAAAAAAAATCTCTGAGAAACAACAGAAATACCATATATTAGAATCTCTAGGACACTTTGAAAGTAGTCCTAAGAGGAAAGTTTATAACATTCAGGCTGCATAAAATAATGAAAACAGAAACAGATCCAAAATAAACAATCTGTCATATCTTAAGGCACTAGGAAAGCAAGAACAAACTAATTCCAAAAGAGTAGAAGACAGGAAGTAATTAAGATCAGAGCTAAAATTAATGAAATTAAGAAGTAAAAAAAAAATGTCATCCAGGTGAGGTGGCACATACCTATAGTCCCGGCCACTTGGGAGGCTAGGACAAGTGCATGGTGAGTTAAAAGTCAACCTCACCAAAAGTGAGGCACTAAGAAATTCAGTGACACCCTGTCTCTAAATAAAATACAAAATAGGAATGGGGATGTGGCTCAGTGGTTGAGTGCTTCTGAGTTCAATACCTGGTATCCCCATCCTTATGCATAAAACAAAACAAAACAACAATGCCACATTACAAAAGATCAATAAAACAGATAATTAGTTCTTTGAAAATATAAACAAGATTGATATACATTATTTTGATATTTTAAAATGTAACAGTATATTATTTTAAGGCAAATGTTCTTGCAACTAAAATTCAGAAAAAAAAAAAAAGTAGAATTTGACAGTATTGACTTGGAAACCATTCTGTATGTCCCAGTTTGGGCCACACCCTTCCCTTCAAATGACTATGGTTCTGTCACCCAATAATGAATCAATTGCAAGATATCACCATTAGCTTATTTATAAAAAGAATTTGATATGATCTCTAATTCTCCCTCTCAAACTCTAAGTTCCCCCCACCTGCCATCCTTTCTTTTTCCATATGATCTAACTATTGAAGAACCTGGGCATTGGACTTGGAGAGTTGCCTGAGTGCATAGTCATGATGAAGTTTAGCATGTTTCTCCATCCTCTCTATTTCTTAAAAGTTCAGTTGGATCCAGAGATTTATTCTGGCTCAGTTTCAAACCTTTGACATGTCTAAATAGGACAGATGATCTCTTCCATCAAGAGACACATAGTATATATTTCTTGTTGCTATTGTTGTTCTTGTTGTTTGTTTAATGCTTTGGTGAATTAATTGCCAAATGGTGATATTTTAATTCTTGTTTTTATTTACTAGCTAGAATAATTTTACGAGAAGATACTTGAATTGTATTTTATTTGGTCACCTAGAGGAAAGAGACAAGATATGTTTGGACAGATTTTTTTTATTGTTTTTTGTTTTCTATTTTTTTGTGTGTGTGATAATCAATTGATTTCTAGTCATTCCCAGAAAGTTCATAATTCTGGATTTGTTCTGATAGAATTAGAAAATATCACAAACCTTATCTTGTGATTTCTTATCTGTTTTATCTTTAGGATCTCTCTGTCCTTCCTCTCCCCATCTTCCTCTGGTTGTTTCTTCATTCATATTCTAGAAATAATAATAATTTATACATTTGAATGAAGGCTCAGTGATATCCCAGTTTGTCCAGCAATAGGTATGTAAGTGTCATGTAAGAAATATCTCTTTTCCTAACTTACATGAAAAAAGTTGCATATCTGAAAACAAATCTATTTTACTCCAAATGCTAGTTTATAGCTATTGACTGCTGTCTGTGGTCTGTGAGTAGAGAATGCAGTTATACTTTTGTAGTCTATGTCAATATATGAAAACAACTTTAAGAACTAGGTATTATCTAGAGCAAAAACAGAATTTATCTGTTGAGTGTGCATTTGAGATTTATATGTATAAAGCCAGCATGCTGCTTAGTATTCTAAAAGAGAAGCACACTATATGGAATAGAATTTCTCTTTGGTGTTATGTTGTGGATTTTTCCCTGTTGTCATAGAGATAAGAAGAGTTTTTTTTTTTTTTTATTGATTGAGGAAGCATTTTATTTTTTATTTTTCTAACTTCCTTATGTACAAATACATATGGACAGAAAAGTCTAAACTTTAAAAAGAATAAAAAAAACAGGTTTATTTTTCCATATCTGGAAGACTGACTCTCTCCTTTATTATTCCATTCCATCATTTGTAAAATAATTGGAAAATGAAATTCAAATAACTGCTCTTGAAAGGAAGAATAAATTTGCATCCACATAATGGTCCAAGAGTCCCTTATTATGCTACATATCTGTGTAATTAGTTTAATTATAACTAAATCACACTTGCATTAATTATATTTTTAACCTTGATTATTTGTAATGTTAATTGCACATTGGTATTCAAGGAATTAAATAGGTAATTAGAAGCACAATGGAATTTTTAACTGCTTTGAAAGCTGGAATATACCTTCCTGCCCATGAAGCTCATAACTGATTGCTACTTAATTGAAACACATCAACTCAGTCATTTATTATATTAAGGTTTATTTTGTCTCTTCTCTGAGGTTATATTATATAAAAGTGTTCTTTTTGCTTTCTTGTTTAGTTTACTAATTTCTGTGAACACATATTCTCAAACTTGAGAAAATGAATATGTACAATGAAAAGAACTCATTGCAAAAGGTCTGATTTTGTTTAGAGTATTTCATAAGTTCCTGATATGATAGTGTTCACAAATTGACAAGACTTCTGTCCCAAGATCCCATGCATTTTTATTTTGTCATCATAGTGTTAATATTTTGGATTAGGATTGCCATAGGTCAAGACGTGTACTGCCTAGTTGATCAGTTTCCACTCCTCTTTATTGATTCCTTTACTGGCGCTCTGAGATGTTCAGGTTAACTGCTGGATCTGGAAATCATTGGAATCTGCAGCCCCTGGATCAAATAAATGCTAATCACAATGGTCATGATTTACTGTGACTCTATATTATTTACCAAAGCATTAATTAAGGGCTCTACATTTGTGATCTTATTTCATAATCCCAATGACCTTGGGACAAGGATGCCATCCTAAGTTTATTGACAATGAATCTAAGAATAGGAGAATTGTACCATTTGCCAAAGTCAAACTTCTAAAGACTGGTGGAGGGTTTCAGTCCAATTTATTTATTTTTTTCAACTCTAAACCACATGTTCTTCCCAACTTTTCCCCCATCCCTTAAAAGAGAAAATTCTCCAAATAGCCACTTTGTATAAGAGAGAGAACATAAAATGTGTAAAAAGGAACAGAAAAATATATTATAATGCAAGTTGTCACATACCAAAACAACATGTATCTCTATAATAAATGTTGTTGTGATTATCTTTGCTTAAAAATTCAAACACTCATAAACTGGGTTAAAAATGACTTTTAAATTACAATACTTATAGTGGCATTTAGATAAAACAATGGCAATCTGTCAAATAAAAACGAAACAAAAATACATAAATATATTAATATCCTTTTAAATAGAAGTTAATATGAAATTATATTTAAGGCAATAACTTTGCATTTGAATGGAACCACCATTTGACTCAGCTATCCCACTCCTTGGTCTATACCCAAAGGACTTAAAATCAGCATTCTATAGTAACACAAACATATTAATGTTTATAGCAGCTCAATTCACAATAGCTGAGCTGTGGAAGCAACCTAGATGCCCTTTAATAGATGAGTGGATAAACTGTGATATGTATACACAATAGAATGTTACTCAGCATTAAAAGATAATAAAATTATGGTATTTGCAGGTAAATGGATGGAGTTGGAGAATATCATGCTAAGCAAATAATGCTACATTGTGTACAACCAGAGAAATGAAAAGTTGTGCTGCAATTCTAAAAAACCAAAGGCCAAATGTTCTCTTTGATAAGTGGATACTGATCCATTATTGGCAGGAGGGGGGGCATAGGAAAAATGGAGGAACTTTGATTGAGTAAAGTGATGAGAGATGAGGGAAGGGGTCATTAGGGCAGGAAAGATGGTGGAATGAAATGGACATCATTACCCTAGGTACATGTATGACTGCACATATGTGATGCTACATTGTATACAACCAGAGAAATTAAAAGTTGTGCTGCAATTGTGGACAATGAATCAAAATGCATTGTGCTGTCATATATACCTCAAATTCTATATGTGAAATACATAGCATGAAACTGTTCAAGATAAACTCTCAGAAAATTAGAAAGTGAATGAGAGGAAATAAGTAAACGAAAGACCTTAGCTTTTTACTCTTATTATCCAACAATTAAAGAAATAGAATATATATGAAGAATGTGATTAATATTATCAAGAAATAAATAATTTTGAACATGATACAGAAATCTTTATATAAAAGCCTATTTGTGAAGTTCTAGAATAATTCTCACTAAAACAAACAACAAGAAATATACTATCAACATTATTATTTAGATTTTTTTCTGGAATTTAAATTCTTGTTATAAGAAATAGTTAAGAAACAGTATGGATATTTATAGTATTATTTTTGCCACATGACATACTTCAAATGCTGAGGAAAACCATTAAGAAGTAGTTTTAACTAAGGTGGCTGGATCCTCTCAAATAAATAAATATACTCAAATCAAGAGCTCTCTATGGGCCATCAATATCAGGAGCTATAATGGAAAGACAATTACAACAGCATATTTGCACACACATGAAGTTCCTATGAATAACATTAGACAGAAATATGGTCTTTCTCTGTGCTATAATCTAAATAACCATTTTAGAATAATAGGTATAATTGATTAAATAGTGGTGTATATACATAGTGGTGTATAAACATAGTGCTGAACGGAAAAAATTAATAGTCTTTTATTCTCTACCAAATTTTATAAAGTAATGTAATTGCTGTCGAAGAAGGTCAGAGATTTAACACAAAAATTCTGAATAAATAGGTGTATCTAATCATGACATTTGGAAAACCAACAGATAGCTAATTGCCCTAAGATATATTTCAATGCATTGTATTGATTTTGTAATAAAATAGTGACTTTCTGATTAGATAACTTAATCAATTGGATAGGAGAGAGAGACAATAAAAACAAGGTGATTTATTAATTTCACATTAGTTCAAAAGGAGAAGGAGGAAAATAAGTTGCTAAGTTTTTCTAAAACCAGGGTTTACTGTGACCCCCCAAAAATTAGAAACCATGTTAATAAACATTGTTTATTCAATGAGGACATTTAAAACATTCGATTATTATGAAACTCATAACATAGAATATGGGTATATTTAAATGTGCAGTTTAAGATTTTCCATAAGTCAAGACATTAAAATTTAAAAATAATAGCAAAAATTAAATAAGATGGTGTTGATAGACAACATGTAAAATAGTTTATAAAGTGATAACAAACAGGCAATGACAATAAAAAGTGGACATAGACATAAGAATTGAACACTATATGAAAAAATTAATAATCAAATGCCAAAAATACTTATCATTATTAATATAAAAAACGTGAACCAAACAATAGAGGTATGTATTTCATGAAGAATAGCAAAATAGACACTGCTCTATGAGTCTCTTTGGAACATAAATAATTATAACTTGACTGGAGTTCAGCTTGACAACATGTACAATAAGTGTTTGAACTATTAATATCCCTATAAAAATTTATGATTAGAAAAATAATTGAAACTTGAGTAAAAGTTTGAGTGAAAATATATTAATTCTAATCTTACTTATAATAGCAAAATGTTGGAAGATATTATGCTTCTACTATGTATTTGGTAAGCACATTGATTACAAAATTTTACCATGAGGTTACTTGATATTTAATGTGTTTACGTGAAAGACCACAATAACTGAAAAATGTGCCTACTAACAGATAAAAATTAAGCAAAATTACTTTATAAGTGCTTCTCACTTCTCTGGTGCCACAAGAAAGAAGGGAATTCCTATGTGTTGTGAAATAGGAAGATGCTGATGAAGCAGAGCAACTTCTTGGGCTCATGCTGTGTTTGCTAAGAAAGGGGCAGATCAGATGTGGGTTTGTGTAGTTGAGATTGAGCTCTAATGTCCCTGAGAGCTCTGTATGTCCCTGGAGGACCTACTGAAGGGTTATACTAATCTGAACCCTATATAAAACTAGGATCATTGAAGATCTGCATTTGTATTGAAATATCTTTACATGGGCATAAACGATGCAGAGAAAACTTGTTAGTTTCAGAATTTTAAAGAAAAGGCTCCCCTGGAATCTTGAAACTTTGTTCTTAAAACTGTCTATGGGTTGAGGGTTTAAATTTAACTACGTGGGGTCAAGGAGCTGTACCTTCCCCTACCCAAGCATATAATAAAGATGGGCTTGAGGTCATTCCACAACGTATACGTATTTCTAAGTATGTGTTACATGATAAATATGTATACTTTTTATTTGTAAATTAAGAGTGAATTTTGCATAAACTGGATTCAGACCCCATTGGAACCTATGAAAAGAAAGTACAAACCTTCTTTGAAAGGATGCTCTTACAACCCTTATAGAGGACTTTCAATTAAATGAACAAAGATGCTCATTGAAATAAATGGCTGTCCTCTATGGATATAAGTTAATATTTACAACAAAAGGGAGTATTTTCACACCAAGATTGCAATGTAAGAGAACTATAGTTACAAGGTTGTACAAAGCACGTTATGTGATAGAAAATTTGAAAAACGCATGCTTTCTAAGACTGAAAAAGATAGTCATTGAAATTAAAAAGAAAATCATAATGATTATGTCAAAAAGAAATGATACACTGCTATGGAAAAGATAATGCAAGTGAGATTATTTGAAATATGGCAGATCGAAAAAAGTCCAACATAACTCTAATTAGATTTCTCAACAAGAGAATGGAAACAATGAGAAGGAGCTGAGAATATCCCAGTGTTAGTGAAATAGATAATTCCTTAGAATAAAAAGCATAAAGAGTAAGATGATAGTCATACCTAATTGTAAAACTGAAAATTCCAATGACAATCTCTCTCTCTCTCTCTCTTTTTTTTTTGGTATCTGGGATTTTACTCAGGGGCACTTGACCACTGAGCCACATCCTCAACCGTATTTTGTATTTTATTTAGAGAGAGAGTCTCACTGAGTTACTTAGTGCCTTGCTGTTGCAAAGGCTGGTTTTGAACTCGTGAGCCTCCTGCCTCAGCCTCCTGAGCCATTGGGATTACAGGTATAAAGACAATCTTTTTAAAATAAAGATGGAAGAAAAGACATCACAGTGAGGGAGTAAAAATTATACTTATGCTTGTTCAGAGCATCAGCTACTAGCCATTTCTGGTATTTAAAATTACATTTGAATACATTAAAAGTAAATAAAATTATCAATTTAGTTTATCAACAGCACTAGATACAGTTCAGGAGCTCACTACCTGTTTGACAGTGCAGATCAGACCACATCCACTATTACAGAAGGTTCAATGCAATAGCACTGAACTTCTTAGCACCAAGAGTATAAACAGAATCCAATGGAATAATATCATATGTAAAAATGCATTGATATGTCATCAGTGTTATCTTTTAAAAAAATAATTTGTTTTAATTAGTTATACATGACAGTAGAATGCATTTATGCACTTTGATATATCATACATAGATGGGATATAATTTCTTATTTTTCTGAGTGTACTTGTTGCAGAATCATATTGGTCATATAATCACATATGTAAAAACAGTAATAATATCTGTTTCACTTTACATCTTTCTTATCCCCACATTTCCTCTTCTCCCCTCCCATCACTTCCCTCTACCTAATCTAAGGTAATGCTATTCTTCCATAGTGCCCCCTGCACCACCTTATTGTGAATTAGCATCAGCATATTAGAGAAAATATCCTGCCTTTGGTTTTGTAGGATTGGATTATTTCACTTAGTGTGATATTTTTCAACACCATCCATTTACTGGTGAATACCATAATTTCACTTTAAAGCTGAGTAATATTCCATTGAGTATATATACCACATTTCAGAAGTGTTATATCTTGGTGGAAAATTATAGGTAATTTTTATTTGTCCCTTATTCTTGGCTATATTTTCCAGATCTTTTAGCAGGATCTTATATTAGAATATAAGACAATTAAATAGTGCACAGTACAAAAACTGTTCTAAGATACAAACTTTTGTCTTCATATTTTCAGGATAGCCTTTTTGGAGCTTACTATGTTTTAAAGTACACCACTGGGAAAGATTTTAGCCTTGTTTCCTCCTTTCTTAAATGACCACCATTATAGAATTCATGTAAGAGATAACTATTAACTGCTTTAACATCACCACAATGCTAAGTATTATGACCATAATACTTAGGTATTTATTAATTGCTTTATATAAACCAATGTAGCACAAATATAAAAATACATAGAACACATTTATTGCCTATCCTCTTTAGACTAACATGGATCACAAATTAGAGTAATTTAAGTTATAACCTCACTAACCAGGGGCTACTTGACAATTTGTTTTTCTCCCATTTTAAGTTAAATTACATTTTAACAACACTAATACAGAGTCAGGAAAAAATGAAGGAAAATCTTCTGTAATTTTTATTAAAAGTGATTTTCATTCTTATAGTCCCCAGTTTTGAAAAAATTCTAGCTATGTATGTATGTATGTATATGTGTATATGTGTATGCATCATAATTTATCTGCACATATGCATGTGTATACTTAGTTGCATACACAAACACTCAAATGTTTGAAGTAATAGTATAGTTTCTCATGCATTTCACCCAACTTTCAATTTACATAATTGCCGCAGTCTGGCTGGGCACAAATCACGAGCCACTGAAGCAGGAACAAACTTTATTTTTAAACTGCAGGAAAACACTTCACACAGCTCCCGGGTAATCCTCCCGAACGCGCCAGGAGGCTTGTCCAGGAACCCGCAGCCGGAAATATCTCTCCCGGAAATCCCTCCTCCTGCACTTCCCCAACCAATGGGAACTCTCGGGGAATCCCCGGAAATCCCCAGGAGAACTCCAAAATAGTGCGAGAACTCAAAAGTTGCGGCAGAGGCGGATAGTAATGCCTCGCCTGTCAATCAATACTGTTGGCAAAATGCCAGGGGCCATACAGACTCGGCCGTGGCTCTCAGCACATAATATTATGTTTTCAGTACTTCTGTACAGTCTTCATATTAATGTCTACCTTATATACTGTGTCATTTCTTTTTCCCCATTCTCATGTGATTTTTCCTTTCTTGGAACACAGTACCACCTAGTTGAAAAACTGTTGTTTTATCAATGATATTGGTGTCTATTATATGACATGACTAAAATATAGCACAGGGTATAAACCAAGAGAAGGCATCTGTGTTTAACTCTAAGCATTGATTTCATTGGGCACAATGGAGAACATCCCTGTACATTGTGTTCATTACTGATGCTGTCCCAGACTTTCAGGGGAAGCTTCCAGAATGTGGCATGTAAAGAGGTGTTCTCAAGTTGAGACTGGATATTCTCAGTTTTGCATATATGCTACTTGCCCATGTTTGCTTCATGTCTGCAAACATATTGCCTGAGGCATGGTATCTGTCATCCAGGATATTCTCCATATCTCTTAAAGACTGACATGGTTAATGCACAAGTTGGATTGTGGTTTCTTTTTAATGGAAAATATTTTGTGTGTATAGCAACCTGCTCACATCTCATAGCTAGTTTATAGTCTAATTTCCTCTCATTGGAACTTTATCCTATACCAATAAATATCTTCCTGTGTTCCTATTACTGATGTGCCAGTATAATTAAATCATTTTGGGTAATCAATTTCATTACAAAGTGATATTAGAAAAATTCTGAAGGTCCCCTGGCAAAGAAATGTCCCTAAGCATTTTGTTAATTAAAGGATAATGTTCACTGAAGAGGGATATTGGAACCAGTTCCTTCCCTTCCCAGACATTGAAATACAAAAGCCAAGTTGAGGTCTTGACTTATTGTAGACGAAGAATCTGTATATTTCTAATACTTTTCCAATCTTTAATGACTAGAAAAGGCTACTGAGAATGGAGAATGATAGGAAACACCAACATGAGACATTTTAACTTTGGACAAAGATTTTTAAATGTCAAAAGCAATCTCAAAGTTATAGCTAATACATTTTGCTCTCTGAGAGTTAAGGTGTCAACTTCTAATCTTAAAATTAGCATTAGCATGTTGTCTAAGCTCCAGAACACTTCATGGAAAGTCTTTTTGTGAAACCTTATCTTTATTTCAGATGTTCCCATCACATAGTAACTAAGCTGTCCCCCCCACCAATGTGCAAGTCCTCTAATATGATGAGGTTTCTGAATGCCCTTGTTGACATAGTTTCTATAGTCCCCATTTCCTAGAACCAAATTCTTCATCAATGCCAAGTATGCATGAGTCTACTGATATTCAAAAAGGTAGAATTTCATCACTTTGTCTTGGTACTGAAACTTAGCCACACCTCTATCAAAATATCAAGTTGTATTTCATGTTTTCACTGGTGACTTTGTTGTAAACTCTCTATAGATGTATACCATGTCGTCCTTTTGTATCCATGAGGGATAGTATCCAGGATGCCCCAAGATATAAGAATTTGTTGACACGCAATTTTTTACAATCTGCCTTTCGTATCCATGAGTTCAGCATCTGTAGATTTACCCAATGGAGGATTACATGCTATGTAGTTAGGTCTATGATCCCCATTTGGGTGAAAATATAGAAGTAAAACTCACAGATATAGAGGAGTCAACTATTTTAGTTTATCAATAAACAATTCACACATTTATTTTGTAGGTAAAGAATCTGTGGCCAGAGAGGTAAAAAGCCTAGATTTGGTCATATAGTTTGAAGTGAGTAGCAACTAAATCTTCTCATTGTCAGCACTCTTGCATCTCTGTTTTTAACCTTTAACATTTATGAAATAAGTAAAAGATAAACATCTGGTATGGCCAGACTGATGATCACTCTCAGGACCCAGCTTCATTTTCACCGAGGAAGACTAGTTAGGAGACTGTTTGCTTAGTGTAACTCTGACTAAATGATTCTAATATATTTCAGAGTCATTATTTATCTCATTCTAATTCTGAAGATTTTGGCTCCCTATATGAAATATAAATACACATGTCATGTCAAGGGCAACAGTTTGGTGTTAAATGTCCTCACAGTGCCCTCATATGAAATGCTTGGTTCCCAGGTGGTACTTTTCTAAGATGGTAACATCTTTAAAAGGTATGACCTAGTGGGTGTTCCCTAGGTCATCGAGGGTGTTCCCTTGAAGGGGATTGTGGGGGAAATGCATTCTGAGAAAATAAATAACTCTGACTGCTTTCAAAAACTACAAAAAAAAAAAAAAAAAAAAACACCAGCTAATGAACAAAACACCACTTTGTTGTTTAACATCTCACAGGAACAATTAATATTATTGAAAATCCAATTTCCAAGATGTCTTTTGATGATTGGAGGTGAGATGACTTTCAGTGAGATTTTCATTTTCAGTTATTCAAATGTTTTTGTGTCTACCTTGTATGATTTATTTATAACTGTACTGAAATGCTTAGGAAAGCCTTCCTCAAATCAATAGGGGTATTTATCCAAGGTAAAAATTCCAAGGTAAAAATTTACCCAAGGTAAAAAATTGTTTTTTGTTTATGAATCAATCCTTGGTAGAATTTTATCATATTTGGAAATAAAGAGTAAGAGAATTTCAAAAGCAAGGCACTAAGCAACTCAGTGAGATCTGTCTCTAAATAAAATACAAAATAGGGCTGGAGATGTGGCTCAGTGGTCAAGTGCCCTTGAGTTCAATCCCTAGTACCCACCCCCCGCAAAAAAAGACTAAGAGAATTTAAGTGTGTATTTTTTTAAAAAAAATATCCATTTATCCCAATATTATTTATGTAATAGTCTATTTCTTCTTTACTTAAAGTGACTCATTTACCACATAAGGTATTAGTGATGTTTATATATACTCAAATACATTTGTGTGCTTTTAATTTTTTAAATTAATTCAAAATTTGCTTACATTTTCTGACAGTAGGGCTACCACGTTTTTAAAAACCATACAATGATTTTATAAAAAGACAAATGCCTTCATCATTAGTTATCACAATTTTCCTACATCAAAACATAGATAAATATAAAGGAATTTAAGAACATTGAAAAATGTGCAAGATTGAGCTTCTCTCTCCTGAGTGTTGCCGGACTTTCCACTTACTACATTTTTCTCTTGTGTGACTTAACTGAATTTTAACACATCGTTTTGTCAGCTTTTTCACTGCTGTGACTAAAAGACTCCAACCAGCACAATTATAGAGGGGGAAAATTTTATTTGGAGACTCACGATTTCAAAAGTTTCAGTCTATGGACAGCAGGTTCCATTCCTTGGGGCTCGAGGTGAGGCAGAATATGGCAGAAGAGCATGGCATAGGGAAGCAGCTCACACGAAGACCAGAAAGCAGAATCTCTACTCTCCAGATACAAAATATATACTCCTAAGCCATGCCCCCAATGCCCCAATGAACCACTTCCTCCAGCCACACCCCATCTGCCTTGGGTTACCACTCAGTTAATCCCAGCAGGAATCAATTCACTGATTAGGTTAAGGCTATAATTCAATAATTTCTCCTCCAAACCTCCTTGCATTGTCTCACATGTGAGCTTTTGGTGGACACTATATCTAAACCATAACATACATTCTACCATTTCTTATTATGTTTAGCCCTTCACATTTTATATCATTTTTGATAATTCTATGACTGGTCTTGTTCCTCTATTGTATAGTTAATTGGTTTTTGTTCATCTATATACAAGAAAGCTGTTTAATATTGTTTATTAAACTTGTGATCAAATACTTTATTAAATTTTTTATTTGATTAATTCTTTCTTATCTTAATAACTGTACTTTCAAGACAAACATAAATGATGTTATTATTTCCTAATTTCATGTATATATATGAAATACATATATCCATATCTATATGGGATTATGATTTATATAAATAATAACCATACTTTAACCCTGATTAATATATATATATATATGTGTGTGTGTGTGTGTGTGTGTGTATGTATATATATGTGTGTATGGTGTGTGTGTGTATATATATTTGTTATTGTTGCTTTTGGTTTTTGTTTTGTTTTGTTTTTTTCTAGGTTGAGGACCAAACTCAGGGCCTGTGCATGCTAACCAGTGCTCTACCACTGAGTTAAATACCCAACCCCTATTTATATATATTTTAAAATGATCTTACTTGATTAACTTTACTAGAATTTGCAGAATTGTGATTATAAACTAAAGTTGGAATTAATATTTTTTACCAAGTTCTGTCTTTTTCAGAATTTATACTTAATGAATTAATGCTGATTTCCTCTGGTAATCCAAAATTGTGAATTTTTATTTTTCAGTATTGGATAATGAACCCAGGGCCTCACCACATCCTAGGCAAGCACTCTACCATTGAACAACATCCCCAACCCTTTTTATTTTATTTTGAAGCAGGTCCTCTCTAAGTTGCCCAGACTGGCCTCAAACTTGCAATATTCCTGCCTCAGCCTCCCCAAGAATTGAAATTATAGGTGTGTACCACTGCACCCAGCTAAATTATGAATGTTAATTAATAATTCTATTCATCATTTGAATTAATTTAAAAGGAATATATATGGAATTAATTTTTAAAAACAATGAATGTATAAACTAGGAATACACACACACACACCTGAGTTAACTCAGAATTTAATATATACAGGATTATGGTTTCTGTAAATAACATCCTTAGTTGAGCCCTGAAGTGCTATGACCTTTTATTTCTTGCTTAAATTTTTGCAATTCATTGTCTTTGTTCATTTGCTCTATTTCCTGTGGATTAACTCTCCTTTACAATCCATTTAAGCACACCATTTAATCTATCAACTTGATTCTCTTGAAGAGATCATGAGTGTCTGCAGCCTTTGCTCCAGACTGTCTCTCTTCAGGTCAGCTGTGCAGTTGCAATTCATGTGACCTTCAGTTGTCACTCTGGGAGTCCTCTTGTTCTCTCTTAATTAATTTTATATTTCCTGATTCAATGTTTTCTCTCTTAGTTTACCTTGTACTGTAATTTTAATTTTTTTAAGAACAAGCACTATGGGCTGGGGTGGTGGCTCAGTGGCTTGCGTAGCACATGAGAGGCACTTGGTTGGATTCTCAGCATCGCCTAAAAACTAAATAAATACACAGAATAAAGATATTTTTAAAAAGTGAAAAAACAAGCCTCCAAACCTTCATAAACAAATAGGAAGTAAGTTCCTTGAAAACAGTATTCTGAAACTATCTTTCTCTCTCCATATCTGTTGGGTAGTTTGGATAGAAAATTTTAGTTGAGAATTCATATTCCTTAAGACCTTTAAATGCATTTTTTCATTATGAATTTAGGATTGCCTTTGAGAGATTGAGTACCATTATAACTTGATTAGTTTTTATCTGGAAGCATTTAGGATCTTTGTCTCTGAGTCTTTTAAAAATAATTTTATTAGTACATTATAGTTATACATCACATCAGATTCATTGTGACATAATCATAAGTGCATGCAATATAATTTGCTCCACTTTGGTCCCCAGTACTTCCTCTCTTCCTCCCTCCCTCCCTCCCATGATCCCTTCCTCTACTTTATTTTTTTTTCCTTCTATTTTAAATTAAGGCTTTGTACATGTACATAAAGGTGAAATTCACTGTGGTATATTCATATCTGTACACAGAACAATTTGATCCTTTCCTTAAATTTCATGACTGTGTGCCTTGGCGGCTGTCTTCAGCTCGTCTCCTTCCTCCTTTCAATATATTATGCTTGGCTTTCTATGGGTCCAAGTTTACTTCCTTTGGTTTTTAAGAGAATGTTTTGGCTATTTTATAATTTTCTCACATTGTGTTCTCTAATCTGATTTTCTTCATTCATCTTCTATTATTCTGTTATTGTGTCCCCTAGAACTAAATAAAAAAAAAAAAAATAAGTCTCTTCAGTTTTCAACCTCTTTATCTTTGGGCATCTTACTTTCTGGAAGATATTCTCAAATTTACCTTTCAACTATTTATTGAGCATTTAATTTTAATCATTTTCTAAATATTTCAGAAGTTCTTTTTTATATCTTTGATTACCTATTTTTTTAAAAATTGGTATTCTATTTTTTTGTAAATGCAATATTACTTCATTCTCCTTTGAATATTATATTATCTTTTAAAGTAGTCTCTTGCTTTACTTCTGCTTTACTTCTCCAAGTTTGTGGGTTTTAAAAATGGTGCTCCTGCCATATATCTCCTATAATTAACTAATACTCCATGATTATTCACTTCTACTTAATATCTGAACATTAAAACTTTAATGACAATTGAGTATATGGCTAGGGCTTATTGACTGGTTTTACTGTTGGGCAAGACATCATTTTGATATAATTTGGTGAAGTAATATACATGTTTAATCTCTTTCAATTAGATATTTAGATTTACTAATTAAAAAATACCTTTGCAATTCCAGTGATTCAGGTGTCTAAGATAGGAAGATTCCAAGTTCAAGGCCATTCTTAGCAATGTAGTGAGGCACTAAGGGACATAGTGACCCTTTCTCAACATTTAAACAAAGAAACAAATAAATAAATAAAGGGCTGGAGATGTATCTCACTGTTTAGGTGCCCCTGGGTTCAATCCCCAGTACCAAAACAAAACAAACAAACAAACAAAACAAACAGATAAAATAAAACTCTTTGCATTGCCCTTGTGGCCCAGTTGATCATGTTGTATCCCTTTGAACTTTCCAAAAGTTTGAACTTCCAAAAATAATAGTGAAACTTTTTTAAAAATAGCTCCAAACAATTGAGTCTAAGAATTACAAGGTTTATCCTTTTGCTCTTCAGTGTTGATAATAGGTTTTTGGATTTTAGATGTATGTCATTACTAAATTATTAATTTGCTTTATTCATGCTTTTCAAGGAGATACATGTATTGTATATGCATGGTTTATTTAAATTTATGTCTATTTAAATTTGTTTCTGTGCTGACCATCAGCTTTCTCATTCAAGTTGATAATGTTTAATTCACAACTGTAAAATTAATCTTGCTTTAGCATTTTTTTCTTCTTTCTTTCTTTTTTTTTAAATGCAGAGTAACTAAGGTAGGGAGACATATGCTCTGATTCTCAGAATATCAGACGACAAGTATGGATTGCCTTCCAATATGAAAGATAGAATTGTTCCGGCACTATTAGCTCACAATATTCACCTAAAAAGCCTCTGGACCTTGCTCCACTGTCTCCTGACAGTCAGCAGGCAAGTGAGGCTTTAGAGCTAGCCTCCCTGTGTTTTCCCAAGTGTATGTGTTGTATGTTCTTTTGTCCAAAGTAAACCAACAATGAGCCAGAAAACAGAAGCCATTAAAATATTTGTAAGAATCATCAAGGCTTAGTAGTATTTTCATTTTCTTCTTTCCAATCTAGTGACCCTTTCTCAACATTTAATCATAAGTCTGGGTTTTTTTTCCCCCTTAGATTCAAGAAAATACGTTTGGATTCTTTCAATGCTTCCCTATTTTAACCTATTGTTTATTGTTCTCATCCCTGGAGACCTCTTGCTCTATCATGTTAAGTTCTATCCCTGTCATTTCTCCTTTTGGATTTTGTGTTTCTATTTCATTGAGGTCTATTCATTTTGCATTCTGCTGGAAGTACCTACCTACTTTCTGAATATTCAAATCTATGTTGTTATTGGATCTTTACATTTTGTTCCTTCCTGCTATTCAATATTATCTGGGGGTCTGCTATCAATTGAAAAAAATGTGCCCTTTCATTAAGAAACTCTTTGTCAGCAGCAGTGGTGGGAAGTGTTTCTCTGCCCATTCTTGGTAGTTGCACACTGAATTTAGAACTACAGCATTTTGTCTAGTGGACAAGCACGGTTGCTCGTTCAGTCTTGGCCTCTAGCAGGCTTTTTTCCTAGTACCTGCTATGTTTGGGGGTAGCATTGTTTCTTGCCTATGCTGCTATTTCCTAGCTCTCTCTAGACATTTGTAGAAATGAAGACAGGTTGTGCCTCATCTGCACCACTCCATGTCTGACCAGCAAGTCTTCTGGTGGCATACTTCCTCTCTCTCTGAAAGGGCTTAGACAATATTTGTCTGGGTCTGTGTGGAGGCAAGATGGTGGCAGGTATGAGTACAAGGTGTACTGACCCCCACCCCCCATGTTCTCTTTGCTGATTTGAATCCTTACAGTATTACAGTGATCTGAATTAAAGCTGTGAAACTTCTACCCCCACCCCCATTTTTAATGCTTTTTCTGTCATTTAATACCTTCCAAGCTTACTATGTTGCTTTTTTGTGTGGTGAGTTTTAGTTGGCATTTTAGAGAGACACTAGAGATGTAGGAAGGGGATGGCAGAGACTTAAAACCAAAAAGAATCACAGAGTTAGAGGTAGACATGAAATACAACAGCATAGTCTGGGTTCCATGTATCTTAAACAAGGGCAGTAAAAAGTAGAATGAGAGATGATTTTGAGATTGAGAAGTTTGACTCAAGGTATTTTAAAGCATAAAGTTTCAATTTTAATACACAATGTGAAAAAGGAAACACCGGGGAAGAAGATGATATCTTTTCTTTCAAATATCATCTTATTTTTATTAAATATTCAATATCAATTTTCCTTGATATATTTTTCTCTTAAAAGAACACATATGTCATAATTCATGCTATTTTCTTTTTCATTCTTAGATGTAATGCAAAAGATCAATATGTAGTCTGAGACTGACAGGCATAAAGTTATGGTTTTCGTTTTTTTTTTTTTTTAATTTTTTATTGTTGGCTGTTCAAAACATTACATAGTTCTTGATATATCATATTTCACAATTTGATTCAAGTGGGTTATGAGCTCCCATTTTTACCCCATATACAGATTGCAGAATCACATCAGTTACACATCCATTGATTTACATATTGCCATACTAGTGTCTGTTGTATTCTGCTGCCTTTCCTATCCTCTACTATCCCCCTCCCCTCCCCTCCCCTCTTCTCTCTCTGCTCCCTCTACTGACATTCGTTTGTCCCCCTTGTATTATTTTTCCCCTTCCCCTCACTTCCTCTTGTATGTACTTTTGTATAACTCTGAGGGTCTCCTTCCATTTCCATGCATTTTCCCTTCTCTCTCCCTTTCCCTCCCACCTCTCATCCCTGTTTAATGTTAATCTTCTTCTCATGCTCTTCAACCCTACTCTGTTCTTACTTACTCTCCTTATATCAAAGAAGACATTTGGCATTTGTTTTTTAGGGATTGGCTAGCTTCACTTAGCATAATCTGCTCTAATGCCATCCATTTCCCTGTAAATTCTATGATTTTGTCATTTTTTAATGCAGAGTAATACTCCATTGTGTATAAATGCCACATTTTTTTTATCCATTCATCCATTGAAGGGCATCTAGGTTGGTTCCACAGTCTAGCTATTGTGAATTGTGCTGCTATGAACATCGATGTAGCAGTGTCCCTGTAGCATGCTCTTTTTAGGTCTTTAGGGAATAGACCAAGAAGGGGAATAGCTGGGTCAAATGGTGGCTCCATTCCCAGCTTTCCAAGAAATCTCCATACTGCTTTCCAAATTGGCTGCACCAATTTGCAGTCCCAACAGCAACGTACAAGTGTACCCTTTTCCCCACAACCTCGCCAGCACTTGTTGTTGTTTGACTTCATAATGGCTGCCAATCTAACTGGAGTGAGATGGTATCTTAGGGTGGTTTTGATTTGCATTTCTCTGACTGCTAGAGAAGGTGAGCATTTTTTATGTACTTGTTGATTGATTGTATGTCCTCCTCTGAGAAGTGTCTGTTCAGGTCCTTGGCCCATTTGTTGATTGGGTTGTTTGTTCTCTTATTGTCTAATTTTTTGAGTTCTTTGTATACTCTGGATATTAGGGCTCTATCTGAAGTGTGAGGAGTAAAGATTTGTTCCCAGGATGTAGGCTCTCTATTTACCTCTCTTATTGTATCTTTTGCTGAGAAAAAACTTTTTAGTTTGAGTAAGTCCCATTTGTTGATTCTAGTTATTAACTTTTGTGCTATGGGTGTCCTATTGAGGAATTTGGAGCCCGACCCCACAGAATGTAGATCGTAGCCAACTTTTTCTTCTATCAGACGGCGTGTCTCTGATTTGATATCAAGCTCCTTGATCCATTTTGAATTAACTTTTGTGCATGGCGAGAGAAAGGGATTCAGTTTCATTTTGTTGCATATGGATTTCCAGTTTTCCCAGCACCATTTGTTGAAGATGCTATCCTTCCTCCATTGCATGCTTTTAGCCCCTTTATCAAATATAAGATAGTTTTAGTTTTGTGGATTGGTTTCTGTGTCCTCTATTCTGTACCATTGGTCCACCCGCCTGTTTTGGTACCAGTACCATGCTGTTTTTGTTACTATTGCTCTGTAGTATAGTTTGAAGTCTGGTATCGCTATACCGCCTGATTCACACTTCCTGCTTAGCATTGTTTTTGCTATTCTGGGTCTTTTGTTTTTCCATATGAATTTCATGATTGCTTTCTCTATTTCTACAAGAAATGCCGTTGGGATTTTGATTGGCATTGCATTAAACCTATAGAGAACTTTTGGTAATATCGCCATTTTGATGATGTTAGTTCTGCCTATCCATGAACAGGGTATATTTTTCCATCTTCTAAGATCTTCTTCTATTTCTCTCTTTAGGGTTCTGTAGTTTTCATTGTATAAGTCTTTCACCTCTTTTGTTAGGTTGATTCCCAAGTATTTTATTTTTTTTGAAGATATTGTGAATGGAGTGGTTGTCCTCATTTCCATTTCAGAGGATTTGTCGCTGATATACAGGAATGCCTTTGATTTATGCGTGTTGATTTTATATCCTGCCACTTTGCTGAATTCATTTATTAGCTCTAATAGTTTCTTTGTAGAGCCTTTTGGGTCTGCTAGGTATAGAATCATGTCTTCTGCAAATAGTGATAATTTAAGTTCTTCTTTTCCTATTTTTATGCCTTTAATTTCTTTCATCTGTCTAATTGCTCTGGCCAGTGTTTCAAGAACTATGTTGAACAGAAGTGGTGAGAGAGGGCATCCCTGTCTTGTTCCAGATTTTAGAGGGAATGCCTTCAATTTTTCTCCATTCAGAATGATGCTAGCCTGAGGCTTAGCATAGATTGCTTTTACAATATTGAGGTATGTTCCTGTTATCCCTAGTTTTTCTAGAGTTTTGAACATAAAGGGATGCTGTACTTTGTCAAATGCTTTTTCCGCATCTATCGAGATGATCATATGATTCTTATTTTTAAGTCTATTGATGTGGTGAATAACATTTATTGATTTCCGTATATTGAACCAGCCTTGCATCCCAGGGATGAATCCTACTTGATCATGGTGCACAATTTTTTTGATAAGTTTTTGTATCCGAGTGGCCAGAATTTTATTGAGGATTTTTGCATCTAGGTTCATTAGAGATATTGGTCTGTAGTTTTCTTTCTTTGAAGTGTCTTTGTCTGGTTTAGGTATCAGGGTGATGTTGGCCTCGTAGAATGAATTTGGAAGTTCTCCCTCTTTTTCTATTTCCCGAAGTAGCTTGAAAAGTATTGGTATTAGTTCCTCTTTAAAGGTTTTGTAAAACTCTGCTGTATACCCATCCGGTCCTGGGCTTTTCTTAGTTGGTAGTCTTTTGATGGTTTCTTCTATTTCCTCAATTGATATTGGTCTGTTTAGGTTGTCTATATCCTCCTGACTCAATCTGGGCAGATCATATGACTTAAGAAATTTATCCATGCCTTCACTATCTTCTAATTTATTGGAGTATAAGGATTCAAAATAATTTTTGATTATCTTCTGTATTTCTGAAGTGTCTGTTGTGATATTGCCTCTTTCATCCCGTATGTTAGTAATATGAGTTCTCTCTCTTCTTCTCTTCGCTAGCATGGCTAAGGGTCTGTCGATTTTGTTTATTTTTTCAAAGAACCAACTTTTAGTTTTGTTTATTTTTTCAATTGTTTCTTTTGTTTCGATTTCATTAATTTCAGCTCTGATTTTAATTATTTCTTGCCTTCTACTTCTTTTGCTGTTGTTTTGCTCTTCTTTTTCTAGGATTTTGAGATGAAGTATGAGATCATTTATTTGTTGGTTTTTTCTTTTTTTAAGGAATGAACTCCAAGCAATGAATTTTCCTCTTAGAACTGCTTTCAATGTGTCCCATAGATTCCGATATGTTGTGTCTGTGTTTTCATTAATCTCTAAGAATTTTTTAATTTCTTCCTTGATGTCTTCTATAACCCATTGATCATTCAGTAACCTATTGTTCATTCTCCAAGTGATGTATTCTTTTCCCTTCCTTCTTTTATCGTTGATTTTCAGTTCCATTCCATTATGATCAGATAGGATGCATGGTATTATCTCTACTCCTTTATATTGTCTAAGAGTTGCCCTGTGACATAATATATGATCTATTTTTGAGAAGGATCCATGTGCTGCTGAGAAAAAAGTGTAACTGCTTGATGTTGGGTGGTATACTCTATATATGTCAATTAAGTCTAGGTTATTAATTGTGTTATTGAGTTCTATAGTTTCCTTATTCAACTTTTGTTTGGAAGATCTGTCCAGTGGTGATAGAGGTGTGTTGAAGTCTCCCATGATTATTGTATGGTGGTCTATTAGACTCTTGAACTTGAGAAGAGTTTGTTTGACGAACATAGCTGCACCATTGTTTGGGGCATATATATTTATGATTGTTATGTCTTGTTGGTGTATGGTTCCCTTGAGCAGTATGTAGTGTCCCTCTTTATCCCTTTTGATTAACTTTGGCTTGAAATCTATTTTATTTGATATGAGTATGGATACTCCTGCTTGTTTCCGAAGTCCATATGAGTGATATGATTTTTCCCAACCTTTCACCTTCAGCCTATGTATGTCTTTTCCTATCAACTGCGTCTCCTGTAGGCAGCATATTGTTGGGTCTTGTTTTGTGATCCATTCTACTAGCCTGTGTCTCTTGATTGGTGAGTTTAAGCCATTAACATTTAGGGTTATTATTGAGATATGGGTTGTTCTTCCAGCCATATTTGTTTATTTATGTTACTAAACATGGTTTGTTTTCCTCTTTGATTATTTTCCCCCCTTTAGTGTCCTACCTCCCACTGTTGGTTTTCATTGTTATTTTCCATTTCCTCTTCCTGTAATGTTTTGCCAAGGATGTTTTGAAGAGATGGTTTTCTAGCTGCAAATTCTTTAAACTTTTGTTTATCGTGGAAGGTTTTAATTTCATCTTCCATCCTGAAGCTTAATTTCGCGGGAAACACAATTCTTGGTTGGAACCCATTTTCTTTCAGTGTTTGAAATATGTTATTCCAGGAGCTTCTAGCTTTCAGAGTCTGTGTTGAATGATCAGCTGTTATCCTGATTGGCTTACCCCTAAATGTGATCTGCTTCCTTTCTCTTGTAGCTTTTAAAATTCTCTCCTTATTCTGTATGTTGGGCATCTTCATTATAATGTGTCTAGGTGTGGGTCTCTTATGATTTTGCACATTCGGCGTCCTGTAGGCTTCTAGGATTTGGGGTTCTGTCTCATTCTTCAAGTCTGGGAAGTTTTCTCGTATTATTTCATTGAATAGATTGCTCATTCCTTTGGTTTGAAACTCTGTCCCTTCCTGTATCCCAATGACTCTTAAATTTGGTCTCTTGATGTTATCCCATATTTCTTGGATGTTCTGCTCATGGTTTCTTAACAGTCTTGCAGAGCTGTCTATGTTCTTTTCAAGTTGAAATACTTTATCTTCATTGTCTGATGTTCTGTCTTCTAAGTGTTCTACTCTGCTGGTAGTATTCTCAATTGAGTTTTTAAGTTGGCTTATTGCTTCCTGCATTTCTAGGATTTCTGTTTGTTTGTTTTTTATAACCTCTATTTCCCTGTATAGTTGATCTTTTGCTTCTTGGATTTGTTTATGTAATTCATTGTTGAAGTGATCTTTCATTGTCTGATTTTGCTGTCTGATGTCTTCCTTGAGACTCCAGATCATCTGAAGCATGTATATCCTGAATTCTTTATCTGACATTCCATCTGCTGCAGCTATTACCTCTTCTAACGTTGAGTTGACCTGCAATGCTTGTGGTCCTTTCTTTCCTTGTCTCTTCATACTGTTCGCATTCCTTTCTACTTGGTGAAACTGTTGTGCTATTGAATTTTCCCCCTATATAATTATATTGGTCTTGTATAGTTGCAAAGTCTCCCTGGCAGGCGCGGGCGGCGGCTCTGTCCCTCTGCGGGCCACTAGGCTTGTTCTGTCGGTGGTCACAGTTCTGTCTACTTTGCAGGCGCAGGCAGCGGCACTGCCCCTCTGCAGGCCTCTGGGGCTGTACTGCCAGTGGGTCGCAGGTCCGCCTACCTTGCAGGCGCGGGGGGGGGGGCGGCTCTACCCTTCCTCAGGCCACTGGGCCTGTTCTGTCTCTCGGTTGCAGGTCTGGCCTGTTCTGATGGTGGTCACAGTTCCGTCTACCTTGTAGGCGCGGGGGGGAGGGGGCGGCTCTGCCTCTCAGCAGGCCGCTGCTCTTCTTCTGCCGGTGGGTCGCAGGCCCGCCTACCTTGCAGGAGTGATTGGAAGCTCTGCCACTCTGCGGGCCACTGGGCCTTTTCTGTCAGTGGTCACAGTTCCGCCTACCTGACAGACGCAGGGGGTGGGGGGCGGCTCTGCCCCTCAGCAGGCCGCTGGGCCTGTTCTGTGGGTGGTCACAATTCCCTCTACCTTGCCAGTGCAGGGGGAGGGGGCGGCTCTGCCTCTCAGCAGGCCGCTGCTCCTCTTCTGCCGGTGGGTCGCAGGCCCGCCTACCTTGCAGGAGTGATTGGAAGCTCTGTCCCACCGCGGGCCACTGGGCCTTTTCTGTCGGTGGTCACAGTTCCACCTACCTGGCAGGCGCGGGGGGTGGGGGGCGGCTCTGCCCCCCAGCAGGCCGCTGGGCCTGCTCTGTGTGGGTCACAGTTCCCTCTACCTTGCCGGTGCAGGGGGAGGGGGCGGCTCTGCCTCTCAGCAGGCCGCTGCTCCTCTTCTGTTGGAGGGTCGCAGGCCCGCCTACCTTATAGGAGTGATTGGAAGCTCTGTCCCGCCGCGGGCCACTGGGCCTTTTCTGTCGGTGGTCACCTGGCAGGCGCGGGGGGTGGGGGGTGGCTCTGCCCCTCAGCAGGCCGCTGGGCCTGCTCTGTGCGTGGTCACAGTTCCCTCTACCTTGCGGGTGCAGGGGGAGGGGGCGGCTCTGCCTCTCAGCAGGTCGCTGCTCCTCTTCTGCCAGTGGGTCGCAGGCCCGCCTACCTTGCAGGAGTGATTGGAAGCTCTGTCCCGCCGCGGGCCACTGGGCCTTTTCTGTCCGTGGTCACAGTTCCCCTACCTGGCAGGCGCGGGGGGTGGGGGGCGGCTCTGCCCCTCATCAGGCCGCTGGGCCTGCTCTGTGCGTGGTCACAGTTCCCTCTACCTTTAAAGTTATGGTTTTCATATAACTTGTTAAGTGAAAACAGTAGGCGATTACAAAAATTATTTAGCATACATAGCAAATATTTGGTATCATCATCTGAAATGACACTAGTGTATTGTGGATTTCTGAAAGGAATAATGGGGTTTCATAGCTTGAAATTATTTTATATGTAGTCATGCATCACATAATATTTCACTACACATGCATAATGGTCTCATAAAATTACATCACCCAATGATTCCTTAGCCATTTTAGTTTGTGTATATACAATCTATGACATTAACACAACAATGAAATTGCCTAATGATCCATTTTTCAAACATATCATTCTCTCTTTCTCTGTAAATGGTATGTATGTATTTGTATTTTAAAGGCTATAGGCTCTATATGAATGCTACCTTGGTCTAAAAATATTAGTTTTTTCTTAACATTAAATTTTTTAAAAAATATTTTTTTAGTTGTCACTGGATCTTTTTGCCGCAGTCTGGCTGGGCACAAATGCCACAGTCTGGCTGGGCACACAATCACGAGCCACCACACAGCTTGTAGATTCAAACAGCAACTCTTTATTCCCGAACTCACACCAGCCGTCTACAATCACGTTCTGGGGAAATCCACGTTCTCTGCCCAAATCCACTTCCACTGGGCTTCTATCTCCCAAAATATAGTCTGAATCCCGTGAGAACTCAAGGGGAACTCAGGCAGCAGGATACGCCCTATTCCTAGCAGGAATAATCTTAAACCTGGAACACCCTAAACTGGAACGCCCTAAACCGGATTATCCTAAACCGGGAACACCCTAATCCACCCTGGTCCTTGAGCAAGGTCATCTACATGCAATGTCACTGCAACATGGGGTACACTGGCAAGGAAATTGTCATACCTACTTGGCTAATGGCTCCCAGCATCTTTTATTGATTGATTTTTGCCTTTTGATTCAATTAAGATTCTTTTTATCTTTAATAATTGAACTTACTCATTTGTATTTATTTCTAGACAAGTTATTTTATCCTTAGTCTTGTCATCTCATTTTATTTTAGGCTTTCAACTTTTAATGTTGTCAGGAGAGAGAGCTGAGCTTCCAGATGTTAGGACAAACTCTTAAAGCAACAGGCAAATAATGAAGGGATTAAGCTGTTAATCATGTGTTGTAGTGGGATATGCAAAAATCTAAACTAGAGATAGCATCAACACCCCTTTGGCTCCATTCTCCCGCAGGGAGCAGGGAGTGATGCTTTGGTTGATGGTCAGGTAGGTCTGCACACACATGGGGGTCACCTCATTGTTGAATATCCCTGAGCAGGATTCCTGTAATTTTATGGACCCTGGAACCAGCAAGAAGGAGAGAGAAGAGAAGGACCCGGAGTGGAAAAGCACTTGGTCACTGTGGGAAAAGGTGCCTTAAGGTTTATCCATCCCACCCCCATAAGATAATCTCAGCAGAAGTGATGAAGGAAGGCCTATTAGCTAGGAAGTGAAGTCCCATTGGCTAGGAGGGCCAATGTGTGTGACAGCATGACTGGCCAGGGCCCTTGACTGCAACACCCTACTGAGACAGCAGTGGACTGGCCTTGTGTGTGAAGGGCAGCTTCCCCATGAGGCTGTGGAGAGCTGAGTCATTGCCTATGATCAGTCTAAAAAATCACACAAGGACTCTAACTGAGAGCTAGCTCCCCTCTTTGTTTCCTTCTTCTACTATATGGTTTAGGTTTTGTTGTTTCCCTTTATTCCTTTTTGTTTGTTTGTTTTTGTTTATATGTTGCTATCCATGAGGAATTGGTTCTAAGATCCCCAGGGATACCAAAATCTGGGATGCTCAAATATCTTATATAAAATGTTGTGATATTTGCACAGAACCTACGTAATCATCCCCTGTACTAGAGACCATCTCTAGGTAGACTACCATTAGGGAATAATGACAAGAAAAAACAAGTGTGTGTGAGTTCAATACATAACTTTTGGTTTGTGTGGGTGGGGGTAGTGTGTACTAGGGATTGAACCAGGGCCGCTTTACCACTGGGCTGACTCTCCAGCCTTTTTTTTTTTTTTTTTTTTGAGACAGGGTCTCAGTAAATTGCTGAGGGTGGTCTTGAACTTATTATCTTCCTTTCCTAGTCTCTGAGATTACAGGTGTGTGATACCATTCCAGAGAGACAATGATTTTTGACCCACCTCAAAATGCTGGCAGAAGTCTAAGAGACATAAGGCCACCTGAAGCTCTGTTTTTTACCCAGAGGGTAAAAAATTCTAGTGTTAAAAAAACAAAACAAAAAACAATCACTCTTTATCTTTGTATTCGAGAAAGCTCACATATAGAGGGCCAGTGATATGTTTTTTTGTGTGGCTCCACATACCTTAAAACCTGGGTGGATGTTTCACTTTGTTTAGCTTTTCATTTCCTCTAATACACACATACACACGCACACACACACATACACACACATCAGTGTAAAGCTTAATAAGGTTTACTTTCTTTTTTTTCAGGACAATATTAATTCCTCAGTATAAACAATAGAAAAAATAAATAAAAAATAAAATAAAAAATAGAAAAATCCCTAATTCTACATATTATCCCCGTTTTCTTTTTAAAATACATCTCTCTCTCTCTCTCTCTCTCTCACACACACACACACACACACACACACACACACACACACACTCACTCTTTTTTAACACTAAATCCCCCCATCCCCACCCAGGAAATAGCATGGCATGAAACTTCTGGGGCCTTAAGTCTCAGACCTTTGCCAGCATACTGAGGTAGAACAAGTTAATGTAGGAACTTGAATTTCATCCTTCTTGAACTTCTAGGATAACATAAACTTGAATTCAAATTATTCAAGGCTTTGAAAAAATACATTGGAATCCCTGAAAGATTCTGAAAAGGATCAAGAATGCTATAAAAGTGATATGAAATGAGGCATTTTCACCTTATGATTGCTTTTCATCAATTGCTTATTAGTAATAATTTTATTTTCTACTTATTTTTCAATAATGATTTTTAGTACATTTTGATATACAATGTCTTAAAATAATCCATATGCTATACTTTGGATCTTAAATGTCCCCCAAAGGCCTCTGTGGTGAAGGCTTGGTCTCTGTTTGGTACTGTTGGGAAGTGGTGCTGTGGAAATTTTAAGATGTGGGGCTAGTGGGAGGTCTTCTGGTAATTGGGGGCATGTGCCCTTAAAGGAGATAGTAGCACCCCAGTCCCTCCTTTACCTGTCTTCCTTTTTCTAGCCATGAAGTTAGTGTGTTTGCTCTATCACTATCAGCCAGGAAGTGTTGCTACAGGTACAACCAATGGGCTCATTGATCATGCAGTGAAACCCCCAGAAATATGAGCGAAATAAACATTCCTTCTTTATAAATTATTTCAAACTTTTAATTAACATACAATGTTTCTCATGTAGGACTTTTAAAATTTCCACTTTAATAAGATAAGAATTCTAGTGAATATTTTTGTCCTTTATTAAATATTAAAAATGTTAAGTAGGTAGTGAATAATTTTAGTGACACTATTAACCTGTAGATTTCTTATAAATGGCATGGTTTTAAGTATTTCTTTATATGAACATTCCTTATGTAATTTAAAAGAAGCTAAAGATTTTCAACACTAGAGTTGTTTTAATTGTTAGTTTTTTTTTTTAATTTTTTAAATTTGTTTTAATTAGATACACATGACAGTACAATGATTTTGACATATCATACATTTGAATCAGATGGGGTATTAGTTTAAAAACCCTTCCTGACAATATGAAATTAATAAGGCATTTAAAATAATTTGAATCAATACATATTTAGAAAAATATATAAATACATGCAAGATATATTACAGAACATTATATGAATTATGGACACTCATATTCATTATCCAAATTCTGTAAAATATATTGATGTCTTTGCTTATCTCTAACACTGACTTAGAGGAACAATTGCATTTGGTTAAGGGGTGCTGACAAACTGGAAATGAACTAATATTTCATGTTTTATTCTAGTTTCTAAATGTAGACACGTGTATTTCATACATAATGACATCACAAGTGAAAGAAAAATCAGGCGAAAAGTCTGACATTGTAACAAGTGATGGGCATAAGCCACCATTTGTTCTTTGAAAACATGTCTTTGATATATTAATATAGTTCCTTCCTTGAATAAATTATTAGATAGGAAGTTGGCAACTCTAATGAAAAAGTATATATGTAATTTAATGAGCCATTTTGTTGCCAGAAACTCATAACATTTTCTTGGTAGACAAGAAGAAAAAAAAATCTTGGCAGTTTGAAAATATAATTATGTGTTATTTTACTGTTTTAAAAAAGGGCATGACTTTATGAGATTTGTAGCTTCTCAATCATGTACATAAGAGTTAAATGAACAAAAAAATGTACTTTTTGGTATTCTCCAAAAGAATCACTCTGCTCTGTTATGTTGCACATATACTTAGTTTAATTATCACTTTGAAGGGCTTAAGAGAATTCCACTTGTACTATGTGGTGAAACAGGTGGTTATGTGGATACAGTTTGAGTGTTTGTAGATTTACAGGCTTAAATCTAGGGTATGAACTTATTCTAGCTTTCCTTGAGGAAAATGAAAACATGTTCTTAGTCTGTATTTAATAAACCAAGCACCATGGATACCCCGTATTCTTTTTAAAATATCACTAAGCTAGCATGGGTGATGTGGGTCCCTGAAGCCAGGCTTTGGGGTTCCCATTATTTTGTCTTGATCATGAGCTTAAGGACTACCCCGGACACTTGGCTGACATCCAGGAGCCAATGGTACCAGGTGTAAGAGGCTGTGGCGCACTTAAATAACTAATGGTAACCAGATGGTTGAACCTGTGGTGAGATGGGGGTTAAACCTGCAGGAAAGTGCAGACCGTGGAGGGACAAAGTAGGAAGTTTGAAAAGCAAATGGGGCTAAAAACTGCCTGGAAAACAAACCAAACTTGGTTCACTGAGCAGTTTTTTGGCTCTTATTTGCCTACTTTGGCAGTTTACAGACTGCTGATAATATAAAGGAAATTAAATGCCTGAACTGAGAAGGCTCTTGGTTTGGCAAACTCCCCTGAGTGCTCCAAGATTTACATTTAATTTCCAGGGTTTCTTGGTCTGTTGTGTCATTAATTAAAGAGGAAAATCTAGTCAGCATGCATCATGATAAAAGCCTCTTGAAGATCATTTTTATGTCAGACTTACAACTGAAAAATATCTTGTCTTTCCAAGTGGTGCTGAAGCATGAAGCATACAGAATGCTATGACCTTCTTTATTAGGTCAAGATAACCAAAATGCAAGTATGTGGAAACTATGAAATGGATGTGAGCATTTTCTAATAGCGTAAATGTGATAGACACTGATTTTGATTTAGGAGGTGTGTGGTTAGCATCATTCAGAGTTAGATGGGAAGATTTATGTCAATGATGTAATTTAAAAGAAGCTGTTCCTCTGGGTCACTTAAAATGGACTCTGGTTTAGACATTCAGTTTTCTCTTACTCTAGAGCTTCATTATCACATGGCCTTTTTTTTTTTTTTTGTCTGCCTGTCTACGTTGGATATGCCCACTCAGTGTCACCATTTGGATTATGATATCATTGACTATGGGTCATGTTCACCCAAATTTCCAGTTAAAATGTTAATCTTCCTAAACTTTTATTGTCTTCAAAATTCAGATGAAACATATTGAGCTATTTACAGAGCCACTGGTATTTAATAAAATACAACAAGGGAAAAATGCAATGTGGTTTGATTTGATATGCTTTTAATGGTATTTGAATGCCTGCTTGTGCTGTGGTTCAGTACACCATGAGTCCTCTCTACAAACATTCTTTCTAACTTCCTTCAAAGATATATGTCAATTCATAGTAAAAACTTTTCAGTTTGGGTCTGGGTGTGCAGCTCAGTGGTAGAGCATTTGCCTGTTAGAGGCCCTGGGTTTGATTCCCAATATCAAATGAACCAGCAAACAAATGAACAATGTGCAACTGATACTTGTGTTGAAGATTTGTGCAAGGGAGTTATTTCTACTAGCTACCAAGGAAACGCAGGCATTTATCTGTACATTAGAAGAAAAATGCTCTGCTCTTGAAAGTGTTTCATTTCACTCCATTGTAAAACCATGACCTTTTAAAAATTATAACTCCTTACAACTAGAAATTGGGCAGCCATCACTGCACTAGATGATGGGTGTTAGGATAGGAAGACATCAGACCCCTGCTGTGGTTGAATTCCTGTGTCCTTAGACTGCCATTGTCCACCTGTTCTGAGCTATTCCCATGTTCTTAAGACATCTGATGATACTAGTTAGAAATAATAAGTATGACCACAAACAATTCAGAGTTAGGAAATGTCTAAGATCATGGGACAATGAAAATATTTAATATGTGTATTTCCTATCTTCAAATGGTTTAGAGAATTTAAATAAAATGTTATATCTTTAAATCATCAACAGGCTGCTTGAGATTGAGAGGAGCTGGAAGGAGATCATTCCAGCAGAAACTAATTAAAATCATTTTAAACATAAAAATTTTTGTAGATGATTTATAAAGTAACGTGGAGTTTGGCAACAATTTTTAAAACATAAATTTTAAAATTGAGATGAATAATTATTGCTAATAACAAGTGTATGGGTTGATGGGTTTTTATAATGATAGCACATAAAGCTAGGAAATAGACTTTTGATGGGACCTCAGAAATCCTATTCATGTTCCCCTACAAATAAACGTAAATATTCTTCTGATTTTAATGACCAGATTTCAGGTTGCTTGTTTGTGAATTTTATGTAAGTGGAATCATAAAGTTTATACTGTTTTGTGGGTGAATTCTTTCCCACAATAGCATGTTTGTGAGGTGCATGCATATTGTTGTAAGTTGCAATGGCTTGTTTTTTTTTTCATTAGTCTTGACAATTCCTCTGAACATTTAATAATGCATCTATGAAACCATTTATGTTGTACATAAATGAGCACTGCGTAGAGCATGAGTATGTCCAGCTTTAACTGACTGTGTTTTGATTAACAGAGATACAATTCACATACCAGATAATTTATAATTTTAAATGGAATAATGCAGGGATTTTTAATATACTCATAAAGTTTTGTAATAATTTCAGCTATTTAATTAAACTACATTTCTATCACCTTGAAGAGAAACTCTGTACCTATTAGTAGTCTTTCTCCATTGTTGCTCCCTCCCTCAGTCTTTTGTAACCATTAATCTGCTCTCTCAATGGATTTGTCTATTCATATAAATGGGATCATATAAATGGAAAATTTCATATAAATGGGATCATAAAACAAAATCCTTTTTATCTCTCGTTTATCCATGGTTTTATCAAGAAAGGCACTTGAATTTTGTCAAATGCTTTTTCACTGCGTTACAAGATATTGGGTAGTTTTTGTCCTTATTTCTATAAATATGGTGTATGATGATTAACATTCATATATTAAACCAACCGTGTATTCCTGGGATTTGTCCTACTTGATCATGGTATCTAATTCACCTTATATGCTGTTGCTTTCAATCTGCTTGTGCAGATGGCCCCTGGTTTAAAATGGTTCCACACACCAATATTTCAACTTTATGAAGGTATGAAAGAGATAAATGTTCAAGAGAAACTGGGTTTTTAGGGCTGGGGCTATAGCTCTGTGGTAGAGTGCTTGCCTAGCATGTGTAAGGACTAGGTTTCGATTCTCAGCACCACATATAAATAAATAAAATAAAGGTCCATTGACAACAAAAATATTGAAAAAGAAAAAAATACTGGGCTTTGAATTTTGAATCATCTTTTCCCAAGATAATGACATGTGGTAGAATATGCTTTGGCTATGCCCAACCATAGCCTAATGTAAGTTCTAAGGGTGTATGAAGTAGGCTAGACTAAACTATGACATTCAGTAGTTTAGGTATATTAAGCTCATTTTTGAAATAATATTTTCAACTTATGATGGGTTTATAGTATGTAACTGCAGTGTAAGTGAGGAGCATTTGTATTTTGTTAAGCATCTTCACATCCATATTCAAAACAAATACATAGTCTTCCTTCCCTGTTGTGTATTTGGTTTTGTTATTAGGGCATTACTGATATCATAGAGTTAGTTGAGAACTATTCTTTCCTCTTCTGTTTTTTGAAACAGGCTGTGAAGGATTGATTTAATTAATCTTTAAACATGTAGTAGAACTCACCAGTGAAATGACATGGTCCTGAGATTTTAATCATGGATTTTATTTTTTAGTATTACCAAGTCAACCTTTTTATTGTTATACATCTGTTTAGATTCTTTCATTTTCACATTATCACACTCAGTAGTTTGTGTCTTTTTAGAAGTTTGCCCATCTCATCTAAGTTATCTAATTTGTTGGTTTATGAATATGCATATAGTACCCTTTTAAATCTTTCTGTTTCTTTAAGGTTTGCAGAAATATTTCATTCCCAATTTTAGTAATTTGCATCTTTCCTTTTTCTTGGTTATTAGCTAAAGACTTGTAGATTTTGTTTTCAAAGAAATATTTTAATCAGCTGATTTTCTCTGTTGTTTATTGTTTTTCTATTTCCTATTTTACTTATTTCTTCTCTAGTCATTTTTTTCTTATCTCTACTTGATTTAGGTGTAGTTTGCTTTATCATTTTCTAATTTCATAAATAGGTTATTGTTTGGTATCTATTTTCTTTTTTTCTTAAGGACTCTTCCCACACTCTATTGGCTTGTAGATGGTCTTCTCCTCCTGTGCTTGTAGTCTTTTCATTATGTGTGTCTCTGTGACCAATTTTTTCCTTGTATAAGGACACTAGTCACTTGGATTAGGATTCCCCCCCCCCAATGACTTCATTTTAACTTAATTTTTTTCTGTAATACTCTGTCTCCAAATAGATCCACATTCCTAAGTCCTAGGGGTGAGGACTTTGGCTTTTATTTATTTATTTTGCCTTTTTGTGGGTCATAATCCAACCCACAACATCTGAAAAAGTTTGATTGATTGAAAATATTTAGAACCTCTGGATGATTCTGTTTTCTTTCAAAGAGAATCCTTTTAGATTTAACATATAATTAGAACAGGTAAATCACTTTAATACACTCACAAATTTAGATGCTTCTATTAAATAAGTCCTTTTAAGGACTTGTCTGTATGTTTCTCTGTGTATCATCTTTCATTGGTCCTGACTGAAAGCCATGGTTATTTGCCAGAGTTATAACACCTGTCTTCTGTCTTTTTTTTTTCCTTTCTTCTTCTTCTTCATTCCTCTTTTGGTACTAGATATTGGCTAACAGGCCTAGGCCTTTTTATTTATTTTATTTTATTTTGAGACAGGTTCTTTCTAAGTTATCCAGACTGACCTCGAAAATGCAATCCTCCTGCCTCATTCTCAGAGTTGCTGGGGTGACAGGCATGCACCACCATGTCTAGACCAATATCTATCTTCTTAATTCCAGTTTTTTTTTTTATTGAGGTGGTTTATTTTCTCAAGGTTATCATAAAATTTATTGTTCTGTGAATTTGGGAGTACATATATATTCAGTCCACCTTATGGAGGAATTTTAAGTGCCTGTTGCTAAGTGAAAGAAGCCAGTATGAAATGTTCTATATTGTGTTAATCCAACTCTGTGGCTTTCTAGAAAAGCACAACTACAAAGAAAATAAAGTAAAAAATAAAAAGTGATTTTCAAGGTTTGTGGGCAAGAGGGAAGGGATAAATAGGAGGAGCTCATGGGATTTTTAAGGCAATGATACTATTATTTATGCTGTTGTAATGGTGGATGTTATGCATTTGTCAAAACCCGTAAAACTGTATAGTGCAGTGTGAATGCTAATATGAATTATGGACTTTAGTTAATAGATCAATATTAGTTCTTCAGTGCTAAACATTTACCACACCAATGCAAGCTGCTAAAAATAGGAAACACCCTGAGTGCAAGGAAAGTGTATATGGAAACTGTGTGTGCTTTCTTTTCAATTTTCTATAAACCTAAAAGTGTTCTAAAAACTAAATCCTACTATTTTTTAAAAACTGCATCCTCTCTTTTTTTATGTAGTCCTTTTAATTTTATGCACAAATGTCATAAAATGAAAAATGGTGGACCAGCCAGTGTAGGGTAGAAGTGTTAGAATTAGTCTTTGCAAATATTTCAGGGCAGCTGCATCATGTGGATGTTAGTTTTATCATCTGCAAGATGAAAGCAGTGGAGTACTTTGTTAATTGCTGTGTGCAGTTTTACTATTAAAAGAGAACACAATGAAATATTAATACCTGCTCTACTGCAGATTGACCTTGAAAACATAATATCTAAGTGAGAACAGCCAGATGCAAAAAGGAATTATATGATATGCAGTCTCATATCTATCATACAAAGAATATGCAGAACAGTTAAATCCATGGAGATGAAATGAAGATGAATAATATCAGGGGCAACAGGAGAAGGAAAATGGAGAGTGACTGATTCATGAGTACAGAATTTTGTTTGGGGATGAAAAGAAATGTTTTAGAACTAGAGAGTGATCACATTGACAAAGCATATAGTCTAATACTTATAAATTTTATACTTTACAAAGATTAAAATGGTAAAGTTTGTATTGTATTATTGCAACAAAAAAAGAAAGTAGGAAAAAATTCCACAAATTATTGAGTTGAAACTTTTCAGGAGCAGTGGTTGAAAACAAAGCCTTTTATTGTATATTAAAATAATTTGTAAAATTTTAATATTTCAGGTAATTGAGAACATACATGTGACTATATCGTATATATATATATATTTGTGTGTGTATATATTTTTGTAGGCTATATTTTACCAAAACTCTTAAGTACACTGATAAAGAAAATTTTTTGAGTTTGACTAAAGAAAATGTATTTCCTACAGCATATAAAGAAGATGAGATAAACTTTGACTATCCCAAATTTGGGGAAAAAAATAACAATGTTTGGGATATAACTGTTAACAGGATTTAGAAGGGAAAAAAAGAAATAATTGAGACCAAACTTAAAATTTTACACAAAGATATGTTTTTTCCTTGTTTATTTCCATGAGCATATATATATGGTTTTGATATGAATAAAAATATTAATAATTTGTCACTCTGCTTTAAGAAATGCTAATAATCACCTTTTTTAGAAGTCATGCTTTCTCAGCAAGTCTTTTTTTTTTTTTTTTTTTTTTTGAACATTATTTTCCATTTAGGAATAAGATTTTTTTTTTCTTCCTGAAGTAGTCTTTAGAGTCTTCATGGTCAACATAATTTTATGTATTTAAAAAAATGCATAATAGATGGCTATCATAGTTATAATTTTTCCTGCCAAAACAAGATAATGAGAAAAAAATCAAAATATTAAATTTTGTTGCATTTGAGTGATTTGGTAATCAATATATATTGATGTTAAATCCAAAGTAAAACAAGAGTTTTTTTTTTCTTTAATTATATGTGATTTTGTATAATTCTTAACCTACGCATATAGTATGGCTTTAAATTCACACACACACACACACACACACACACACACACTTTTTTTTTTCTTTTCTTTTTAACACCCCAAATAATCAAGGAATTACTTCAGTTAACACCCAGGCCTCTCTCACTTTGGAGTCAACTTTAAGAATCTTCATGACCAACATAATTTTGGTGAAACCCCTGTGTGTAAGCACAAAGGGGTTTCAAATGGGTTCCCGATCAAGGAACCAAAAAATGTAAGCACCAAAAAAATATAAGTAGTTAAGCCTCTTCTACAAGGCTCCTGGGTTGCTATGGAGGTGGTGGAGGAGTTTTCCCTCTACCTTCTTAGGAATTCTGCTAGGGCCCTGGAAACTAAACTGACAAAAGGCATATTAGTGAGAAAATACATATACACAGTGAAGGATATGGAAAATAGACCCAGGACATTTTTTCCTAGCTGCAGCTGTTTCCTCACCAGACTTGTCCAGTAGTAAATTGTAGCTTTTTTTATTTAAGGGCCCAGGCTTCAGTCAGAGTAGGGCAGGAAGGGAAAATGTCAAAGAACTCTCACCTGAGTAGCACTTAACTCCCTACCATAATGGATCAGCTGATTCTAATGCAGTAAACTCTAGAAACTTCCCTACCTACCCTTCTGTCCTACCCTAATGCATCAGCTGATCCTAAAAAACCCTAGGAATTACCTTTCTGCCCCACCCTAAATGAGGCCTATAAAACTCAGACCCTTGGCTAGGCCAGTTTGGTTTTTCTGTCCAAGGTGACCCTCTTGGATGTTTGACTGACTCCTCTGCTGAATAAAGAAGAGCTTGCTGATCCCAGGTTGGCTTCCTGTCCCCATTCTTTGTGCTTACAGTTTTTGGTTTCCTGACCTGGAACCCACTTGAAACCTCTTTGTGCTTACAAAAAAAAAAAAAAAAATCGAAAAATCTAAGCATTGGTCAGAAGAATGAGGCTTGAGCACCATCTTAAGCTGAGCAAAGGTGTAGTGTTTTGGGTTCTGGTTGGTGGGCTCCTTGTGGGCAGGGAGGGGAGAAAGTGTCTGGTGAGGAACAGCTGTCTATTTGGAGAGCAGAGTCTCTCAGCTCATCAGAGTAGTCTCTGCAAGGAGCTGTCTTCCTAGTTCAGAGACATCTTTACACATGGAAATTTTCTTAATAAAAGGGGAAATTTAAAGCTAGGCATGGTAGTGCATATCTGTAGTCTCAGGGGCTTGGGAGGCTGAGGCAAGAGGATCACAAGTTCAAAGCTAGCCTCAACAACTTAGTGAGACCTGTTTCAAAAAAATCAAAGAGCTGGGGATGTGGCTCAGTGGTTATGTGTTCCTGGGTTCAATTCCTGGTACCAATAAATAAATAAGTGGGGGAATTTATACTCTTTTTACACAGAGGAAAACAAAACCGCTTTCCCTACCTCTGCTGTTGCTTAGTTTCCATTAGCCCAAAATAGTCCACGTGTCAGAGATACATGCTTTGAGGCTGCATATTCTGGTATCCTTCACTTTTTCTTAGTTGAACCTATTTATGCAAAGTGAGTTAATTATAGTAAATTAACTTCAGTGGACTTACTGATGAGCTAAATTTAGAAAATGGGTTGATGTTTGCCAGGGAAGACTGTTCTCAACCTGTTCCCTTTTTGTCTATGCAGGAAGGAGGTGGATCTGTCTTCTGCGGGCAAGGCGGGTGTTCTCATTGGCTACTGTCCTCAGCAGGACGCCCTAGATGAGCTCCTGACCGGTTGGGAACATCTCCATTATTACTGCAGCCTACGGGGGATTACAAAGCAGTGCATCCCTGAGGTAAGCATCCCTAGCATTTTTCCAAAAAGAAGGACCCATTGAGGAATGCTTAGTTAGCACCTCTGGCCCCAAAGTCTCTCTTACTTTATAAGAAAAAGGAGCCATAACATCGAGTAAGGCTTTAGTATCAGAAAGGCCTTTTCCATTATGATTGTAAAAAAGGAGACATTAAAATATGGTTGTATTAATGATATTATTTATTTAAAATGTGTCTGTGAGACATGAGAAAGAAGTTAAATGAAAATAACATAATTTCTGACTTTGTATCTTCCTTTTCTCTAAATGTCTTTTATAATTACTGGACTATTAATTTATATTCAAAAGCACATATAGACTGGGTATGTCCAGAGCTTACAGGGGAGAGATCACAGAATGTATATGAAATTTTGGAATGGATAATTTCCTGGTGAGCAGGCCCACAGATTCCTGCAAGGAGTCTCATTCTGAGTGGCCTCAGGAGACGGAAGGAAGAGTAAGATCCGCAGGACCACCCAGACCACCGCATATCATTGAGAGAGGAAGGAGAGTCTAGTGTAATTGAGGCAAGAGACTGCTGCCACTTCTCTTGATGGGAGCAGTGGTCAGGGAAACAGTGGGGAGAACTTTGATGGACAGATCAGCAAATGTTCCAAGTAGAGAGTACTGGAATAGCAGTTGCTGCATGCACAATTTTACCTTTTCTGCACCTCATTTCTGGATTCTGCACTAGGAGCAGAAAAAAAATTAGCTTATGTGATATTCTATTAGAGTCCATTGGAACACTGTAGGACTCACAAGAGACAAAACTAATAGTCATCGCCTTCACCAGTCCATGAAAATTCATTCACTGTGCTGTTTTTGTAATGCTTCAGCCTTCATTTCTTATTCATGCTCTGTGACTTCAAGTGAATCCAGAACAGACCCTCTACCTCATTGTGGAGACCCTGGACCCTTTATGCACCTCCCATCTTAATAAAGCAAAGAAAACTAACCACTCTGCAGGAGACCTGCTCACTGCAGTTAAACAGATCTTAGAATCCAGCACTAATTGTTGGCTCCATCTTTAATAGGCATTTTCTCTGTCAGCTCCCCCTTGTTAGTTTTTGATTAAAGAGGCAGATGCTTGGCAAATGCTGTAAGCTGGCCCCTTTGCTGTCTAGGGGGAAAGTGCCTGTGAAAAGTCTCTTAATATAGAAAGGCTTGGTGCTTCCTGTCATCCAGGGCAATTGCCTCCTGATTCTCAGCTGTCTTACAGCCTTGTTTTCTGAACTCCTCCACGGAGAAGTTATTTTAATGGCCACCAATTAAGAACTGGCTTTATTTCTTTCTTGAGACTGCAACTGATTTTGCAGACAGTATTGCTACTTGCTCGCTCAGAGGTTTCTAATAGATCAGCACACTTTTCCATCTGCTCCCAAAGGCAATAGCTCCCTTCCTAGCAAATACCCCTCTCCTGTAAATGGTGGGAATATATAGAAATGTAAACCAGTTTGTTAGCTTTTTGTTTCTGTAACCAATATATCTGACAGAAGCAACTTAGAGGAGGAAAAATTAACTTTGGTTCATAGTTCTAGAGGTTCAGTCCATGGTCAACTGACTCCATTGCTCTGAGACTAAGTTGAGGCAGAACATTATGGTCTAAGAAAGAAAGTTGCTTAGCTCATGGCAGCCAGAAAGCAAGAGGGTGGGGGGAGAGGAAGAGGAAGAGAGAGAAAGGAGCCCAGATCAGATTTAGTACAAGGCCATAACCCCAGTGAGCCACCTCCTCCAGCCATGCTCCACCTGTCTATAGTTACCACCCAGTAGTCCATTCAAGTTAATAATCCATCAAATGGATTAATCTACTGATAGCCCTCATAATCCAATCTTTTCACCTCTGAATATCACTGCATTGCTTAACATGTGAACTTAGGAGTGGGAGGACATTCCTACATACAAATCATAACAAAATGGGTTTATGTGCTCTGAAATAATTAGCACAAGATGACCTAGGGAATTATTATAAAATAACAGAAAATAACCATTGTAGCTAATGCAGTCATGCACTGTTTATATATAATAACTTTATTATTAAAATTCTAGTCAACCACAGACCATGTATGTGATGGAAGTCCCCTAATATAATGGAACTGAAAAATTCCTATCACTTAGTGACATCACAGTCATCATAATATGGTAACACAATGCATCACACGTGTTTGTGGTGGTGCTGGTATACATACCTGCACTGTCAGCCACATAAAATTTTTTTTGTAACACCAGGATACAAAACAAAAAACAGTTGATAATAAATGACTGTTACTGGTTTATATACTTACTACATGATGTTTTTATGATTAGAGTATACTCCCATTTACAAAAAACAGTTTACTATAAGGCAACATGCCACGTGACACAAGCAAAAGCCTCAAACATCTTGTGATTACTGAGTCTTGATTGCATTAAGAGGCCCTATCAAGTGATTGAGTTATACTATCTAGGTTTGTGTAAATAAACTCTAAAGAGTTCATCGGATGATGAAATTTTCTAACAATTCACTTCTTAGAAAGTGTCTTGTTGATAAGCAATGCACAACTGTATTCCAGTATCTATTCTTTTTCTAGGTTATGTTTTTATAGTATTTTACAGTCAACATGTAAAGTAGATAACAGGATTACTCTTCATTTTGTAAATAGAGAAACTGAGGCACAGAGCACTTATGCAAGTTACCTGGATAGCTTGTGGCAGAATTTTGTTTTGAAATTATGTAAACCAGCTCCAGAGTACATGTTCTTCATTAAGACACTACCCTTATCCTTAGTGCATTCTGGTTGCTAGTGACATAAAATGAAATTCTTTGTGCCACCAACAGCTCAGTCTTACATTTTATTCATTGGAGTGGTCAAGGGAGTGGAAATCACATGGGTTTACTGAATGGCTCCTCTAACCCTGAGCTCTGCATAGTTGATTTATCTTCCACTGGCTCAGGTTGGGACCCCATGTGCACCTCCCCTCCAAGCTTTCAGGACACAGACATATAATCATGAGATTTTTTTTTTTTAATTCTTTTTAGCTCATCTGCAGTGCATGTTGTTTATTTTCTCTAGGCTCCATCTATTGTTCATGGCAACATGGACAGCCACCTTGGGTCTTTTGTGATTCAAGGAGATCATCCTATGCTTGCTGAAAGTCCCCCAGATCAGCCTCACACCCCACTACTTCCCTACAACCCTCAGAGCCCAAGCCCTGTGCTAAACTTGATCCATGTTTCAGGGCCCCCAGCCCACCTATACTCCAGCTAGCTGGTCATTTTTGTTACAGTCACATCCCTCACTCCTGAAAACCTTCACAAGTCCAGGAAGGACTTGAATTCAGGTCCCACAGGTTGAAGTAATGATTTCCAATTTTCCTTCAGCTTGAATTCAGGTCCCACGGGTTGAAGTAATGATTTCCAATTTTCTCTCTCTTTCATTATGCACATTTTGTATGGTGTACATATTTGAGCCTGAATTCAATTAACCTGGTAAAGAATTTTATATTAAGTTACAATCAAATGATTCAGGAGACAAGGACTACAATGTCTGGGATGCTAGAGAAAGAAAGCATGTGAGAGGAGTTAATGGGGGTGGGTAATTTCAGGGCTAATATCAAAGCCAAGCAATTGAGCAACACTTTGAATTAGGATGAGATGTAGCAGATTTCCATTTTAGTTTTCCCTGGGATTGAATATGTAGAGTCTTTACCGATTTTATTTTTTGTGAATACGCACAAATTCCTTCCAGGAAAAACACTGTGTGTGGCTTCTCAACATCCTCTATAGCCATACATTTGTCTTGAGTTTTTTTCGATTCATAGTTTTAAAAGAATGAGCTAGAAGTCACAAGACGGGGGATGAAAGAGTAAAGGTCATCTGCAAAGGGAGGCTGAGAAAATAATAATTTCTATCTAAAAGTCTCTTCTCACTTATTTTATTCTTACATGAAATTTTGAAGTGATCCTCATATTTGCTAGTAGATCACTTCTAGCCTTGGAATTCAACAATTGTTTAATATTTTCTGGGCAATCTATTTTGGCTCCAATGATAAAAGCCCTACCATGTGGCAAGTGTGATGGAGACATGGGGAATATAAAGACAAATAAACCCTGATCTTTTGCCTTAAGTAAGATACTATTTCTAGAGTTTTCTGGGAGAAAAATAACAGACTGTATAACTTATGACATTTTGGGTTTTTGGGGGGAGAGTAACAGATTCTGTAACCTGTGACATTTTGGGCCATAGATAGTATTTTGCCAGCCTTGATTGCTAGGACATTATGTTTGCCATTATTTTGATAGCAGTGCAGAGTGCAGAAAGACGCCAACAAAATACTTCTTCTTAGGCCATTTTCAGTTATTTTCTGAAAATGTAACATTTAGAGAGCATTAGATCAAACTGATATATTTGTTCCTGTCTCTTCTGGAATCTTTGCTGTGGTTAACTGATTGAGGATTTGGAGACTGCAGCATTTAAGATTTTGTGATATTGGAAAAAAAGCCATACTTTCCCTGGTTTCATAAAAAATAAGCCATAATATCTTGATGAATTTATTCAACATTTCTCTAATTAGTCTGATGTACATTTCTACAAAATCAGATTTTTATTATTATATTTTACTTCATTTGTCTGTTCATCAGCTTTCATTTATTGCTGATCTTTATAATGTATGAGAGTAAAATAAAAACTGTCTAATTATATACATTATATTTTTTCATTATTTTGTTGACTTTTATGGTTTGAAAAAAAAAAAAACACCCAAAATTTATTTTTCCCCATGTGTTATTGCTGCTAGCCTTAGAGGTGTTAACATTTGCTTTTTTCCAAAAGACAAACCTTTTAAACAATTTCTGCAATGCTCCTAGTCCTCCTTGTGGGGACAAAAGCTTCCTTGGTGGGGATCCTCCTGTGTTCCCTTCCTTCATCATTCATAGAATGTTTTTCCCAGGACTCAACTTATACTTCTTGATGGTTGCTTTCTGGGGCAATTTTGGGTGAATGCATTAGCACCACTGTCATTGCTCTAGTTCCTGCAGTGTCAGGCATGTGTCTCTTTATTCATATGACACTTCATTAATATTTGTGCTTGATTATTTTGAGTAAAGTGTTCTATTTGAATTTTTATTCATTTAAATTTTATTCAGTTTATGTCAATTGATCAAGTGGGCTGAATGCTGCCAGGAAAAAGATAGTTTGTTTATATAAAACAACCTGGAGACAACAAGTAGCCTGTTTTCCTAAGAACAAGCAATTGGCCTTGAGTTCACTTTCTTAGGCAGATAGCTGGAGATATGAGATTGCTTCTTCATGAATTCTTTGGGCCTGGAAGTCTGTTTTCTCGACTTATGCTATTTGAACACAAGATCAGTTCTGGAGCTTTGTAGTTCAATTTCTAAATTATTCAGAGATTATACAAATAAAAAAATAGAGTAAATTTGTGTGAAAGTTTTTATTGGGAAGTATTTACAGCACTGTTATATTTTAAAGCCTCTTAATATCATCTTATCCATTTATCATAATTTTTATGTTTATCAATAAATATATATTCATTAGAGGAAAGCTAAATTTTACAAGCTATTTAGGACACACGAGTATTATCTTCATATTCCTATGGAAGTTTTCCTCTTTTCCTAAATTTGAATTAAGGTATGATATTGGAAGACCATACTTTCAGAGAAGTTTCTCTGATCATGTTGAGTACTGAAAACCATGAGGAGGAGCTGAGTGGAAAAACAAACAAACAAACAAACAAACAAACAAAAAAAAAACCCATGATACTGGCCAGTTTGGTTGTGTAAGATGCTACGACATGTGACTGATTCAGTAAGGGTCACTCCAAGTGAATTGGGCTGGCTACTAAATAACCACACAGAGACGGAAAAAATCTTTTGGGGGGGGTTCAGTAACAGCTCCTCAACCTCAGCTCCCACAAAGGAGGCAAGAGAGGCAGGCAAAAGAGAGCAAGCATGCCTGAAACCCTCCTATTTATTGGGGAGAAGCCATTCAAGAATATTCCACCCAAACAAGGCAAGGGATTGTGTTCCAGCAAACGGGGGTGAGGGGTATAGCCCAGTCCCATTGGGTGACGCCCACTCCCAGAGCTGCACTCCCTTGCGAGCAAAAGTGAGGTCTGCCTGCTTTGGTGCTGGGAGCAGAAGCCAGGTCCACACCTTCATTATCAAGGATAAGGGGACTTGCTCAGCTCCTACATGCTCAGCTCTTGTTCATGGCGGCCCCCCGACAGTAATGTCTAAAACTGAATCTATATTAATATTTAAATTATATCATTATGGTCATGAGAGTCAAATAAAACTGCAACATTTTAAATTATGCAGAATTGGGGAAAAAAATTGCCCAATTTGGCTCCCAGTATAGGAGATGATGGAACTGGAAACATCATAGACTATGGTGCCAATTACAGTGGGAAGTGCTGACTTAAGTGCTGTGAGATGCATGTGACACCTGCAATAGGGGATCAGTATTTATGCGGAGGAGAGACGAGATGAGTTGGATTTTCAAGGGTGTGTGAAAAGAGGGCAGATTGAAAGAGAGGAGAGGTAGAGAAGCTGTGTGCATGGGGTCCCAGGAGAGTCAGAATTCCCCTGTGGACAAGAGGGGAGCTTTGGTGAATGAAATCACCATCCTTATTACTTGCTAAAATGGTTCCCAGAAGTTGGGAACAAAGTACTCCCCATTCTTTCCCTACCTCTGGATACTGAACTCTGAGTGTGCAAACTCTTATCAATGGTTTCTTAATGTACAGTGGATATTTGTTTGTTTGTGCTAATATTGAAAAGTCCTCTCAGTTCTTTCCTCCCATGAGGTTTTTTGACAGTTCACTGTCTTGGTTTCATTCCTGTCCAATTCCATCTCAGTGTTCATTTTGGTTTACCTTCTTTCTGCTCCTCTTAATGTGGACATTAGTCTGGACTCAGAACTAAGTCTGTTTCTTGCCTACTATTTTCCTAGCTCCAGACCCAGGGGTTTTGGGGATCAGTCAGAAATCTGCAGGCACAGAAGATACCCCCCTGTTCTTTCTCAATTTCTCCCTATATCATGAAGGGAGTGGTCCAGGGAATGTACTTGACCATCCATCCATGTGAGGGGTGGACAGGGGTGGTGGGAAGAAGGAGCAGGAGTCAGGGCTGAGACCTGGTGTCTGGTGGCATGGTGAGGGGTGGCATGCTCACCAACGGCTCCTCTCTTCCAGGTGGCTGGAGACCTTGTGAGGCGCCTGCACCTGGAAGCCCATGTGGAGAAACCTGTGGCTACCTACAGTGGGGGAACCAAGCGGAAGCTCTCCACAGCCCTGGCCCTAGTAGGGAAACCTGACATTCTTTTATTGGTGAGTAGTGGAAATACCAGTAATATGTCATTGTCTTGAAATGAGATGCCCATTGAACATGTACTTGTGAACGTAGTTTAACTAAATAGAATTCTTGTAGGAAATAACTTCAGAATTCACAACACTGATTTTACAAACTAATGAACTGTTCTGCCCTAACTCAACGTTTCCCAAACAAAATGTAAAACACTACTAGACTTATATAGAAATAAGACATGTATCTTTTGGGAGATTCACTTACCCTTGTCAAATTCAAAAAAAAAAAATTAATTTTTTTTTTACTTGTAGATGGACACATACCTTTATTATTCATTTATTTATTTTTATGTGGTGTTGAGGCTCAAACCCAGTGCCTTACACGTGCAAGACAAGCACTCTGCCACTCACCCCCAAACCCAGTTGTCAATCAAATTATAACATTAAAATTATATTAAAAAATAGAATTCACTTCTAATCTGAAAAATCAATAGGTATTTTTCCTCTAGCACAATGCTTTTAAGTCTTTTTCTACCAGCCGATATATGTTCATCATAACTGTAATGACACATATCTATGGTAAATCATGAGGATGGATGTGAGGGATTACTATAATTTAGATGCAGATTCCCCAAAAGCCCATGTGTTAAAGCTTTGGCCCCACCCCATGCTGTGATTGGTAGTTGGTAGAACCTTTAGGTGGTGGGGCCTAGTGAGAAGTCTTTAGGTCATCCAGAGCTGCCCTCAAAGAGATAGTAAGACCTTGGACCCTTCTTCTTTATTGCTTCCTAACCATGAGGTGAGCAGTTTTGCTTCACCAAATGTTCCTGCCAAGACATATTGCCTGGTTGCAGCCCCAGAAGCAGCAGTGTCAACCAGTTATTATCTAGAACCTTCAAAATTGTGAAACAGAATAAATGCTTTCTCTTCATAAGTTGTTTATCTCAAGTAGTTCTTATAATGATGAAAAACTGGCTAACACATAGATGGCCTGATGGATATGGAAGGGAGGGAAGAGAGTTCCAGAAAAGGTATAGCATGCGCTATGGCCTTGAGACAAAGCATTCTGTAATCCATCTGGGAACTGCAATCAATTCTAAATTAATTCAAAGCATTAGTTGGAGGTGATACTGCCCATAAACAGAGCCAATTGCCTTACATTTCAAAAACAGCTCTAGCTATACATAATGCCATGCAAACAGTAAGTAGAATATTGTTCTTATGGTATAGATTAGATTCTAATCACTAATGTTCACCTCAGGGCTGCACTTTGGCAGACTGTCTGATGGGTGTCAAAGAATATAGGGAATAAAGCAGATTCTCTTTTCTGTTCTTGTTTGCCAGATGAAAACAGCCTTTCAGTGGGAGAGTTAATGGGGATTCAGAAAGTCCATGCTGAACAATGTGGTCCTGTCATTTATTGTCCTTTGGAAACTCACCTGAGTATTGTTTTAATTCATCCAAGTTTGCTATTGAAAAGTCCCAAATCAAGGACTAATGCATAATTTTATATTCTGAAACCAGATAATACAAGTTAACATTTTCACCATTCTGCAGTTCCCAAATGGCATTATCCTCTCAAGGTGAGACAGTCTGAGCCTTAGCTCCTCCTAGAGGATGTCTCTGTGCTCAGCCTGGAGCATCTGAGCATCTCCTCAGTCAGATGAAGGGGATCTGCTGTATGGTTGTGCTCTTGACTTATGACAGATCTCAGCTTTCTCTTCTTTTATCTTCCTTGCTCTCATTCCCATTGAATGTCCAGGACTCTGGCACAGTGGCCAGGTGAGGACCCTGGAGTCCTAGTGAACTGGTGTGGATTTTGCTTTTGAAGTTCTATAGCATATGACTTTGCATGTTCTAAGCCTGTTTCCACCTTGTCTGATATAATCCACATGAAGTGCACAGCCAAATGCCTTGTGCATAATAAATCTACATTAAGTGTTTAGTAACTGGGATGATGGTGACTGTTCAGAGCATCAGTTTCAAACGATGGTTTTGAAGTTCTCCGCTGAGAGACAAGGAAGGGCTCTTGGAACTCATGCCACAGTGACAATCCGGAAAATTAAAAATTAACCACCCAACCCTTTTACTGAACGATGTAGGACTATATTCTTTACTTACTATTGTAAATAGTACACACATAGTACTTGATTTGTAGAAAAAGCCAGGTGTTTATTTTCCTGTTCAGTGACTTTTCTCCAACACTTCCCTTATGTTTTTTTTTTCCCCATCTCTGAGGAAGTTGATGACCCAAAGCTCTTAAGAAAAATGTGTTCAGTGCTGACGGACTACAGAAAACCCAGAAATGCATTATATAGCTAGGCAAGATTTCTCTCCAAAATGGTTCAGATAGCAAGTGTTTTGGAGTTTATTGAAGGAAAAAGCTTCAGGTTCCAAGAAATTCCAATTTATTTGATGTTGCTAAATAAATGAAGCCTTTTTCTACTATCATATCTCTTTCCAGGAGACATCATTCTAAAAGTTTATGGAGGTGGAGGATTTATTTTAGAGACATTGAGGTTGGCTTATCTAAGCAGATTGTGAAGGGAATCGGGCTAATGAGAAAACATATCCCCAACCCCCTATTTTTAAGGAGCCACCATTGACAAGTAAAAATTGTATATATGTAAAGTGTACAGTATAATGTTTTGATACACACGCTGTAAAATGGTTACCACAATCAAACTAATTCATATATCAAGCCCCTCACATAGTGACCTTTTTTTTTTTTTCAGTTAGTGGTAAGAAAACTTAAGATGAACTGTCTTAGCAAATTTCAAATGAACAATACAGCATTGTCAACTACAGTCCTTGCTAGTCCATTTGTGGTACTGTAACAACATATCACGGACTGGGTAACCTTATAAAGAAAAGAAATATATTTTTCATAGTCCTGAAGGCTGGAAGTACAGGACCAAGGTACCATCAGTTTTGGGGGTCAGTGAAGGTCCTGTCTCTGCCTCCAAGATGGCACCTTGAACTAAGTATCCTCCAGAAATGCTGTGTAAGCCCTCCATCAGGGCACCTTGTACTCATCATGAGTGGGAAGACTTCCTAACTCAATCACCTCTCAAAAGCCATGCTTCCCAATACTGTTGTATTGGGGATCAAGGAGACAAAAAATTCAAATCATAGAACTCCTATGCTGCATATTATGTCTCCAGAATTTATTAATTCCATATATGTTAGTGTTTTGTCACTGTGACAAAGACCTGAGAAAAACAGCTTAGAGGAAGAAAGATTTATTTTGCTCATGGTTTTAGAAGTTTCTGTTTGTGATCAGTGGGCCCCATTGCTCTTGGCATGAGATGAGGCAGAACATCATGGTAGAAGTACTTAGCAGAGGAAGGCTTTTCATCTTCTGGCAGCCAAGAAGCAGAGATAAAAGGGCTTGGGACAATATGGAGTCCCCAAGAGCATGCTCTTGATGACCTACCTCCTCCAACCATGCCCCACCTGCCTACATTCCCATCATGCTCAATCTTGGTAACTACTATTGTAATCTGTTTATACGCATTTGACTTTTCTAGATGGTACATGTGTGATCATAAAGTGGTTATCCTTTCATGTCTACCTTATCTCACTTAGTAAAACATCCTCCAATGCTACATATGTTGCTGGAAACTGAAGAGTTCCCTTCTTTTTAAGAAGGAATAATGTTTATTATATACACATGCGTGCACACACACATACACACTCATGACAGCGTGTTTTTTTCTCTTTTTGTGCCTTGCTTATTTCACTTAACATAGCATCCCCTAGCTTCTTTCATGTTGTCACAAATGATAGAATTCCATTCTTTTTTATTTCTGAATAATGTACTGTTGTGTGTACATGCCATGTTTTTATCTATTTATCTATTGATGGATACTTCTATTGATCCCATATATTGGTTAATGTATATAGTACTGCAATAAACATGGGAGTGCATGTTTTTTTACTCTTTGATATACTGATTTCCTTTTCATGTATTTAAAGTAATGGAATTTTTGGATCATATAATAGTTCTATTTTTACTTTTGAGGAAGCCCCATAATGGCTTACTAATTTACATTCCCACCAACAGTATATAAGGGCTACATTTTCTCCATAAATGCCATGATACAAATATTCACAGGGGTTTTGTATAATATCCTGTCAGTTTTCTTCATTCCTTTTCAATATTTTTCCTCCTCTGACTGAACAATTTTACACAACCTGTGTTCACATTTCCTGATTCTTCCATTTACTTGATCAAATCAGCGGTTGACACTCTTACATTTTCATTTTATTCATCACAGTTTTCTGCTCCAGGATTTCCACTTGGTTCTTTTCACATGACTTCTCTTTTTGAACTTGTTCATGTGTTGTTTTTCTGATTTTATTGCATTCTCTATTTATATTCCCTTTTTAACTCACTGAATTTCTTCAAGGTGATTATTTTCAGTTTTGTGTCTGGAGATTCTTAGATCTGCAGTTCAATGAAATCAGCTATTGGAATCCATCATAAGAACACAGAAACATCATGTTCTTCAGTGGTGTCGTGATTCTTTCTCCTCCTCCTCTGTGTCCTCTTGGTCATCCTCCTCTTCCTCCTCCTCCACCTCTTCCTCTGTGTTGCTTAAAGTCTTGCATTTCTTCTGTTTTCACAGTCTTTAATGGCTCTCTTTGGGAGAGAAACACTTTCCCCTGTCAGTTAGGGGGTGCATTCTGAGGCTCTCTTAGACCGTTTCTATAGGTGTGCACACTGCACACTTCTTGATCACTCATGATGGGGGAGGGGAATTCTTAGGATTATATGCCTTTGTCCCTCCCACAGTGGAATCTCATGCCAGCTTCTGAGAGCTTCCCATTTGCCCTCTAGGGCAATGCCCTGAAATGCTTGAGCTTGTGTGCTTTCTCCTAACTCTTTAAAAAACTGTGCTGGTTGCTTATGTGACATGCCTATTATACCTGCCCTATTGGGGGTCCTTTCAAGGGGCCACTAAGAAAGGCAAAGTGAGGCATTCAGAGTGCTTGTGTACTTGTGTACCGGTGTGAAGGACTCTAGAGAGAGACCTTCCAAGTGGCATAGCAGCAGGCTTTCTGGTGGAATTCCCAGAGTGGTTACAATGGCCCATGGCCTCTCTTCCCTACTTCCAGTCTCTTCCAATATCTCAGTCATTTAGGGGAGAGGAGAAAGAAGTGGGCCTCTTAAGTAGCATCCTGCACTCCACTCCTTTCCCCATTATCTTGGCTTTGTTGAGCAGAATGCAGACAAGCTGATGGAGAGGTACCTGCGACCATCAGAGAAGGGATTTCTTTCCTCATAACCAGTATCTGGCCTCATGTGATAGTGTATGTTCATATGTGTATTCATCAAATTAATATCATTGTGTGTTTTCTTTCCTCTAGGATGAGCCCAGCTCTGGAATGGATCCTTGCTCTAAAAGATACCTGTGGCAAACAATAATGAAAGAGGCGCAGGAAGGCTGTGCTGTGGTGCTGACCTCCCACAGGTGAGCAGAGCCCCCTCCTGTGGCTACTTCCTGAACAAATATGAGTAACAAACAATAGTTAGGGGAAAATATCCGCCTCCAGCCAGCACCATACACAGAAGTTCCTTCATCTTTACACTGTGAGGTTGATATAGTTGATGGTCCCCGTATGTAGCATAAGAGATTGAACCAGAGAGAGATCCTGTAACATAACCAAGGCCACAGGAGCCCGTGGGAGAGCTGGAGTTTGAGCCTGAAGTTTGGTAGCCACAGACCACACCCTGGCGTGGTCCATTACTGCTGGTCAGGGATGATTGATGGACTCCCTCAGTTAGTTCTTCCCAAGGGTTCCCAGCTCCTTTCTATCCAAGACCTCATATTCCAGTAGGTAGAATTATCTGAAATGAAAACTTAACATGTTACAAAATCTGGTCTAATATTTTACTCATTATGGATTTAATTGTGTTACTCAATTCTCAACCATTACCTCTTTTTAATTTTATTAGACATTGTTCTAGGCCTCATGGCAATACAAACATAGAGTTCAAAAAACCAGTACCTGGAGAGCAAGTAACATGAGGTGGCTAAAAATATCCTGAAGATACAATGGAGATTGGACTTTAAAGCTTAGTCTTGCCCCATCTCCCTGCCCAAGCTTAAATAAAATACTCTGTGAATCAAGTAACAAGAATGGTTAAGGATATGAGGGTTTTTTTTTTCCTTTCTTTTGGGGGAGGTACTAGGGATTGAACTCAGGGACACTCGGACACTGAGCCATATCCTCAGCCCTATTTTGTATTTTACTTAGACACAGGGTCTCACTGAGTTGCTTGAGGCCTTGCTTTTGCCGAGGCTGGCTTTGAACTCGAGATCCTCCTGTCTCAGTCTCCCAAGTTACTAGGATTACAGGCCTATGCCATCACACCTGGCCTTCTTTCTCTCTCTTTTTTTTAATGTGTTCTTTTTAGATACACATTATACTATATTGTATTTTGACATATTACACATACACTGAATATAACTTATTCTAATTAGGATCCTATTCTTGCAGTTGTACATGATGTGGAGTTATACTTGTCATGTATTCATATATGAACAAAGGAAAGTTATCCGATTCACTCTACTGTTTTTCCTATTACTATCCCCCTTCCTTCCTTTTATTCACCTTTGTGTAACCCAATGAACTTCTAATCCCCCCCACACACACTGACTCTCTTTGTATTTTAGGATCCACATATCAGAGAGAATATTCAGCCTTTGGTGTTTTGGGACAGACTTATTTCATTTGTCATGATAGTCTCCAGTTCCATTCATTTACTGGAAGATGCCATATTTCTTTCTTCTTTCTGGCTGAGTAATATTCCATGTGTATATATACCACATTTTCTTTATCCACTCATCTGCTCAAGGGCACCTAGGTTGGCTGCATAGCTTTGCTATTGTGAATTGAGTTTCTATAAAAATTGATGTGGCCATGTCACTATAGTATGCTGATTTTAAGTCCTTTGGGTATATACCAACGAGTGGGATAACTGGGTCAAATGATGGTTCCATTCTGGGTTTTCTGAGGAATCTTCATTCATACTGCTTTCCAGAATGGTTGCACAATTTGCAATCCCACCAGCAATGTATGAGAAAAAACATTAGCAATCATATATACAGCAAGAGATTTATATTCAGAATATAATGTCCATTATATTCTTTTCCTCACATTCTAAAGATTTTACTACATTTCCTTCATTCAAAATCCCAAACCTAGGCAATCCTTGATCTGCTTTCTGTCTATAATTATTTGCCTTTTCTAGATATTTCATATTATTGGAATTGTATGATGTGTAGGCTTTTGTATCTGCCTTCCTTCACTTACTATAATGTTTTTAAAGCTTATGCATGTTTCAGCATATATCAATAATTCACTCCTTTTCATTGCTAAATAGCATTCCATAGTATAATTAGACCACTTTCATGTATTCACCCACCAGTTGATGAATATTTGAATTGTTTCCAGTTTTGATTATTATGAATAAAATTATGCATATAATCTGGTAAATGTCTTTGTATATATAGGTAAATATTTTTATTTTTCTTGGATAGAGTCTGAAAATTGCATAGAAGGGTCAAATGGTAAATTGTGTTTACTACTTTAAGAAACAAACTAATTGGATTAAGGATCTTTGAATGTGCTTATTGGTTGTTTGTACTCATTCTTTGGTAAAATATCTATTAAAAATTTCCCCATTAAAAAAAAAAAATAGAGACAGGCATGGTGGAGCAAGCCTTTAATCCCAGCAGCTCCAGATGATGAGACAGGAGGATCACGAGTTCAAAACCAGCCTCAACAATGGTGAGGCAGTAAGCAACTCAGACCCTGTCTCTAAATAAAAAATACAAAATAGGGCTGGGGATGTGGCTCAAAGGTTGAATGCCCCCTGAGTTCAATTCCCAGTACCAAAAAAAAAAAAAATAGAATATGTTTAGGTTCACAGCAAAATTGAGAGGATGGTACAAAGATTTCTTTTATGACCCTCTCCCATTTATCAGTATGCTCCATGACACTGGTATGTTTGTTACAATTAATGCATACCTGCATCAATGCAGCATTATCATCCAAAATCCATAGCTGCCATTATCCTTGGTGTTGGACATTTTGTAGATTTAGAAAAATATATAATATGTTTCCACTATTAAAACACCATAGAGAATAGTTTCACTGCCCAAAAAATTAACTGTGCTTTACCTATTCATCTCTCCTTTCTGGCAACCAATAACTTTTTTTTTTTTTTTTTTACCTTTTCCATAGTTTTCTTTCCCCGTTTGACATATAGTTGGAATCATGCAGGATTATAATCTTTTTAGACTGGCTTCTTTTGTTTCCCCCACGTCTTTTCATGGTTTGACAGCTCATTTCCTTTAAACACTGAATAAAGTTCTGTAGTCTGGATGTACCAGTTTATTTCTGCATTCACTCACTGAAGAATACTACAAGAACTTCTAAGATTTGGCAATTATATGTGAACTGTTGTAAACATCCGTGTGCAGATTTTTGTATGTAAACTTGTTTCATCTTTTGGAGGGTAATACCAAGAGGTGTGATTGCATCATATAGTAAGAGTACATTTAGTTTTGTAAGAATCTGCCACTTATAATTATGTTTTCTGTCTGTATTTTTTACTTGTAAGAGGTTTTACCTCTACCTAACTACCTACCTACCTATCTACCTACCTGCATACCTATTGGACATTATATTCTGAATATAAATCCCTTGCTGTGTATATGATTGCTAATGTTTTTTCTCATTGGAAATGTAAACATTATAAACATTTTTTATTAAGTCTAATTTTTCATTTTTGTGTGGCTTGCATTTTGGGTGATACATCTAAGAACTCTTTGTTCTCAAGTCATGAAAATGTTCCTCCTATCTTTTCTACTAAGAATATTAAGGATTTTAGCTTTAAAGAGTCTTTGATATATTTTAAGCTAATTTTTTGCATATAATAAGAGGAAAGGAGTCCAAATTTACTTTTATGCATGTAGATATCTAATTATTTCAGCTCTATTTTTGTAAAGACTATCCTTTGTCCATTGAATTATCACGGTACATTTATTGAAAATTAGTTGACCATAATTTTAATATTAGTTGACCATAGATTTATTTCTGGACTCAATTATTATCCATTGACATATATGCCTATCCTCTCACTAGTATAATTCTTTTTTTTTTGGTACTGGGGATTGAACCCAGGGAAGCTTCACCACTGAGCAACATCCCTATCCATATATATATATATATATATATATATATATATATATATATATTATATATGATGTATACATGTATGTGTATATGATGTATAGATGGATGTGTATATGATGTATAGATGGATGTATATATGATGTATAGATGGATGTATATATGATGTATAGATGGATGTATATATGATGTATAGATGGATGTATGGATGTGTGTGTGTGTGTATGTGTGTGTATGGATGTGTGTGTGTGTGTGTATATGTGTGTGTGTATGTATATATTTTAAATATTGAGGCAGGTTCTCGCTAAGTTGCCTAGGGCCTCACTAAGTTGCTGAGGTTGGCTGTGAATTTGTGATCCTCCTACCTCAGCTTCCCAAGTTGCTGGAACTACAGGTACGTGCCACTGGTCCCACATCTAATTCTGTCTTGAGTATAGTGTCTTTTATAAAGTCGTGAAACATGCAGGAGAAGCCCTTCAGCTGTTTCTGTTACACAATTTTTCATTCACTTGAAAATTCTTTCTGTGGCTCATTTTAAATTTAATTCTGTTGTGATCCAAGGAAATACTTCTTTTTTTGTAATTTCCATTCTTTTAAATGGGTAAGGAGTTTTTAAAGGCCCGCCATAGAGGCTATAATTTGTTTTGTCTGTGAAGCAACAGATAATACATTCTTTTTTGTTTTGCAAATCATATAGTCTACTGCAAATAAAGCTCTGCTGTTGTAGTATGAAATCCACTGCAGACATTAGGTAAGTAAATGTGATTGTATTCCAGTAAAACCTAAATGAATAAGGCGGCAGGCTGGATCTGGCCACACAGCCGTAGTTTCTGCACATGGCCTAGCCTGCAGCCTGTCCTAGGGAATGAAATGGTCCTTAGTGGGAAGGAATGTGTATTCTGTGATTGAGCCAGTTAGGGTTAGTGTTGAGAACTCTGTCTTATTGTGGGTGCTTTGCCTTGGTGTTCTAATAGTATTGAGAGTGAAATATTGAAATCTTAATGTATTACTGGCTTTTCCTCCTTTACAGTCTGTCAGTTTTTTCTTTGTATGTTTTGAAGCTGTGATTAGATGGATAAGCACTCTTAAATGTTATCTTCCAAATATTTTTACCCTCTTATTAAGAAATGTCCTTTTTTACCCCTCATTGCATTTTTTTATTGTTTTAAAGTCTGTTTTATCCAGTGATTTCACTGCTACTACTGTCTTTGGCTTACTATGTGTATGACATATCTATGTATATTAAAAACCTTTTTACTTTCAAATGATTGTGTTTTTGAATAGAAAGGATGTTTTCTGCAAATGGTACAGTTGATCTTGCTATTTTTCCAATCTGAAAGTCTCTGCCTTTTGAGTGAGATGTTTAGATGATTTAACATTTAACATAATTATAGATATGGTGGAAGTTACATTAACCATTTTGCTATTTATTGTTTACATATCTTTTTTGCTTTTTTAATCTTTGTTCCTATTTGACATTTATATACTAAATAATTTATATACTAATAATTTGTTCCTATTTGACATTTATATACTAAATAATTTCCAGTATAGTATCTTTGGTATTTTAACTAGTTATTTTTGAGCTATTTTCTTAGTGAGTATTCTAGGAATTAGAGTTTCTATCTTAATTTTATCATATTAATACTAAATTACCTCCAGTAAAACAACCTTGCCATAACCTGGCTGCACTCCCTCTCTTTGTGCTATTATCATATATATTGCATTTCATGTGCTCTATATCCAGTAAAAAACTGTTATAATTATCACTTTGTGATAACCTTAAATCTTTTAAATGAGTTAAAAAAACAATATGAGAAAAAGAGATCTGTAGATTCTTGTATGGTAACCAATATCATTGCCATTCTTTATGCACTTTTTTCATAGAGAAAACATGAAAAATTTTTTGGTCATTATTTACTCAAAAAAAATTTTTCCAGCTCTTTCTATCTCTTCTCTCCTTTGGTTTTTTCATTACATATGTGTTGGGATTCTGTTATCACAAATCTGTGAGTTTCTTGCTCATTTCCTTTCCATCCTGTTTTGTCCTTTTCTCAGATGAGATCACTTTTGCAGCTTGGTAAGTTCACAGAGTGTTCTGCCATCTTGAATCTGATGTTATTCTCTTTAGCAAATTTTTCATTGTATTTACTGAACTTTTCACCTGAAAGGTTTCTTTTTGATTCTTTTGATAACTTTCATTTTCTTTAGAATCTGTATTTGCTTGCATTTATTGTCATATGTCCTTTAATTCTTTAAATAGCAATTCCTTTAGTTCTTTGAACATATATATTTTCTCTGCATTGGATAATTTTCCTCCTAACTCTAACATTGAGGAAGAGTTCAAGAAATTTATATTGACTGCTTTTGTTTTACACCCCTGAATATGGATCACTTCCTGTTCTTTGCGTGCCTACATTTTTATTGAAAACTAGACATTTTAGATAATGTAGCTGCTCTGACTTTCTTAACTACTCCCAAAGTTGCTCTATTGTCAGCTTTCATTTTTTAAATACTTATTTGTTGGATTTCTTTGCCTGGGATAAGTCTATGAAAAAAATCTTACTCCTGCAGTGAGTAGCAGCTGATTTCTCTGCTCAGATTTCGTGTTTAAAATTACTTTTAATTTTTCAAGACTGGCTGTATAACAGTCACCTCTGTTTTTGCCTAGGTTCCTTGATATCCTGTGACTGACCAGAGGTAGTTCTCACCCACCTCAGGTTGACACAATACAGACATTCTGTCCTCTGCCAAACGTTCTCTGTGTTGATAGCCAGGAAAATTATAAGTTTGTGCCAACTTGAACATGTCAGTTTCCTTGGGTCCTTCTGTGCCTCTCCTATATGTATGCAATAGCCTCTGGGTTGAGAGGCAGTATGTGGAAAGCCAGGGCCATCTCCAGTGTCTACTGCACACACTAGGGTCTCAATTGGTTGTAAGCATGTCACAGACACAAAAATTCTAGTACCTGGGAGGCCATCTCCCAGGTACTAGAGGTGCTGGCCATTCCTGAATGCTTGGATCCAATATAGTCATATAAACCAGCTATGTTACTGGGCATTGGTGTTGCACTCAATACTCCAAACTGAGTCCCTGCCCTTCAGCCATGGCAGAAGCTGCTGATACTCATGGCCCACCCTTTCCTGCTTCATGTTTAAGCTGGGGAGGGAACTCAGTAGCCCATGGTTTGCCTGCCACAAATTCTTCTTATTCTAAGTTTAGCAATTTGTTGGACATAACTGCTTCTCATATTGCTGCTTGCCTTCAGTCAATTCCCAATGTTCTGAAAGGGTTGTTCTGAAATTTTGTCTAGTATTATAGTTGCTTTTCATGGAATGGATTTGACAGTTTCTTCACTTGTGCACAGTCAGAATTGCTACTTCTTTTTTTGTTTTGTTTTGTTTTTGTTCTATTTCTCTTCAGAAAAAAATTTATATTAAAATGAATTAAACTTGATAAATCTACTTTTTAAAAAAAATATGTAAATTTTCTTGCTTAAAATGACCATTTGCTCTGCTAATTCTGAGCTCCGCTTTGCTATCTTCGTTTGCTGGCATGAAGCTGAGTCTTGATGTTCAAGCACAGGTTCTAAGAATTTTAACTTTCTAATAAAAAGATGAAATTATTTTTATTTCTTATATAACACATAATTATTGTAGACTGTTCTCAAAACAGGTATGTATTACTGTTGTTTCTCTTTTATATCCTCCTCCTATTCACTTGGTTTCACATTAATGACATACATATGCATATACACAAATTTATTTCTATAAATTTGTTGCTATTCATACAATACAAAGATCTAAATTACTCACTGAAAGTGAAGAATAGAGAAGCCTATGATTGATTCTGTGATTCTAAAATGACAGCTTTAGTTGAAAAGAAGTATCTCGGTGGGAAAGCTTTCCTCTTAACTTTGAGTTCACCTCTTAGTGCCTCTTGTTCCTTACTCCTGAGCCTCTTGGGAAGCATGGGATAAGAAACTGGGAGCCATGTCACTTACTAAAAGGAATGGAAATCAGTCCAAACAGGAACAACCACTTTGGTTTTTCCTCACATGTCAAACACTGATAAATGAAGGACACAAGTCTTTGCATCACCTAGACATATTTCAGTACTAATCAACCTAACGAATCATTAAGGAAAACAATTTGATGGGTTATTTTTGTTTGTTTGTTTTTGAGTAAATGACCAATGATTGCTTTCATTGTTGAACAGTTTTGTGTATTCTTCTTACTGTAGAAGATCATCAAAATCTCTATCTTTGTCCTCTATGCTTAGATGTTATGATATCCAACATGTTTAGAGGATATTTGTTAGTTAGTCAATAATAACTCAGTTGAAACTGTTAGTCATTTAATATCATGAGGATTTACTTTTTAAATATTTTTAGTTGTAGATGGACACAATACCTTTATTTATTTATTTTTATATAGTGCTGAGGATGGAGCCCGGTTCCTCACACATGCCAGGCAAGCGCTGTACCACTAAGCTATGACCCAAGTCCTATTACGAGAATTTAATTCATATTTGGTATTATTTGGACTCCTACATCTCCAAATTATGTTTAAGGAAGTAATACAAAAGTGACTTCATAGTCAACCTGCAACATGGTCATAAAAATGATAAAATGTTTTAAATTAAAATTCATTAAAGAAACAGAGAAAGCTATAATTGACCAGAAAAAAAAATTGTAAAGCATATTTGGAATGTTTATAGTACATATTCCTTAGATTTTATGTCAAGTATAACAAAGAAACTTCAAATTATAGTGGCCCAGGCAAGACACATTTCCCCCTTACTTTGTTAAGTTGCTGGTGAGCTGTGCTTTATAAGGCCAACCAAGAAATCATGACCTTTCTGCCATGCCATTTAGCCATCTTCCAGTTGTCCTTGTCCTCATGGTTGACATTGACTCACAGCACTGTGTCTGCATCCCAACTTAAGGGATGTGGAAAAAGACAATACCCAGGTCAAGTGGCTTGTGTTGTTTCAAGATGACCCAGAAATACACATTCTGTTGACCTGAATTTTCTGTGTGCCCACATGTAACTGTAAGAGAACTATGAAATAGTCTTGATCTGAACATCCATGGATCCTATCAGAGATTGCTTTATAGTTGCTGCCTAACAATGGAAATAACACATGCTTCCTGTAGAGAATTTGGATAATACCAAATTGGAAAGAAAGAAGAAATAAAGATGATCTACCATTAACTTTTCACTTCTCAGTAATATCCATACTTTTTTCTATGAATATTACAATTTTTTTCTTTCTAGAAAGAAAAACTCTTTCACATACATGTGCAATGCTCCTCATATGCATTGTAATTTTGCCATTAAAGTATCAATCTTTACTCATGAAATTCATTGACTTTAGAGAACTTCATTTTAATGTCTAACACACAGAATGATCTTTCGTTTACATGAAATAAATAACAAATCTCACTATAGAGCATGTATTTTTTTCTAGATTTTTACTATAAATAAATTGCCATATGTTCATATTTTGTGTTTCCTGGGGCAAGTTCATAGAAAAGGATTTATTTCCATATGGATTTTCAAAAAGTTATGCCTATTTTTACTTCCAACCTCAGCATATGAGGTGACCTATTTAGAATTACTGAGAATATCTTTAACTAGGATTTTTCTAATCCTAGAACTCATTGTTTTTATTTGAAATGCAATGGAGAACAAAAACACTTTCATCCTTAAACATAGAAAAGCATGCATGATGAATGCCTTTCTAGCTAGAAAACAGTTTTAAGAACATTTGATTTAATGGTTAAGTTTATGATTTGTTGCTACATTATTGGCCATGAATAGTTGTGAAAATCATTTCCACATGATATTTTTCTTTTTATACATTGGATTTTTTTTTTTTAAACTAACATATGACTTTTTATTTTAAGGCTATCAACCCTTACCTGTTATGTTTGTGGCAATTTTTCTTTTAATTTTTTTTTTTTTTTTTGGTAGTGCTTGAAACCTGGACTTCATGCATGCTAGCAAATCTTCTACCACTAAGCTGCACCCCAGCTCCTGTTTGTTTCTGTTCTTAAGACAGTTTGCTGTCTTCTGACATCTTATTAGAAGTTTGGGATTTTGCATTGCCACATACATCAAAGGCCCCCTCAGTTTCCACCATTGCTGTAGTGTTCACACAGATGCTCCCATCCTCAAATCATGTGTGCATTTCATGCTTTAGTGGCTCATTTTGGCTCTCTTTTGTTTTAATGCCATTGGCCTTATAATTTTTGAGTTTATTACCTTATTCAATTTATTTTAGCAGTGTAACAAATATTAATGTTTTCTGGAACACTTTTCCTCATAATTCTTTCAATATTTTTATTTTGGAGAAACACTTTATAATTATTTTCAATTTTTCTAAGGAGAGAGATAAAATTTTGATTGACATTATAATGCATCCATATCACAGCTTGTAACTTATGAAGATTTAAAATTATATTTTATAATTACATAACTTATTCATGATAAAATAATATTCAATTTTACTATAACCTAACATAATTGTATATTACATATTATTACAGCATTATATTTTGTTATACACTTATATTTATATTTAAATATAATGAGCTTACTTTCATACTATATTAGTATTATATTTTATATTTACACTAATATTATGCTAGTATTGTTTTACATTTTACTGATTTTTATATTGTAAGGTTCCTTCATTTTTAAAATAGCCATTCTTTTTCATTGAGTCAAGGTTTTATTTATGTCTGTTAGTAAAGCTTTATTTTTTCTCTTCATAAAACATCTTTTTTGTTAAGATTGTTTTTATTTTGTAATTTTGTACTATTGGTAAATGGTTCTTTCCTATTTTATTACTATTTTTCGTGGTACATGAAAATGCTAGTAATTTTTTAAAATTATATTATTGGCTACCTAAATAAATCTTATGATACTTAAAAGTATTTTGTTTGGTTTTCATGAGGTGTCTATATTTTAAGAATTACATAATTTGCAGTAATAGTGTTTTTGTCCACTTTTTACTTTTAAAGTTTGAATCAAGCCTTTTTTCTTTCAAGTGTGGCTCACCTTTACTTTTCTTTTTCTTTTTTTCCCAGCATGGAAGAGTGTGAAGCTCTTTGCACCAGACTGGCCATAATGGTTAACGGCTGCTTCCAGTGTCTCGGCTCCCCTCAGCACATTAGGAATAGGTATGTGGAGCTTCTCTGTTGTTTATTTGATTCCTATCAATCAACAGCATGATGCAGTGTAATAACTGGAGATGCTTTAGAGATAGCTTGATCCAATTAATATACCTCATGACATACAGGAAGAGGTGAAGGCATTGGGACATTAAAGGGTATGTTTAAAAAACACGATTAGTAAGTCAAAGGGATGTCAATTCCCAGATTCTTTCCCTAAGATAGTTTGCTTCCTTCTTGAGAAGGACCATACCCTGATTGTGGTGGCATTGGTAGGGAAAGAGTATGGCTGGCAGGCCCAGATCAAGACAGGACAAGAAATGGCCTCCTGGTGTATGAAGTGCCTTATCCAGAAGTTGTGCCAATAATACAGTTTTCAGCAACAGTAAATCAGAGTTCTGATTTACCAAACACTATATTTTAAGAAAGAGTTCTGTCAGTGTGAGAGGGTAAAAGACAGTTGCTGTGTTTTACTTTCATTTCGGATAATAAAAGACTAAAGATTTTTTTTTTCCTGTGCTCATGAATCCCTTAGATTTCTTCCTGGTTAATTATCTCTTCATGTCTTTTTTTTTTCCATTTACTTTTTGGGAGTTTAATGATTTTGTTATCAATTTCTATGACCATTTTTATGTCCTTGTATCTTTCTTTTTTTTTCCCCCAGAGTTGTCTGAACGATTTTCTAATTTCCTTCAGTTTGTTGTTTAACCTTAATTTTTCATAGAGAGTAATTTGGTCATTTATGTTGATAAATCTCTCTTTTCATGTTCATTCAGTCAATGTTTTTAATGTTAGAACTCTTAAGTAGAGATCTGGTAAATAGCTGTAATTTAAATATTTTTATTTTATGGAGAAAATAGCAAGTGCTTGGATAGAGGTGATGTATTAGGAAGTAAACAGCATGCTTCTAGTGGCTTGGTGTTGGTCACTACTGGGACAGTAAACCTCACTGATGCTTGCTGTTTAGTGTCAAATGCTTGCCAGATGAATCTGTTAGAAACTATTATCCGCTCACTTTAATAAGTATTATCAAAAGAAAAATAATACTTCACACTGTCTAACCTTTATGAATGTCTACATAAAGTTTTATAGTCCATTCCTGATTGTTGGGTGATTTATATTTGACTCTAGCTTCTTGCTTTCCATTAGGCATGGTAAAGTTGGCTGCAGTAGCCAGCAGGATTAGATCACAGGAAGAGGATAATTCCCAATGCTGATCTACAGGCTGGACAGTCTCTGTCCACTTCTGAGTTTTGAGTCTGATAATGTGATCTGTAGGTTGAGGATGAATTATTAGTGGGTATGAACTATAACTATATAAAGCAAGAACTCACATGGAGTTATTCACTGAAATACCGAACAAGATAGCTTTTAAAATGGCTTCTAATTTTTTTTTATTTTCCTACAACAAATAAGCCTATCATAAATAAATATATGACTACATATGTTTCCATAATATTGAAATAAAAAGTAAGGGATGATTCCAGGGCATCTATATTTGGAATCATCCATGTTGTCCCCATTTCTTCTAACATGGAGGCATTCACATAGATAAGAGGAATCCCTCCAAACTCCCCTGCATTCCTTACTTTCCATGAAAATTCACTAGGCTCCCATAGATCTTGAGGACCTTGTGTGAGAGCTACTGCAACTGTCAAGAGACTGACGCTTCCCTCCGATGTCGTCCCCAATTCTGCAAGGAGAAAAGAGTCACCTTGGTGGTCTTGTACAAGTGGAGAAAGTTGATTACTTCCAGAATGTCCTGATGATATCATTATTGAATGTGATCTTGAATAGTGACACTAGTAGTTCTGTGTAGATGGATATAGTGGAGATAGTGGGTGCTGTGTGCTGAGGTAGCATGGGGATCTAGCAGAAGGAACACCAGAGCAGGGACAAGGGCCTGAGTGTCCATCATATGACCCCATGGCTTCTTCTCCTCAGCTGTAATATGGGTTGCCATGAGGACTAAGTAAGACTGGAAACACTGAGGACAGGGCAGGGGATGATTTAATATTATTGCATGTGATTTGAGTGAAAACAGCTCATCATTCCCATAGCCAACCCCAGGCACTTTTAGGGGCAGAGGAAGTGGGGAGAGAGGCTGATGATCAGTATGGAGGTTTGGGGAATAGTCCTTGTGAGAGAGAATGAGAGCCAGCATCAAACCTATGGAAATACACGTGAATAAGCAATGAATTTGCCCAGAGGGTCTGTGGAGATAAATCAAAGAAAGCCAGTGTTTGAGCAGGACAGTCCTAAGTTAGGATCGGGACTCAAGTGTTGAGCTTTTCCTCTGGAGAAAGGGGTGGTGGGCAGGGTCCCCTGGACTGGGAGACAGTACCGAACGATTAGCTGTGGAGCCAGGAGCTGTGGAAATCCCAGAGGCAGGACTCAAAGGATCAAGCAGAGGATAGTACTGGCCCTCAGGGACCACATGCTCCCTATAAAGAGTAGGTGCAAAAAGATCCCATAATGAGAGTCAAGTGGAGTGAAAGCAGGAGAGAATGAGGGTTTAGCTTCCATATAGCTTCTCAACCACAAGCTGAGCTAGGCTTCATGGACAATGAGGACATACACATATATGATTCTCAGCAAACCTGAGTGGGGCAACATCCCAGAGCCCTAGTAGTATCATGAGGCTCAATCTGATGCTATAGTTTACCTGTCCATAGGTTAGGGGAGGGAAGGGAAAAGACTGTAGGGATGAGAAAACTGCAGTGTCATAGAAATATAAAGTAAAGGAAAGAATGTGGGTAGTATTTAGGAACAGATATATAAAGAACAAAAGAAAGGGGAAGAGAGGTCAGTGAAACTGCTCAAAGCAAAGAACTCACCCTCCTCCTCTGGAACCTGAGTCTGTCCCTCCTCCCTAAATCTGGGGGCATAGGCAAGAGCCAGGAACCGCAGCATCCCTCTCCCTCAGTCTAAGGGGTGGCACTGCCTTTCTTTCCCATGCTCAGTTGGTGGTTTTGGTTGGCCTCCTACACACAGTGCCCCCAAATTGTCCTAATTACTTCTTCTCCTACTATGCACATGTGATCTCTCAACCTGGGCCCTAACCACAACCCGACATGCACCACCATCAGAGGCACGGATGTAGTGGAGGTACTGGGTTCCGCGAAGGACACAAGCCCCAATCTCCTGCTCCTATCTGAACATCAAGATTCAATGGGCTTAATGTCTGTACCTGGCTCCTCCTTATCCCTGCTGTTTTAAAATACAGTGTATTGATGGAAAATAAAATATAGAATAAAGGCCCACAGACCAGGAGACACCACCACTACAAAGACAGTTTGTTACTCACAGTTGACAACACAAGGGATGTGCTACACAGGGCCACACAGGGGAGCATAGGAGTTGGTCCACGGCCAGAGCGAGTAGGAAGAAAACATGGAGCAGCGCCTTCATTGTGTTTCCACAGCAAACAGATGAGGCAACACAACCAGGCCTAGATTTGCCTAGCTTGACTAACATTGGCAGGACCTGAGGCATAGGGGCTATATGTAGTTGTGTGGCAGCTGGCCCTAAAGTGAATAAGATACTGGTGGATAATGGCCCAGAGTGTGAGCCACCAGGAGAGAAGGTGATGGTATGGTGCGGGTTCTAAATCTGCTGATTTCATATTTGAAAAATGTGGTTTTGGTGGGCTTTTATTCCATCTCTAGAAATTGGTTATTCCACCATCCCTTCCCTGGAAGGGAAGTCGCTCCAGAATCAGTAAAGCCCCCCAGATCAGAGCATCAGAAAATATGGCTAACATGTCCACTGAGCAGACTCAGCCAGGCTGAACTGAGGTGTGGATGTGGGACCATCACATTCTCCTGGCCCATTTTGCAGAGGAAGGTAGGGAGTTCAGACTTTTCTGCAGGTCCTAGAGTCCCCCTTCTTCTTCTTTGGTATAGTTCTTTGTTCTTTCTGATAACATTTTCAATAGCTTACTTTAGTTCTATTATCCATATCATAAGGTTTTAAGCATTTTTGAGGTTATGGAGTCATATTTAAAAAGTCTCTGGACTCCAATCTATACACCTAAGGTTCCATGTGACCAGTTTTAACTCAATGATTCATGGCGAAGGGTCTCAGAGAAATGGTTGCAGTAGAGAACTACCCCGGTTGAGCATCTCCGTTAAGGTTGAGTTGTTACTTTCACTCAGAAGTTTCTTGACCAAATTGTAACTTAGAAAAGGTGATGAACATGAGGTGTTAAGTGGAATTGAGGCTGTTTGCTTCTGATATCTAATCATTTCTTTAACAAACATTTATTGAGGGCCAAAAAAGGGGTCTAGAGATAGGCCTGCTATATATAACCTGTATCCACTCGGGTTCTCACACTTCATGGAGTGAGACCTGAACATACTGGGTGACATCACAAGGGTGAATAAGGTAGGCATCATAAAAAAGGATTTCTGAAGAGGAGGAGACCTTTTTCTAACTTCGAGGAAATAGGGATGTCTCGTAGACCTTGAAGTACAGGTAAAATTTGTTTAAAAGGAGATTAAATCCTAGGTGAGTACCAAATCATAATGAGATCAAACAAGGACAAACATACAAGTCAAAGTAGAATTTAGATATCAACATTGAAATTGAAGGAAATCTTCAGGCCACATAAAATAAGGATGGCTATATTAAATATTCCTTGAGCTGCACTAGGCTTTGTGGTCTTAACATGGGTTTCTCAAACTTGGCATTATTTTTACTGTGGGTCAGATAATTCTTGGTTATGGGAAGCTGCTCTGTGCATGTAGGATGTGTAGCAGCATCCCTGGCCAGTTGTGACAAGTAAAAATGTCTCCAGACACTGGCAAGTGTCTTTTGGAGAGCAGATTGTCCGGGCTGAGAACGACTGTGTTAGCTGGTACTTTTTTCCATGCCCTTGGGGAGTTTACAGGTTGGTGGACATCCAGGATAAGGACTTCAATTCTCAAAGGTAGAGCTGATGATGGTTCCTGACCTTTCTGGGACTGGATCTTCTGAAAGTTAGGAAAGCAGGGTCATGGATAGCAGAAGTCACTGCACACTGGGAGTTTTCTTCCTGCCAGTTGATCTGAGCTCTGGGACAACTTCATTTTGCAGAGACCCCAGGATCCATATGAAAGGGTGCCCTCCTCCCCTCTCAGCCTCAGTGTGGTCCCTTTATACAATCTAAGGCATTATACCTGAGAACCAAAGGACCTGATGGGGGCTAGAAACTCTCCAGGTGAGGGTCCTTTGGAGGTTCTTCCTAGGCTCCTCTAGACACAGCTTCCTCTCTCCACCTTGGGTCTGTTCTCATTTGCACTTTGTGTCGACAGCCTTATCACCAACAGCTGCTCAACATTCCCACCACGGATACCCAGTATGGATATTCCTACCCCAGAGTCCCATAATGATCCTCACTTCCTCCTTGGGACTTCTTTGGCCTTTCTAGGATTCAACATTTTCTTCCCTTTGCTTGTGTTAATCTCCTTTCTTCATTGGTGTGTGACTGCACCCTGCCTTCCAGACTATGTTTGTAGAATTTTAACTTCCACGGACCTACCTTGTTCCTATTTGATGTTAAGCTCCTGAAGAGAACAGGCTTTGTCTTCTGTATGTCCCATTACTTCCTTGTGCTTGTACAGTTGGATGATTTCAGACATAACTAACAGGCAGGGACAGCCAGTGCTGGAGGAATCCCCAAGAGAACCACACCAAAGAGAAGCTATATGGTTCCCAAATGTTGACATTTTGGTTCACCAGAAGGTTTAATACCATAGACTCTAAATTTCCTCACTTCCCCATTAATTAAATTGGTGGTGTACTCTATTCTCAAGTTCTAGGCCTTCTTACTATAATTGTTAAGGCACCTTATGTGATACTTCTACATACATAAAAATGTTTACCTTTAGAGTTACCTTCAAAAAGATCTTTTTAAAATGTTGTTTGTGCTTACAAGCAGAGACCCAAGTTCAAGGTGCAGAGCCACGTCTACACCTTATTAATTCAATGAAAGGAGATGACAGTAGATTTCTGCTAGTGGTATTTACTTCAAAGGGTTGTCCTGACTGTAGTTTGGGACCTTTTCCTGTGTTCCTAGCTTTCATCAGCACCAGCTGTCTCCAATCCTGAGTTTAGTGCAGATGGTAGGATGTCTCCAAAAAGGTAATGCTTTTCCAGAAGGACAGACACAGTGTGGAATTTCAGAGGCGAGTCCTCATAGAAAGAAGTAACATTAACTCCCTGCCTCTTGGCCTCCTGTTGATGCCTCCTATCTCCTACACCTGTGACCTTCTGGCCTCTGTCCAAACCTGGAGAGGTTGTGAGTCCCTCCCTGCCCCTATTCCAGCTGCACACCTCTGGACACTCTTGTGAGGTCTTCACAGAGCACTCCTCAGAGGTGCTCTCCAGCCTCCCCTCTTCCTTCCATGCCCAAACACCCCACAAGCTTTTCTGCTCTTTTCTTTAACACTCCTGATCCATCCTCTGCTTCCCACCCCTAGCTTTAGATTTCCTAGCTCCATCTCACCTCCTGAGCTAGACATGTGCCCTGTTTTCCTCTTGGAACAGACATTAGAATGCCACAAGACAGCCTTCCTTCAGACTCAAGGAACCCTGGGGGAAATTTCTTTCTCCCCCTTTGGCCTTTTCTTCTTGGTCACTCACAGAGAAAAAGTTACATCTTGTGAAATCCATAGAGATCGTCCCTCAGCCTTGACTGGGGCCCTTCTCTTGTGCAACTTTTGTTTTTTCTTTCTTCTTGCTTCCCTAACCTAGAAAATATCTCCCTTTCCCAGTTGTCTTGGACCTCATGGATTATCTGGTTGTCACTTATGAAAATATCGACTCTCTTCCATAATGCACTAAGCACAGTGTACATATGACTTAGCATGCTGGTAAAAATACCGTTAACTAACACTGAATAGTACTTGATATTTGCCAGCTCTGAGTGCCTGATACATGTCAATGAATTGATTCCTTGTGTGATCCTATGAAGTAACTATTATTGACTCTCAGTTTGTAGATGTAGAGAATGAGTCACAGAAAGGTTGGGCGTCTTTCCCGGGGTCATCAGCTACCAAGTGCAGGCTCTGGAATTTGAAGACCAGCACTAGTACTCTGGCTCAGTTTTCTCTAATAAATATCCTCATCCTGAAAGATCTGAGTTTCCCTGACTCCAGAGCCCACAGACCCAGCCTCATCCTGCCTCCTTGCCAGGGGAGCCATGTAGTTACGGCCTCACATAAACTCTGTTTGCTATGCCTTCAGTTACATCCACACCGACCTCTCCCTCTTATTGACCTTCTCTTTGGAAGGGTTTCTGCACCTTCTCCACTTCTTATCAAGACTATCCCTTTATTCATTTAATACATAGTTTCTAATTTCCTGGGCAGAGAGAAGCTCCTGATAAGCTAGCTCCTTGATATGATCTCAAAAATTTTCTAGTTATTACCATCCTTTTCTTCCTTTTTTTCTTATCTCTGAGAAAGAAATTTGACTGTATATCATCATGTGTATTCCTCTACCTGTTTGAGAGATCTTCCATTCTGAGACCTAGAAAGCAGTGGTTTTCTTCTTTCTCTTCTTTATCTGTGAACATTTATTCTAAGTCATGAGCTCTATTTACCTACAAATGAAAGAGCATCAATTATACTGATTTAAGTGTATTCACTGACTGAACCATGTTCATATTTTATGTGTAAAGGAATCCAGAGGCAACTGGTTATTAGTGTTGGCTCAGTGACTCTAGTTTCTACAATTAGAAACTGCTGCTGCTGATCCACCCCTCATGTCTATGTTTAGGCAACAAACACAGAGCAGAGAAAAGCCAAAGTATCCAAATAAGTGTCCTCTCTTAAATTAACATTTATTTGGTCATGTTCTATGCAGCAATTTGGACGTATATTTCATTGTTCCCGTGGCTATTTGGAAGTCAAAGAAAGCTAGCCTCAATCTGGGCCCTTTGCCACTTAAACGTTAAGATTAGGTTTCTGTTATTTAGGAAGATGGGGAATGGATGTGGAGTGGGCCTCCTGCAGTCTGGCTCATTCTTTTGACCACTTCCATTTTAGATGAGTGATTTTTTTTTTCTTTGATTACGGATTAAACTCACTTTACTGATGATGGGCAATTTGATTGGGCAGTCTAAGCTCCAGAGACTCTAGGGCTTCCATTTAAAGAAAGTCGTATGATATGGAATAGCCCTCTGTGTAACAGATTCATAGTGTATGCTCAAGCACATGATTGTGTGTGTGTGTGTGTGTGTGTGTGTGTGTGTTCGTGTGTAGAGATTTATTGAAAGAGAGCTGGAGTGAACCACCAGCTACCTATAACCAACCAACCTCTTTTGGATACTGTTATTTTGTCCCAGGTAACTAGAGGTATGTTCCCAAATCCTTTGCTATTGTACCTCAAGGGTGTCCTGGGATCCCTGGGAGCCTCCTTCTGGCTGTGGTACCTCCAGCCAACCTCTAGGGAGCCAATAACAGCTGTGCTGCACTATTGGCTTCCTGACCCACTGAGGTAAGGAAAAGGTATACATCTGAGGTCAAAACAGTCCTCACAGGGAGGGAACACAAGCATGTTCCAGAAGCACATAGCTTACAACTTGAAGGAGACCAGGCCAATTTCTGATTGGGGAGAAAGAATAAGAGCTGTTTATTTATAAGCAAATGGAAGCTTTTGATGTTTTAAAGAAAATCATTAGAGTGTTTTCATTTTACTGAGTTGTCAAACATGAAAAGTATGAGTTAAATTAGGAATAAAAATGGAATAAATTTCAAAAGGTACCATCATAGATATGTTATTTGGCCACTTAACTTAAAATATAGAATCACCTGGAAGGAGTTTTGATGAATTTTCTTCTAAAAAAATGGAAGCATAATGATATTGGAGCTCACCAGTTACAACTGTCTGAGTAGTTGCAAATTAATATGTCACCTTATGTGACACCTTATGTGACACCATATGCTTCATTGTGGTGACTTTGATTTAATACTTCTATAAAACATCATTATAGACATAAAAGCTTAGATTAAGGTTACATCACCGAATAATAAACTGGCTCATTTAAAAAGGGAAGAGATAATTTGATATGTTTACGTCATTTTCACAAATGGGGGAGGAAGCTTGAATATGGGCACATGTAATGATATCTGCCATGATTTGGAACTAGGGAATGATGTGCTACTACATTATATGAGTGATATTTTTCTGCATTTTACTTTGTTTTAAAGCATCATATAATTCAATTGCTACCACTAACCCCAAATTAATTCTCTTTACTACAAGTAGTTTTATTGAGAGGCAGAGACTTTAGCTCAGCTCCATATCCCCGGCAAGTTTTCACTCTGACTGATGTGCGTAATGCATCATCTGATTTGTTTTCACAACATCATGTTGCATGAACAAAATTAATGTTGTTCTAACATAATTACCTGGGAAGAGATTTTTATTCTCCTGCTCTTCTCATGCTGGGTATTTCAGTTGGATGCCTTCGGTCTTGGAGATTCAGATCATGAGCAATGTCACCCAGAGCTGTCACCATACCAAAGGGAAGCACTCTGCTTTCATTACTAGTATTTTCCATTAACAATAAGCAGACTGCTTCTCACCCACAATGAAGATGGGAAATAAAAGTGGTGGAGACCACTTCCGTTATAAATGAATGAATTTTTTTTTATTAGTTATTTAAACTCACAATGGCTCCTGTGCATTCACACACGTTTATTAGAGTCCCTTCTTAGCGATGACAAAGATGTGATTCCTGATCTCAGAATAGTTCATAGTGCAGTGCCATGCAGACACACATCCATAAATAAAGGTAGTATGGTGATAATTGTTCTAAGATGCTAGTGATCTTAATGCTGTGTGATGTGCCTCGATTTAAATCAGCAAATTCTACTGAATGCACAGTGACAGTGCTGAATGCATAATGGTGAATAAGACAACTGCTCTGTTACATGAGAAAGAGCAGAGCTGCTATTTGAGAAGGCTTTAAAAATATGAGATAGGAAATAGAAAAGGAAAAATGCACACTCAGCATTCTAGGGGAAGGTTTGGCATGGGTGGCTTAATGGTCAATGAGTCACTTAAACCAAGAATGTACATCCACTGTGGATGTATTTGTATTAGGGTTCTCTAGAGCAACAGAACCAACAATGTGTGTGCGTGTGTATATTGTTATAGTTTATTTATGAGATTGGCTCACATGACCAAAAGCTGGATAGTTCCACATTAGCCATCTGCAGGCTGGAGAACTGGGAGAACCAGTAGCTACTCAGACCCAAGAAGCTGGAGCCTCAGAACCAGAGGTACCAGTGATGCAGTCCCAGTATATAATCAAAGGCTGGGAAATTCTGTAGAGAGCTGCTGGTCAGAATCCACTTGGGAAGAGTGGAGGAGCTGGAGTCTGATGTCCTCAGGTGATCACAGCAACAATTGAAACACCTGCTCCAGAGGAATCAAGCATGCTTCTACATCACCTTCTGTGTTTTTCTGCCTTTGTGTTCCATATAGACTCCCACCTATTGGACCATGCTACCCACATTTAGGATGAGTCTTTTCTGCAGTGTGCTGTGCCACATGCCAGTCATTCCTAGAAACATCCATATGATAAATCCAAGAGCCTCTAATGTTAGGCATCTCTTAATCCAACCAAGCTGACAGTTCATATCAACCATCATAGTATTAGAGAGAACACAGGGGAAAAAACAGTGTAAGTCACATTAGGAATGGCTTGACTGCAAATGGAACAGAGGTCAAATATGGAGGCATTCATTTCAGGATAATTTTTGGATCAACTCCCCAAAATGGGAGATTGTAATTCTAGGATACAAAACTGAGAGAATAAGAGGAAGCAATAAGAGAAAGGGTGGCCTTTTTAACTGCTATTTTTACTTTAGAGCTCTAGCTAAAAGTTAAATAAGATAAAGTCACCTGCTGACAGGTGGAGAAGCAGGCATTGGTATAAGGGGCATTGCAGAAAAAAAAATAAGAGGACTTTACAACTGATTGGTCTGGGGCTAGGAAAGAAGGAGCCTTTGGGTTGGGAGGCAGGAGAAGAAACCCAAAGGTGGGGTCATTTTTGCCTCTTGTTGACACAGGGATGGAGTAGCTACATCCATCACAGCCTTGAACTAATGTTTAGCAATGCTGAAATCGGGTGAATGGAACTCAGATCCATGCCACTGCATTTATTTTAATCATACTTAGACCATTCACCAAATGCCTTAAATGCAGTATCTAATTCAGTCCTCACAACATAACTCTCATTTTATCCACTCTCCCATGGAGAAACCAAGACCTAACAAAGTTAGGCAGTTAGCCCCCAAATACAGAGTTACTATTGAAAGAAGCAGTTTAAAACTCGATTTCTTAGTCTTTGCATACCACTGTTGCAGTCTCAAATGGCTTTATCTCTGCTGATTGAAGAGCAGAGCTTCTGGTGATGGGTCCTTATATGATGAAAGTCACAAGGTTTTCATGCTGAATTTGCTTCCTGTTGTGTTTACTGAAAAGAACAGGTCATCATCTTTCAAACACAGGCAGACTCCTCTTTGAAAAAGTCAGAACCTTACTCACTACCTGTATGACGTTGAAAAACTTAACATCTCTGAGAGTGAGTTTGTTTTTTCTTCAATGGGAACAATAGCACAATGTTTCATAGTAGTTTGAAGAGAAAGGGAGAATATACCAGTCATGTTCCCAACCTGACAGGGTTGGGCTTTTTCTTTCCTTTGCTGTAAGTTCTTTCCTAAGAGAAATGCTTTCTCATTCCTTCAGCTCGGTGCTAAACTCTCACCCTTCCAGAAGTCTCCAGCATCCATTCTGCCCTTTACTAGAAGCAAAAGAACCAGATGTTAGCTGGAAACTTGCCTGCCTGGAAATCATGCTGCATTTCTCAGCCTTCCTCACAGCTTCCTGGGGCCAAAGAGATAATAAGAAGGAGAGCTGTCTGCACCTGGAAAGACATGAATTTAAAGGGAGGATCACACTTTTTTTTTTCCTTGCCCTTCCTTCTTCCTTCTCACTTGAATGCACAGGCGAAGATTATAGAGCTGAGGCAGTCCGACTCCGACTCTGGATGTTAAATTTACTAACAAGCCTGCTATTTTGGCTTCTCTGTCACTCATTCATGAATCTAAACACACTGAGCTCCCTCTCACATGCTAAATATGAAGTTCATTTGTTAACCTGTTACTCTCTTCCCAAAGGAATTCAATAGACTAGAAAGAGGTTGAAAGTGGGCTTTTTTTTTTTTTTTTACTTCTGTGTCACGAACATTTGGGGAAGTGCCGGTATATCACATATACACCAAGTACTTGTTGAGTGACTGCTTAACATGAATGATGACTGTCACATTCCTAGCACATGACAGACATTTGCTTGGTGACAATTCCTGCCAGGTTGCTATGGCTAGAGTGTAAAAGAGCAATAGGACTTGGCTACAGGGAGTATTTGGGATCTGTCCAGCTTGGTAAACATCTACTTCTACTAACCATAATTGACCCCTTCAGTAAGGACTTCTATTCATTCATCTCTAGACAGGATGGAGACTGCTTTCTCTCCAAATAGTCTGCATTATTCACTGTTATTTGCTGCTTTTAGAAGCAGGGCTCTCTGTATTTCTATATGCAGCATCTCCATTAACAGAAACTATCAGGTGTGTGATTCAGGCCTAATTGCTGCCATGGCCTTGGCAATATTTTGCTGCCACCTTCTCTGTTGGAAAGCCAGATTCTGCATGGATGCACCCTGGCCTGCCAGGAATTAATGTGCAACACAGACAGCAAAAATGTGCAGTCTGACACTCAACTATACCCTACAGGATTATGATTTCTGATAAAATCTAAGCACAGAAAAACTCAGCAAAGTAAATGGATTCCTATTAGGTCACACATGCATTTCAGGTTTAAAATGAATCAGTTGGGATCTGGGAGATGTTACTTTGGATACAGGCAATCAAGGCTATAATTTATATGTGTGAAAATGCATGGGTCCTCGACATTTCTTTGTTTCTTAGTTTAAAAACATTTCACCAGTTTGTTTTTTGTTTTATTTTAATGAAGTCATAAAAAAAACCAACCTGTGCATCCTCTAGAATTTGTTACAAAAATGTTGCAAAGTTCATAATTTACCCTCAAGCACAGCAGGTTTTCTGAAGATTAGCTGGCCCAGGCTAGGCATGGCTGGACTGTGGCTCGGCAGCCTTCTCTTATTCTCCTTCTGGGATCAGGGTCTGCAAGACTGAGGCACAAGAATTAACAGGCTAAGGGGCATAAAGTGTGGTTCATCGTACCTGCTCATATCCCTTCAGCCATATCATGTCATGGCTAGCTCTCCCAAGAAGAGTAGATAGGGGGTCACATCCAAGTGGAAAAGCACCCCATGGTTACATGTGAAGGGCATGGGTGTCAGAAGCAGTAAAGACTCAGGACCACATTTACAACCTACCAATCTCCAAAAATTTCATAATCTTTTTAAAAATCTTGGACGTGTTCTTTGTTTTTAATAGCTTTATTGTGATGTATTTCATAGGTTGTGTAATTCGCCTATGTAAAGTATATACTTTTGTGGTTTTTAATATATTGACAAATATGTACATCTGCCCCTGAAGTCAATTTTAGAACATTTTCACTACGTTAAAAGCAAATGCTGTCTCTTGGCTCTGATTCTTCTGTTTTCCCATTTCCTTCAGCCCCAAGCTAATGCAAATCTGTTTTCTGGCATTAGAGATTTGTCTCTTATTGACATTTTATATAAAAGGAATCATATGTATGTGATATTATGGGAATGACTGCTTTCATTAAACATGGTATTTTAAGGTGCATCCGTATTTTAATATGGATCAGTATTTTGTCTTTTTTATGGATGAATAATACCTGTTTTATTTATCCTTGAGTGGACGTCTGACTATTGTGAATATTTCTGCTATTAACATTCTTGTACAACTTTTTGTGTGGATGTAGGTTTTTCATTTTCTTGAGTGTATAGCTGGAGTAAGCTTGCTGGGTCCTGGGGGGAGCCTATGAAGAGCTGCTAGAACATTCTTCAAATCAGCTGCATCATTCTTACATTTCCACCATCTGTGATTGAGTGCTCTAGCTTCTCTACATCCTTGCTATCACTTGTTTTTAATCTAAATTTTTAATTTAGCTATCCTAGTGGGTGTGACATGGGATTATAATGTGGTTTTGATTTGCATTTTTCTGACAACTAATGTTGAACATCTTTTTATGTGCGTGTGTATTACCATGTGTATAGTCCTTGATGAAATGATTATTCAGATACTTCATCATTTTTATATTGTGTTATTTATCTTTCTATTATTGAGTTTAATGACAATATAAATAGAATACAATTTATATGCTACATAAATAAGGCTAATAAAATATAAATATACTTAAAATATAACTATAAATACATTGTTAGTTTATATTTTTATTTATATAAATATAGTTTTATGTTTATATTTATTTTAAATGTAGTATCCCTTATCAGATATGTTTCCATTCTGTGAGTTTTCTTTTAACATTTTAGATAGTGTCTTTTAAAGCACAAATATTTTTAATTTTGATGAAACCTAGTTAATTTATATTTCTTTCCTGTGCATTTTTGATGTTATATTTGATAATCCTTTTCCAAATCCAAGGTCATGAAGATTTTCCCTTACATTTTCTTCTGAAAGTTTTATAGTTTTATCACTTCCCTTAGGTCTTTGATTAATTTTGAGCAATTTATTTATTTATTTTTTGTTGATTGCATGTAAGGTTCAGGCCAAACTTCATTCTTTTACACATGACTATTTAGTCTTCCCAGAAACATCTATTGAAAAAATTATTTTTTCCCCATTGAATGGTCTTGGCACCCTTGCAAAATCCAATTGATCATAGACCCTAGGGTTTAATTCTGGACTTTTAGTTCTAACCTCTTGACCTACATGTGGCTCCTGTTTCCTGTACTACTCTGCCTTGAGCACTGTTGATTTGTAGTAAGATTTGAAATCAGGGGAATTCTCCAACTTTATTATTTTACAAATTGTTTTGGCCATTCTGGGTCCCTTGATGTTCCATATGAATTTTAAAATCAGCTTGTCAATTCCTATAACAAAGTCAGCAGGGATTCTGATAAGAATTGTATCTGTGGGTCAATTTGGAGAGCATGCCATCTCAATAATATTAAGTCTTCCAATTCATGAACCTGGGATGTTTGTTTGCTTAGATGATCTTTAATTTCTTTTGAAAAGTCTTTTTATTAATTTAGAGTATAAGTTGTATCCATTTCTTGTTAAATTTAATCCAAAATATTTTGTTTAATTTATGTTGCTAGAAAAAGAATATTTTTATCAATTTCTTTTTTTTTTTTTGGATTGTTCATTGAAAGTACATAAAAATACAGTTCATTTTTGAGTTTTAATTGTGTATGTTACAACCTTGCTGAATTTGCTATTAGTTTTACGTTTTTTAGTGTATTCCTTGGGATTTTATATGTAGGCAATCATGTCATTGTGAGTAAAGTCAGTTTTATTTCCATTTTTGAGTCTGAATGACTTTTATTTATTTGTCTTTTTGTTGTTGTTTTCTGGCATAATTGCCCAAGTTAGAACATCTAGAACAAGGCTGAACAGAAGTTCTAAGAGTAGACATCGTACAAGAAGGTAGAGTCATCCACCCTTAGCTGTGTGTGGTGGGGGCATATTTCAAGACAACCAGGGAGTGTATGAAATCACAGAACTGAAAACTATTGTAGTATGTTTTCTATACACACATACACCTATGATCATGCTTAATTCATGGCAGGCACAGTAAGAGATTAACAACAATAACACTGATATCAAATAGTTCTAAGTTTATATTTATAATGCAAGTTATTTAAAACTAGCAAATTGTTTATTTCTGGCACCTTTCATTTAACTTTTTCCAGAGCACAGGAAGTGAAAACACAGCCTGGGGTGACAGTGGCGATACATAGCTGCATCCAGGTTTCCACCATGAAGTATGATGTGTCCTGTGGGGTTTTGTAGATGCCCTTAATGAGGCTAAAGAAGTTTCCTCCTTTTCCTAGTTTGGTTATTGTTTTTATCATGGAAAGCTTTTTGATATTCTTAAACATGTGTGTGCCAGAGAACTGGTATTATTTCTTAAAACCTTTGGTAGAATTCAACAAAGCAACTATTTAGGATGGCTTGATTTTATACCATCAGTAGTCATGCCCCTTGTTTCTGGTTCTAGTAATTGGAGTCTCCTTTCTTCATCAATCAAGCTAAATATTTTCCAGTTTTGTTTTTATAGCCATATTCTAGATATCCTTCCAGAACTCCATAGCCATATTTGATTTAATTGATTTTTCTCTATTGTTCTTATAATTCTTGTTCTCATTAGTCCCACTCTTTATTTTTCCCTTCATTCTCTTTGCTTTAGGTTTATTTTGCTTTTCTCTTTCGCATCTTTTAAGGTATAGGGTTAGGTAATTGTTTTCTGACATTTAATATCTTTTCTTATAAGCATTACTGCTATAAATGTTCCTCCAAGTACAATTTTAGCTGCATTCTATGATTTCAAACCTTGTGTTTTTATTTCCATTCATCTTAAAGCATCTTATAATTTCCTTGTGACTGCTTCTATTTGTTCTAGTAGAGCTCAGCTGTTAATATTCAGTGAGTCCTCAATTGTTTTCACCAGAGAAAACACTCTACAGATGAATCCAGTCAAATTCAAGCTCCTTTAAAGTGCTAGTTCCCAAGACCCACATTTGGGATTTATTTTGATTGCAGGAGGACTCCTCCCAGCTGTCTCCCTTGGTTCTCTCTGGCAAAGTTGACAGCCTCTATCTCCAATGAACCTATTTATTTCCACTTAGTGGTCTTTAACTACATTCTCCACTGTTATTAAGAGCAACTTTATGCTTGAACTTTGCAGCATACCCTATGCAAATGCAGTCAATTCCTTTGGGAACACGTTAGGGATTATCTGTTTTATATCTGGTTTCTCTTTCAAGGCAAAATATCCAAACCACATCTCTGGGAGAAGGAAGGGGGGCAATGCCATGCTTCTTTAGGACATCCCCATACTGGGAGCTGAGTATGTATGTATTGGAGGGGGGAGGTGTGCAGCTTCAGATTTTCTCAGCTTGCTTTTTCCAGTATTCTCTCTTACCTAATTTAAGACTGTAGCTCATGAGGTGAAGCTGGGTGGACAAAGGGAAGTATCATCACCCCTGCTGCTCCAGCCCACTGGGTGGGAGGAAGAGAAGAGTGATTCCTGTGTTCTTGGATACACCAGTGTGGAGTTTTTATTTCTCTGAGCTGGGAGGTTGGAAGTCTTGTTTCAGATGCCACAGCCTGTTGCCATCTACTCAGTTTTAGTGGATTTAAAAACAAACAAACAAACATTTCTTTCTCTTGCTGTGTGTGAATGCTATGTAGATGTGGAATATGCCACAGTGAATTCTCCCTTATGTACAGCTCTAAAGCACCAATTAAAAAAAAAAAAAAAAAACTATAAAGGAATAGAAAGAAGACCAATACAATAGAGGAAGTGAGCCAGGGGAGGGAAGGGGGTGGGCAAAAAGAACCACTAGGGACTGAAGTGGAGCAAATTATATTCCATGCATGTATGATTATGTCAAAATGAACTGCAATTATAGTATAACTACAATGCACTAACATGCATGATAGTATAGTTACAATGTAATATATAATATATAATATAACTATATACAATTGTATAATACACTGATAAAAACATTTAAAAAGATTATTTTTAACAGATTTTTAAATGCTCACTATTTTATAATGTTTACCAGTCTCCTGTGGGAATTGATCTGCAGAGTTCCTCACAAAGTTCTGCTTGAAGTCTGGCCAATATCTGTTGAAAACATCTATTCATATTCATTTCATGCTAGTTTTATACCTGCACCCAAAGAGACTGTGCTCAGGTCCATTGCTTCTGATACCACTTTAAATGTCTAGTTTCTAATGGCCCCTGCTTTTTTCTCATTATTATAAGCATTTATAGTTTATTACCTACCAAGGTACATTTGAAAGATTAAATGACATTGTTTAAGAAAAAGGACCAATCTTTTGAACATACTTTATCCAAGAAATCACTCCTACACAATTGTTTGTAAGGAGTTAGTTGCTTTTAGTTTACACATTCACACACCATAGTGTAGAAAAGCTGATTTTTCCCTGTTGTAATTGCTCTAAATTTTAACTACTATTTGGAGGGATCCAGAATAATGATCCACTTAAATGATTTATTTTTCTACCTCAGCTATCACGAGAGAGTCTTTCCTGCACATGGTAGATTTAGGAAAACATGCCTGATTTCATGCCAGTAAGAGTCCAGGACTTGGCTAAAGGGCTCTGAGTTCCTGGTGTGCTGGTCTGTGTGTCTTGCTCTCTCTTCTTACCTGCATGGTTCCACCTGAATGTGTACTGCCTGGCCCAGGGAGCCCTGCCAGTCAAATTATGCATCCGTAAATGCATTTTTCTAAATAATTCTGTGAATTTAGTAATTTTCTGGTGGCTTTGAATGTGGGTTGAAAGAAGGAAGAAATTGGCAAGCTCTGTACTTTCCATTCACCTGACCCCACCCTGATTCTTTGCTGCTTTCCTTTTAGCTTTCCTGGCTGCCCATATATAATTCTTGACCTGAGAGCTAGCTCAAATGTTCCTACCCCATTTAAACCCAGAGCCTTTTAACCAGAGTGTAGCTTATCAAAATCTCTCCTCAACAAAAGGAGTAAGGCTACTCCTTAAAGCCATTCTTTTCTGCTTAAACAAGTATGTATTTTTATTATTGCATTATTTTTTAAAATGGGTTTAAAATATAAATCATATTACATGGAATCTGACTTGAATACATAAAGATTTTTGTGAAACCTCTGAAAGCCAAGTCAAAAAGTTTTAATCCAATCTTCCAGAAAGACCATGTCCTTACAAAAGCTTTACATGACGATGAAACAGAATAAAGTCTTTGCTTATTATGTGCCTGTTGCAGAACATGCCCCTCCCTCATGGAAATGCCTTGCAGAGCTTCCATCTCTGCACAGATGGCGGCTGAGCAGGTGTGCTGGCTTGGAAGGTTCCTCATTTCCATGATGGTGTTTTCCTTCTCAGCTCTCACTCATAAAGTACTTTGAGCTTCTCCACGGGCAGCACTCATCAAGCTAGAAAGTGGATTGCCATGGTTTCTTCCATGGGGTGAATTCATAATGACATTCATGGGCTCAGAGAAGAAATCAGGAAGAGATTGACTACTTTAGATCCCATTGCCTCTCCAGAGTTACTGCAGTGTGAGAACAATAGTTTAGTGGCTGCTGTTCACATCTGATTTGAAAGAACTTGAGGTGACTAACAAGAAACACTTCCTATTCCTAAATCCTCTTCTCGTATTTGTGTCATCCAGAATGGAAGCCCACTTGGACCCCAGAAATGCCGTTGCCTTTGATGATCAGGCATTTGACTTGTTTACTTTAAGAAATTGTGCTGTTTCGTAGCATATTCACTGTGGGGCCTATGTTCTCTTACTAAGCTTCTGTGGGATTGTGCATGGATTCCTAAAGAATAAGACCACTGGAGCTCCTTTTGTTTGTTCTCAGATGGCTTAAGAGGCTTCCTGCAAAAGTGAGCCAGCTTGAGTCTTGAAATCATTTTTTTAGTACATTACGAACTCTCACTTTTATGCAAAAGGAGTGGTACAAATGCATGAGGCTCTGTTTTGCTATTGTTAACAGAAAATCACATGATCTATTTCAACAGTAAGGAAACTTGAGGAAATCCTCCACGTTCTGAGCAAATTTTGTCTGTTGTTAGTCAGGAGGGATATCATGGTGTCAGGATTTCAACTTCATGGATAATCATTATAGTTACATGCCAACTTTGTCTTTAAAAGTGAAAGCAAGAAAAATAGAAGAAATGCCTAGTTGTCAAGATGGGAAAATATAGAAAATCACCCTCGTAATATTGTCAGCTTTAAAAGGTATCTTTTGTCTATCTCGATTCTAGGGTATTTCTAAAATAAAGGAAAATGTTCAAAGACCACATACATACACAAAATATAAGAGACCAAGTGAATCGTACAGCTGTTGTGTGAAGACACAATGCTCTACTTGCTTCTGTGGTGGGTGGAAATGGAATGATGCTAGAGATGAGTACCTTCGTTTCCTGTCCAGCTGACTTGACTGTTGCCCCATGATTTCAAATGGTCTATTTTGATTATTCTTAAAAAAAAAAAAAAAAAAAAAGAAAAGAAAAGAAAAAGAAAAAAAACAAGAGTATACATTTTGCTGCTCTTAAGAAAAAAAAATATATTGTTCCCATTACACCAAACTCTGAACACAGAATTAAATCCACCCATTACTTTATCACATTTGAACTGGACACCCATAGCGGTGTCAGGGTCAGTGGCAGAAAAACCTCTGGGTCTCATCCTTCAGGATGATCAGGCATTTGACTTGTTTACTTTAAGAAATTGTGCTGTTTTGTAGCATATTCATTGTGGGGCCTGTGTTCTCTTACTAAGCCATAGCAGCTGGTGACTCAGAGGAGGCTGCACTCGCCTGGATACACAGGCAGCCACAACTCCAAGGCAGAGGCCTCCCATCCGGATTAGGGCCTTTCCCAACTGAGCACTGAACAAATGATCTGGATGGATGAGGAATGGAAGTCTGGTGTGGGTGGCATAAAGAATGATCTTGAATGTGAAGTCAGGGGGGAAGGTAGCAGTTAGGTCCCCAACAGCTTGAGGGTGGAGATGAGGGGTTGAACTTTTGAGTCAAAGGCTTTCAGTCTTAAAGCTGTCATGACCTCCTGAGTTTGGAGAAGGTCTTTTGACTTTCCTGGTGACAGTGATTAAAACCCAAATTCTTAATTCTTACCTATGGCTGGGGATATCATTTAAGGATGAGACACTTCTGGCTACAAAGGAAAACCTTCATGAAGAGATGTATGTCAACATGGCTCAAGCTTTTTTTTTTTTTTTTTTTTTTTTTGGTACAATGTAGCACGTCCATCCATATGATCTTGTCTGTGAATTCAGAAGCTTATTGAAGTTCTTTTCGAAGATGATTTCTTCCCCAAGAGGAATGCTGGTGCCAGCTGCCAAACACTTTTATTTCGTTTTCATTATTATTTGTTATTTGTCAGAGGCTTTTTATGTTAATACCTTGGATCTATAATCCTCCCAGTCACTCTTATTTGCATATACTATGATTAGTAACTTTTCCAAATTAAACTTACACAAAGTTGAAATTATAAAGGCAGCATTGATGAAGTCTTAAGGAGTGAGCATCAGTCATTCCCAACTCTGCCAGGTAATAAGCTGAGTGACAGTGAAAACCTTACCAACCTCTTTGGGTCCCAGAATTTTACATTTTATAAAGAGGAGCTGACATCTGCTGTGAGAAGCACACAGGTTGTTGCAGAGCATAAGATGAACTCACTTAATAAGATGATGAACCTTCAGATGAGAAATGCTACAGGCTATAGCTTTGAGTTCAGCTCATTAGCATTGGAATTGAGCCTCCCTCCATTACTTTTGAGTTGCTCGAACTGAGTAAGTTCTCTGACCTCATGAGATTCCATTTCATGTCTGAAAATAGAAATGAAGATAGTGACATCAAAATCCTGGAGGATTACATGGGATAACCTGGGCTTGATGCCTCACTCTCAGCAGATGCATGACAGAGCTCTTGTCCTCAGCTGTCTCTCCTGGGTCCTTCATCTATAGCAGCGCAGTCCTCTCAGAGGACTGACATAACTATAAGGAAGTAGATAATACAGATATATACTAGCTATAGAGGCTCATATAATGTTTGCTTTATACCCAACATTCAGCCACCTTTCCTCAGTGTCACTTCTTTCACACCCCACATCCACCCAGAGACAAACAACTGTAATTTAGTTATTGAGGATGGATAATTAACATTTGGCATACTGCAGGGGTACTAGCCTGTGAGTGGATGTGATATGGTCAGGAAGGAAACTGGGGAATCACACTGATGTGATATGAAGCATCAGGCTCCCATATCTCCTGGGAGACACTGTTACATACATACTCAATGGGAGCTTATGTGAAACCTCTGAGGTCCTGTTACCTCTGTGCTCTATTCTCACTTGTGATGGATGGAGAAAGCCATTTATAAAGATATTTCACACTCAGATATTTATGTGGCACCACATATCAAGGTGTGTGTGTGTGTGTGTGTAGATTTCTTATGGTGCAGATGATGGGAATAAGTAGGTATATTGCAGACACCTAATAAAAATATTATGCACTTTAAAAAACATTAGCTTTTATGCCAAGAAGTTTTGAATTTGACTTTTAGAAATAATATAATGAAAGCTTCCTAAATAAATGATTTTAAAATCAGAAATTATAATACTATTGTTGAGTATAGCACATCAACATGTCTGATTTCTTCTTTTCTGAACCATGTCCATTTCTTTTTTAATTTCTTATTTGTTTTAATTAGTTACACATGACAGTGGAATGCATTTATGCACTTTGATACATCACACATAGATGGAATATAATTTCTCATTTTTTTCAAGTGTACATGTTATAAAATCACATTGGTCATGTGATTTTATAACATGTACACATAAAGTATATACATAAAGTATATATACCTAAAGTAATAATGTCTGTTTCATTCTACTATCCTTCCTATCCCCAAAACCTTTCCCCTCTCCTCCCTTCACTTCCCTCTATCTACTCTAAGGTTGTTCTGTTCTTCTCTAGTACCCCGCCCCCGTTATTGTGAATTAGCATCCGCATATTAGAGAAAGCATTTAGCTTTAGTTTTTTGAGGATTGGCTTACTTCATGTAGCATGATATTCTTCAACTCCGTCCATTTACCAGCAAATGCCATAATTTCAGTCTTCTTTAAAGCTGAATAATATTCCATTGGATATATTATATACATTATATTTATATTATATACAATAAATATATAATTCTATATAATATATACTATATTATATAATATATAATTATTATATACATAATATATAAGTATATATTATATATATAATGCATATAATAATTATGTATAATATATGATATAATATTGTGTACTATATATTATATATATCACATTTTCTTTATCCATTCATTTATTGAATGACACGTAGGTTGGTTCCATAGTTTAGCTATTGTGAATTGAGCTGCTATGAACATTAATATCACTGCACCACTGTAGTATACTGATTGTATGTGTTCCTTATTTTAGAATTCAGAAGAAGGTAAAGAGATAATCAGCAGTCATACTGACATTCCTCTTTTCTAGATAGCATCCTAGAATTTCATTTGAGTCTGAATTTTTAGGCATACATTTATATACCTGGAATGATACTGAGTCAGTAATTTTCTGTTTTGAACTTTATACTTAATATAACATGATAGACATTTTTATCGTCACCACAAATTCTTTGTAGAGATATTTTTAATGGTTGAGGCTGACATAAACATATTTATCAGTAATCTTTGATTTCTGATTTTGGGGGGAAGTATATTAGTAACTAGAGTTTTAAGCCAAGGAATATAAAGCTTCACTGATTCCTGATATAACTAGACAATTGATTTTTCAAGAATGTCATTTCAGCTGCATTATCAGCTCCTATCACTGTGCTTTTGAAGTGTCTGGCTTTTAAAATACGTGTGTGTGTGTGTGTGTGTATGTGTGTGTCTGATATTATGCTTCTATGTTCTCAGGCTTCTATTTCAGCCTTTATTATTTATAGTACAAGTAATGCTTCTGATATCAAATCATTGTATCATGAAAATTTGTAGATTTTTCCCCTTAAGCACCTTTATCTGCAGTTATTGCTATTTATTTACCTTTATTTAAGCACTGACTGTGCAACTAATGTAGACAAATTGAAACATTAGATCAATGAGTGAATACATAAACAGATGACTCATTGTCTACTTTGAGAGCTTTTACTCTGGAAAAGTACAGGAATCAAATTCTTCAGGGAATTTAGATCATTGACATGAATATGTAGGTTGTAGGCAGAAAGAAAACTGATATAAATTAGATACTTGCATCATAAATGAATTTAATAGTCTACAAAGATTACCTTAATGGTTGAATATGCCATGGTTTTATGATTTGATGTCCAAAAGTCCTGTCAACTGTTCTGGAGAAATCCTGAGAAATTTGCAACCTATTTCAGGAATATTTTCTCTTGGTTTCTTTTTTTTTCTTAAGAACTGTGTTATTTTTGTGTAATTTGGATTCTCGATAGTAAAGATTGAAGTGTTATAGTTCACATGAAACAGTTTTGAAGGAATTTTAAATATTATGCATATATGATTATAGAGAATGTTAGAGAATTATTGGGATTTTGCATTAATTTTTCAAAATACATTAAAAAATACACCCATAGGGCCACACAACTACTAGTACTATTACTTCTTCCTCTCTCTCTTTGTCTCTACCTGCCTCTCTCTCTCTTTCTTTCTCAGTTCTGGGGCTTGAACCCAGGGCCTTTCACATGCTGGGTGGGAGCTCTACCACTGAGCTACATCCCCAACCCCTACAATTTCTATTAATGGTGAAAAAGAATATGAGTGACTCTCACACTATTGTATTACATGTGGAGCTTCCAACTCATGTTCTATCGTTTCATCTGCTTTCATCAAAGTCTCCCAAATGCATTGTGTGCTTCTTCACACCAAATAGAGTGTGCTTCTATTTTGGCAATTTCCTGCCCAGAAACTAAATATTAAAACTTATTTATTTACATATTTATGCAGTGCCAAATGACCTTCCAAATGATTCACAAGGATTAATTCCTTCTGTCCTCTAACAACCTTGTCAGGTAGCTACTATTACTAGCTTCATTTTTTAGCTGAGGTTACTCAGGTTAGAAAGTTTCCCTAACTTTCTAGGGTCACAAATTTTTCATGTGGTGGAGCTGCATTTAAACCCAGGCTCCTGTGATCCAGCATCCACAGTGCAGATTCTATATTACATCTCATTATCAAGATATTAAGAATCACAAGATCAGAAACACATCTCCAGCCACAAACACTCCACCCTGGAGTCAATGTTTTACCCAGACACACCATAGTACCCTCCAAGGAGGAGTTGCAAAGCTCCAGTAACTCAGCACTTCATCTTGGGAAGCCCCTTCCTTATATGAAGCACTGAAATATAAACCCACTGTAGAGGCTTTGGAGAAGACGAACAGGATGATCCGTGTTAATTAGCAGCACAGCCTCTGACACTATAGAGCAAAAGAGGAACGGCCACTGAGCACACATCTCATGTACTTGACACAGTTTATTGGCCTCTAAACATTCCTGGAGATGGATAAATAGATGTGTTAGGCAGAGGCATTTCTATAGTCTTTCATGTATATTTATCAATGTTCTCAAAAATCTCTCAGCCATTTGTAGACTACAAACCATAATTTTAAAGGTTGGAGATTGTACAGACCTCAGGGGATGATGTCTGACAGCATGAAATCAAGATATAAAAAAGGAAAATAGAACCCAGGTAAGGAGCTCTGAGGTTGCTCTTAAGGGTGATCCATTGTCAGTTCCCCACACTGTCTGGGGAATTTGATTTCACTACATAGACTTAAAAAAAATGATAAAACCATATTAAGTGCATGTGGTCAACCTTACTTAGGGAAACTTTATGTAAATGCAATATATTTCCCCAGCAATGTTATATAAGTAAATGGTTATTGTAAGATTTGGGGCAAGCCATTTTTTTCATTCATTCATTCACCAAATGAATATCTATCAGTGCTAGGTATTGTGCTAGGCAGTAAGTGCTAGTACTGTGTCTGATACTTGAAATTAATGTATCAGTGAACAAAACAAAAAAGTTAAGTCATAATAGTTCTTTCAAGTACTTGTTTATTGAAGAAATCTTTATTCTGATGCTACAATGTGCCCAACATGGTTCTAGGAATCTGGGATGAGGCAGTAGAATAACACAAAAAGATTTTGAAAGCCCTTTATGTTCTTAGAGACCACTATTTGAGATCACTCCAGGTATGACTATAACCTTGGGTTATTGCTCAGGCACTAGTGGAAATACCATCCTTAGCTCTGCAATGTTAGGATCAGTGCCTGGGTTGAAATTCTATTGGGAGAATTCTTTTACATAACAGACAAAAAAGTGCCTGGATAAATTACTTATGCATTCCCTTTCATCTTCTCTCAGCCACATTCTAATCATTACAGACCTTGAAGCAATAAGGCCAGCAATAATGCTTCTCAGGGCTAGTTCCCAGCCCAGCCTCTGACATCCTCTAACTCAGCACTTTGCTTTCATGGTTTGCATTTTCACCTTCCCTCTTTATTGAGTAGGGGTTGATTCCAGGACTTACTGATTTTTTTTTTTTAAAGTTAAATCAGTGTCTGTGTCAATATAAATGGATGACAGTAAATGTGGAACTGGCTTACAATTAATTGATCTATATTAAATTTTTGAGAATCCAAAATATATCAACCATTTGGAAGAGTGTCTTTCTTTTTCTAACTCTCTATGAAAATGAACTTTGAATTTCCCCATCCTAGGTCAATGTAGAATATATATGTCTAATAATAACCATATTTTAATTTTATTCAACTCTCAGGTTTGGCGATGGTTACACTGTCAATGTTTGGCTGTGTGAGGAAGCAAATCAACCAAGCACTATTTCTGATTGCTTAAAGCTCCATTTTCCAGGAATTCAGTTTAAGGTAGGACTAATATTCTGCATTGTCTTTGTTTTTATCTGAAAACACATTCGAAATGCATTTGTATTTTTTCTGTTTTTATTCTACACTGTCATGATAAACTTACTCCCTGTTATCTTGGCCTCATGTGAATATTGTCCATGCTTTACTACCCAAAGTAGCATGGATAAGCTTATACTGCCTGGCCACTCTGAGGAGTAACACCTGCTTGGTCTCTTGCTGGATTTCACAGAGAAGATTAAAATTATATATTTACCCCTCTAACCAGTGGGCACAAATCTATTGCATAGTTTATTTTGTTCAGGTTTGAAGGTAGCAAAAATTAATTTCTTCCCTATATTTGCTGTAGATTTATATCTGTCGTGATTTTAGTATTATTTCATAAGAAGAACCCCGTGGTTGAGATCATAATCTTCTTTTAATTTGATATAATTAAGTGTGGTCCCCTGGACCATCAGCATTTTCAATACCTGGGAACTATTTAGGTATGCAGAATCTCAGGTTCCAACCTACTGAATCTGAATCTGAATCTGCATTTTAAACAGGTGACCAGATGATTTTTATGCACATTAAATTTTTAGAAATACTGTCTACAATTCTTTTGGAAAACTGTAATCCTAAGTTATCATCACTTCTAACATGTCCATAAAATATAAGTCTTACCTACTTATTCCAACAACAAGCATTTGGTGGAAGGAAGAAGTCTGCTGTGTAAAACATTACCATTCATGCTCTAGTACCACTCTGAACAGCCCTATAATATAGCTGTCACAGCCTCCCTTGGCATACATGAAAACGGGATCAGAGCGGTTAGATATCAAGCCAAGAGTTGCTCAGCTAGTGGAGAGGGCCTCTGAGAGCTAATAAGCACATGTCCTGAAGTGAAGTTCAGGGCACTTCCAGATACCTCTATTATGCCACATTAACTTCTTACTTCTGTAATATCTGTAGGCAACTTTTGACTCTTTAAAGAGGTCCTTCCTGTGCTTATGGCAAAGTGAGGGTCAAAGCAGGGGCAGAACAGCAATTCAACCCAAGTGAATGACATTTATCAAATATGCCTCCTGGTAAATTGTCATCAATAAATATTCATTAGAGGCTCACAAAAGTGAAGCTAACTAGCTCATTTGTACTGATGTGTGTGACTTGATTAAAAAATAAAAAAACGTATCTGAGTGTAGTTGGAGATTCAATGCAATGTAATCAATTTTGTTTAATGATTGCCCATCATATGACACTTTCCAATTTTTGGATCTTAGGGACAGCGCCTTAATTTATTGGAGTATCATGTGCCAAAAAGACGGGGATGCTTGGCTGATTTGTTTAAAGTTCTAGAGGACAATAAGACCTTCTTGAACATCAAGCATTATTCTATTAATCAGACCACTCTGGACCAGGTATAGTACCTTGAATGAGTCAGCAAGTTGCATTTTGATATGCTCATCAGGCATACCACATCTAGGAAATTTAAAAATTTTGTCAGATTACTTCTCCAGCTCAACATTTCTTTTAATTAACCTTGTTCACTCTTACAAAATTCTAATAAAGATAGTGAGCATTAGAAGCTTTGTTTTCCATGGGTCCCCCACTCAAGGTGTACATTCCTAGGACTTTAATCTGTTTATAATTACAAATGACATGCAGTAAGTCAAATCATAAACTATTAACCTTCCCTTCCCCACTTTACCCAGTCTCTAAAAGATTAATTGGACCCTACTATAACTGAATGATAACTAACAAAAGGGAAACAAAAAGTGCTTGGTTGACTAAGAGTGCTAGAAATGTAAAACCATATCACAACTTCTTTCTGAAACCATACTTAAGGTATTGAGAATTTCCATGTAATTCATTAAGCACCCAGAAATATTTATCATTCCCAGAATTGAATCCTGAATGGATTTGTATGTTTAGGGTGATGAAGGAGAGGATGGCATGGCTATCTGATTGAGAGATTTGGGGGCTGTTTTGGCAGTATTCTGAGACATTCTCTCCCCTTCTGATAGTTGAAATCCAGAGACAGACTGTACTTACAAATAAGCAATTATTTTCATTATTTTTTTCAGGTATTTATTAATTTTGCTACTGAACAGCAACGGACTCCACACTCTACTCTTGATCTTTCCACTGACTGTCACCGCCCGTATCATCTCTCTATTTAACCAAAAAGGAATAATCCCTTGACTTTCATTATAATTAATATTCAAAGATCAAACACACATGCACAGCTGAGGGCTGAAAGACATGCTCCAGGCAGTCAAGTTATTCTCTCTGTCACTGTCTATTTGGAAACTCTCTGTTTATTAATAATCGGCAAACTGAAAGGTCACTTTTTCCATAGACTTTTGGGTTGATTCCTCCAACACATTTACTTTTCCCACATTGGGTGGCCACCAGCTTCTTTGTGACAAAGGCAGGGATGAATTAACAGAGTCCAAGCTGAGACACTCTGGGGCTTAAAGGCTGTCCCTGACTGTCCATGCCAAATGTCTCATTTTTCTCTTAAGGAAACTGTGTCTTTCCCCCCAAACACCATTGGGGGGAAAAATTCCTAGCTTATTTATATAGGAAATAGTATCAAGGACTGTCTTTTGATCGATGTGGTTACATATTTTAAAATCAAAACTCAATGATTTAAATGCAAACTTTTCCTAAAGCTGTATGGTATATGGCATAAGATGATAAAATTGCCCATTATTTTTATATAAAATATGCTTTAGAAATAGGAGTTGCAGAGCATTTTTGGTGAACCAATAAGCAAAATTAAAGAAATCAAATTAGTTGCTCTGTGTCATTTATAACAATTTTACCAGATTGTAATTATATAGAGATATAACAAGAAATAGAATTTGGAAGAATTATTTCTTTGTTATTCTAAGCCAATGATGTTTTCAAAGGGTGGTAGTTCCCATATTAGGTGCATTGGCTTACTCTGGGAGCATTGTAATTCTCAGGCCCAATTTCAGAGCTGATGAACCTCAAACCCTGGGCCTGGAGCCCAGCAATCTGAGTTTGAACAAAGATATCCCACTTTGAGAACAAAGGAGATGTCTTGTTTCTTTTTAATTATAAAGGTAAAGTCAATACAGGAAGTAGTAATTCAATATTGGTTTTAAAATATATTTTAAATATTTTTTAAAAGATATGTCATTCTCAGAATTTTTATCCTCAAGATGTGGCTTTCAAAACCTCTATTAATATGAAAATTTATATGTTATACTTAGTAAAGTATATAAAATCAATATATCTGCTACTGAAAATGTTTCCAAGTGAGATATTTTTGAACATTTCTCTAACATCATTTTTCTAAAACCTCAGTGAAAGACCACATTAATTTTATTATAAAATTTGACCCTATCCGGCACTATCATTGAGTACTAGTAGCTTGTGATAGAAGAAAAAGACATTGTGACATTTGTTTACTACAGCGAGATTTAATTAAGTTTGTCTTTCCTGAATATCATTTTGTACTAGACATAATTTTGAATGGTAAGGATTAAGCCAATCATGTGTAGCTTTGATGTAACTGATTTTTATTCTCATGTATCACATGAATTATGCTCTCTTAAAAGAGTTAGTTAAGATTTTATGATTTTTTTCCCTCCAATTCTAACATAGTCTCATTGTCAAAATGGAAGATGTAATCTCTTTTTGTTGTTGAATCAATAAATACCAATTTGTGAAACACGGATATATTTATACTGCAGTGAATAAATAAGGTGTGCTGTAATTTAGCCTGGTTCTTGGAATGTAATTGTGTTTTTGCCAATATATTTCCTTGCATCTTTATTTGTGTCTTTAGGGATCCAATTTAATTCAGGTAAGAAGAAAATGGAACTACTCCAGATCTTTTAAAGTTTGAAAGGTTAAAATTTAATTGAGTTTTTCTCTGCTATGTTCTGCTCTTAGGGGTTCTTTTCTGGTCTTTGAACTGCTGTATTCTTGCAGTTTATGCTTCAAGGTATGCTTTTGAACAATAAACAGGAAGAAAAAGAAACCCAACATGCTAAAACTCCACATCCCAGAAGACTGGACACAAAGGTCAAATCTTATGCTAATGTTGAAAATGTCATTGCATTCATAAGTCATACAGATATTTTATGCCTTTGGAGTTAAACATTTGTCTTAAGACCTTTGGGCTGAAGGTCATACAACTGAGACTTTTTTTTTAAACAAACTATTTTCTACTGAAATCATTCTGAGTATTTTATAAGTCAGAGATAAGGGTGCTTATTTCAGTTCTATAATCTGGCATTTATTATATAGTTCATCTTTACCCAATTATTTAAACAGTTAATGTATTAAAGTTGTCTTATAAAATCAAGATTGTGAAAAGCAAGTAAGGAACATATTTTTAGAATAGTAAAGACTAGGTAGCTTAAGGTTATAGTTTGCTTTTAAAAAATGGGTATTAAATTCAAAAAATAGCTTAACAAGACCATTTCAAATCATCATACAAAACACATACACACTACACACACACACATACACACCACATGCACACTATAGTGTTCATGGAAATGACATGAAGACTAGCTTAATCACAAATTGTCCTACCCAAATCAGGAGATGAGGAAATTTTAAATATTCAAACTGATTTGAACATGTTTCTTCTTTGGATTTTGCTTTGATCTTTTGTAGTATTTCTGCTCAGTGAACTTTTGCTTATGGAGAATTAAAACTTAGATTTATCCACTTAAATAATTTAAGGCCTTTTCATACACATACACAAACACACAAAGCAATCATGTATTCATTCCTTTAAGTAATATTTATTGAACCCAATCTACATATGTAAGTAAATGGTAGGCACTACAAAAATGTGGCAATGGAATCAGATTTTAAAACCTTAATCATTGGGCTTGAGAGGCACACAATCAAGTGGGGATTCTGAGGTGATGTTATAAGCAATGAGTGCATTCTGTTATGGGACCACAGCGGGATCCATCTAACCAGGGGTCTGGAAACAGACTTGGTAGGCTAGTAACCACTTGTCTAAACATTTTCAGAGCAAGAATGGAGAAAATAGTATTTGAGGCTAAAAGAATATCACGGAAAATCAACAACATATAATGAGCAATGGATTTTTGCCTAGTATTTTGGAGAAAGTTTATATAATGACCATGGACATTCCCCATCTCTCATTGTTAGAACTCCCATTATATTTTCAAGTGACTGCTAAATCAGGGTGTGGGGATAACCTATATACTTAAGCTTGTATTATATCATCCAGAATTATTCACATGGTCATAACTAACTGCAAGAACATTTGCAAAATGAAGTTTTTAGCCAGGCTTCTGACCAACCTAAAATGAAATGAACTAATTCTGTGCAAGAAAAGCCAAATAGATAATGGATAGATGGTGCCTTCTATGACAGGAATACAAACAGAGGTTTTTGTGGCCCTTCTGCCACAAAAGAATGAATTCAATTTGAAAATGTTGATCATTACTTTTCAAACTAAGTAATGTCAAGTGACATGGCTATCTTTTTGGCAATCCAGGTTCTAAGAATATTGCTATTCAGGATTAAATTGTATGTTAAGATCTACAGAGCAGATGCCATTTATATTTATAAGCATTATTGTCAAATTGAATGCAGTAGATAAGGAAAAGAAAAATTTATGGACATTTTTTATTTGGGCTAAATAAATAGCAATGTCATTTTCTCACAGTGAGAATTCCTATTGAGATACTTAATGGATAAATATATCTTGCTAGAAAGGATTTTAAAAGACTGAAAGAAATCAGAAGCATTTTTCTTAATTATTTGCCATCACAAAAGCTACGTTTCACCCCCTCATGAATGAATCCATAAATTTTGCTCTTTACATTAAAATGTTAAATGTTTTAAGGGAAAATAGGATCTACTAGTTAAATGCGCTTTTTTTTTTTTAATGGAAATTGAACTCCAGGGTGTTCTAGCACTGAACTACATTCCCAGTCTTTTTTTACTTTTTATTTTGACACAAGGTAGTTTCTGTGTTGCCCAGATGATCTCAAACTTGCTATCTTCCTGCCTCAGTCTCCCATGTTGCTGGGATTACAGAAGTACACCAGTATCCTCAGATTAAATGTATATATTTCCCCCCTTTATTTGCTATTTTTTCTTTCCATATTTTTATTAGTGCGTTATAATTGTACATAATGACAAGATTTGTTATATGTTAGAGTGCTATTGGTCAAATTAAATGTACATCTTAAACCTAGAAAAATATACAAGCTAAAAACATATCAGAAATTTTATGAGCATATCCTTTTAAATAGAAAGTAGTATTATAAACACCATACTTGTCCCTGCATGGATATTGCTTTGCTGATGAATTGTGTTCACTGCACATTTGTGATAGTGTATTTAGTTTGTAACTCTGTTCACCAAGTACACAGATGAACCTGGCTTCAGTTAAACTCTCTGTGGAGTACCATGATGTTGATGAGGCATGGGCTCCTACTTGGTCACATGTGCATTCAGTGTCAGGCTGGAGCTCATCCTGCCCAAACATCATTTGAAAATTTTGTACCTCAACAACAACAAAAAAAAAGCGGGGGAGGGAGGATTAAAGTTATGAGCTAGGGCAAGGCAGGAAGCTCATGACAAAATTCACAGGCTGGGCATCAGGGGAGTGAAAATATCAGTAAATAAAATTGAGTGTAGTAAATAATGTCTCACAATCCAATATGATTTATGTAGAAGCAATTCATATAATACATTTCATTCAAAGGTAAGAATACAAATTCTTTCAAATACAGAAAAATGTAGATGATCTTCTGCATTAGAATTTTAGGATTACAAGTCAATTTTTATAATCTCATGTTTATAATGATTACAATGGAATTTTCAAAGCTGAATTGTGTAATTATTTTAGGCAGCTTTTATATTGCTGTGACAAAAAGACCTAACAAGAACAATTTTAATGAGGAAAAGTTTATTTGGGGCTCAGCTTCAGAGGTCTCTGTCCATAAATGGCTGACACCATTCCTTGGCACCTGATGTAAGGCAAAACAACATAGTGGAAGTGTGTGGCACAGGAAGAGGAAAAGAGCTGGGGACATGGCAGCAGGAAGCAGGGAGAGAGACTTCTCCCCTCACCATGGACAAAACATAAACTCCAAGGTCATGCCCCCATTGGTACACCTCTTTCCGTCACATCCTATCTGCCTACATTTACCAACCAGTTAATTCCAACAAATTCATCTGTGCACTGATGAGGTTAAGACTCTCACGGCCCAATATTTTTACCTCTGAACTTTCTTGCATTGTCTCACACAGGAGCTTTTGGGGGACACCTAATGTCTAAACCATAATGGTTATTTTGTCTGAATAAAACACTGTTCTCAGGAACCTTTCTTTAGTGATCATATCTTTCTCATATAATTTTTATGTCCCTTATAGCTGGGTTATTTCTAGCAACCTTTAAGTGCTTTAGTCCTTCTCATTTTATAAAATTCTCTGTCAATGCCACATCAATATATACTCATCCATGTCCACTCCATGTTCTTCTTTCTCTGAAAACCAGAGTCTCAGAGGATTTTTCTCACTGTCTCAATCTCCTCACCTCCTGCCTATTCCACTCTAGAGACTGCTCTGTTTATGCCTCCAAAAAGTCTCTGGCTGAAATCAACAAGGGTTCATCTTTCTAGGTCCAACAGACCCTTTGGCATCCACATCTACTTGTCTCTCCTCTCTGTAGAAATGTTTGTATTCCTTGATTGTACCATTTATGTTTTTCTGACTTTCTTTTTCTCTCCATGGGAAGAAACAAATGCTCCTTCCCATGAAAATGAACTGCCGGTATTTTGTAAGTCTAGTTCTTGGCTCTCTGTTTCTGTTTTTCCTGCTATCCATGATCTGGCCAATCGCTTCCTCACCAACAATTACTAACAGACTAGCTATTTATCTTCCCCTGTCTGCTGAACTCCAAATGAGGCTCAGGGCTTGTGGGCCTCTCCACTCATGCCTCACAGGTGGGTCAACCCAGGGGACATTGCCACTCACCTTCTAGATATAGAAGGCAATATTCTTACCATTAAAGCTAAAAAGGCATACACAATGACCTAAAGATCTCCCACTAGGTCCAAACTCTTAAAAGTCCTACCACTTCCCAGGGGTACCTCACGAGGGTCCAGATTTTGTATCACTTGGGCTGTTTTTTGAAAAATGTTTATCTTCTCCATTCAATCCCAGGCTCAATCAGGCCAACAACAATGCTGTGTGTGTGAGTTTTCCTTTCTCCATTCTATTCCCAGTGCCTGTGCTTGGAGGTTTGTCCTCAATACCTGATGCTCCCCCATGACCCAGAATCAACCCTTCATGGAGTCCTGTGACTTTCTCCAGAGCCTCTTGCTGATCTGTTTTCTACCTCTCCTTTCATTTTCCCTTGAAAGTTTCTATTATTTCTTTCTTGGACACAGATTGACTGTAGCACATTTCCTTTATCTTAGTTTGCCTCTGTAGTCTGTCTTCAGTGTTCCTGATGGGGTGATTTGTCCTTTTTCAATTGCACAGTCAAGAACACTACTCTTTTGATTAATTCTCAGTGCCTCCCAGTGCTCTAAGAATAATGAAAACATTTTCAACAATACCTTGAAATCTCTGGCCAGTCACCTGCATACTCATCCCCTTCGGCTCTTTGAGCTGCATTAGCCTGTATTCTTCAAGTAAGTCCTGAACCCTTCTTTATATAGAGAATAAAATCCATGTAATTCCTCTGCTATGTTCTCTCACCTCTCCCTTTTATTTACTGGGATAGCTTTGTGCTATAGCTGGAATGTCCAGTCCCCAAAGGTCCATGTTGTAAAAGCTTGGGTCCCAGGGAGGTATTCTTGGGAGGTGGTGGAACCTTTAAAAAGTGGGAATTAGTGGGAAATCTTCCGGTCATTGGGGTGTGCCCTATAACAGGACAGTGGGAAACCAGCCCTTTATGCTTTTTCTCCTTTACTACCCAGCCAGGAGGTGAGCAGTTTTACTTCACCATACGCTGTTGCCCTGATGCCCTGCCATTGTCTCAGAGCTATGCACCTGGAGATCATGGACCCAAACCCTCTAAACTGTGAACCTTGAATATAAACATTTTTTAAATAATTCAGTCATCTCAGATATTTAATATATTGATGGGATGCTAGACTATGACACTTTTCTTGATACTTGATGTTATGGTTTGGATGTGAGGTGTCTCCCAAAAACTCATGTGTAAGATAATGCAAGAAGGTTCAGAGGAGAAATGATTGTGTTATGAAAGCCTTAACACAACCAGTGAATTAATCTCCCAGTGGGATTAACTGAGTGATAACTGAAGGCAGGTAGGGTATGGCTGGAGAAGATGGGTCATTGGGGGCATGGCTTTGGGATATATATATATATATATATATATATATATATATATATATATATATGGCAAGTGGGGATCTCTCTGCTCTATGACCATCATGTGAGCTGCTTCCCTCCACCATACTCTTCTGCCTTATTGTTCTGCCTCACCTTGAGTCCCAAGGAACGAAGCCTGCTGTCAGTGGACTGAGACCTCTGAAACCATGAATCTCCAAATAAAATTTTCCTCTTCTACAATTGTTCTTGTCAGGTATTTTAGTCTCAGCAGTGAAAAAGCTGACTAACACACTTGATATGTCAATACAAGCGTCTCTTTTCCTGGGAACTTTCCTGAACACTGCCCAGGGGGCTTCTCTTTACTAATTCCTCCCATTTTGCCCTGTACAACTTCTTCACAGCAAGTATCATGATTATAATTTTACTACGTGTGATTATTTGAAAAGTCTTTATCTCCTCCATTCAGTCACAAGATCCGTTAGACCCACGACAATGCTGTGTGTGTGCATTTTTCTTTCTCTATTCTATTCCCCAAGCCTGGAATTGAATAGGTGATCAATAAACACGTGTTAAAAATGAATCAGTGAACAAGTGACTGACTATTGATTCTCCTCAGAATAATCCAAGGTTTTCTGAGCTTCCATGGTCATATCTATCTGGGTGGCCAAGTCAGAAGGAGAGGGTACTGTTAAGCACTCAGAAAATCAAGGAAAGCTCAACAGAAAATGCAACAATTGAGCTGATGTGAGGACTGATTATATCAAATAGCCACTTTCTGAACAGAAGATTTAGTCCTGAAAGTGCACAGATGGGTGAAAGTACTTAATGTTTAAGGACCTGTGGACAATCCTCTCTGGTTGAAGGTTATTTTGCAATTTTGTTTTATTGTGTAAAACAGGGGCATACCCCAATTGGGTCTGTAATCTAGGAAGACAGCTTGCCATGTAGTGACCTCTTCTTATTCACGTGCTTGCTGGGTGGACCTAGCCCTCTCTCTAGACTCCTCAGCAACTGGCTTGCCCACCCTTCTGCAGCCCTCCATGTAGCCAAACTGGCTTCCCTGGAATCATAACAGGCCTCTGCCTATCAATCCTTTAGTGTCCTCCCTGCGTCTCCCTTGCCTCTTTCCAGTGGAGGCCTGCTCCACGGCTCCCTCACCACCTCCAACAAAGTCACAGAGCCATGCTCTTGTGCAACTCTGCAGCATCTGCTGTTTGCTCTGCTTGTGGGTATTCTTATCTTCCAAGAACTGTTTTTCAGGACACATTGCTACTTCCTCTCTTAATTCTTCTCCAAATCTTCCCTTGGCTCAGAGTGATGTCCTCCTCTGGTGTCCTAATTCCTAGATAGGCCTTTATTGTTTAAAAGGGCTGCTTTTTTTTGTATTGATTTCACTGTATATCATGGAATCTAAAATAATATTTCATAATCAGATGCATCACTGTATTTCCAGAACATGGTACCAAAGTCAGTATGAATGATCCTATACATGTTTGCTGAGAGAACAAACAAGAACAATTTGCAAAATGGAAGCAGGAACTTCTGCAACCTTAAACATCACATAACTTCTAGTGCAAAATATAAATTATTATAATTTAATCAAAGTTATTGTTAGGTTGGGTCAGTTCTCAACACGGTTCTGTGCACACCACTTTCAATGAATTCTCACTGATGGAAAGTCAGTGTGCATTGCTCCAAACCCCAGACTATAGGAAAGTACCCTGACTGTAAATATGTCAGCTCAAAGCTGATGATCTGTATTAATGGACACCCCCGCCCCCCGTCCTTCAGAGATACTAAAGCTACCTGACTTATTCTGTGCTTTCCTTAAAAACTCTATAACACTTGCTCTTTTCTAGGGAAACATTTGTACATTTTTAGATTCATGAAAGGTGCATACATTTCTCTTTAGTTTATTTAAAGTGAGAAATGTGGAGCTCTCTCCATGTAACCACAATGCCCACAAGGAGAAGGAAATGCCCACACTCTAGGTCCCACAAGGCCAGGGGTGGTTAATGGAGTCATTAGGACACATTCTCCACACATCAACTTAATTTCATTTCCCTCAAGCAAGTTAGTAACAAGATCTTAATGAGAACTTGGCACCTCAGGGGAAGGGAGTGCTTGCTCCATCAGGTGTAAGCAGAAAATACCATTATGACTGATATGATTATGATTATATGTCCTCTATGTGACTGCAGGGGGAAGAGGAACACTCATTTATTTTATAGATGATTTTCAAAAATATATTCAGGTCTTGAATGAAACTAGGACTGAAAACAGGATGAATATTGTGAGAAATTTCCTTCCAGGAGAGAGTGTGGTTACTGAAACTTGTGCCTGTGAGTGGGAGGTCGCATAGGAGAGAGATGAGGGAGGCAAAGGCGTCCAGCATGGAGCAGGAGCAGGAGCAGGTCTGTCAAGGACATCTATCCACCCTGCTATTGCCCACTGGCTGCTGGTTCATATCCAGAGCGAAGGGACAAAAGTCTGGGTCCTAAAGGAAACTACCTGAGCATGAGATTAAGACAATGGAAGAAGACAGAGGTAGAAACTTGAGAGGTCTTTCTAGGATGAGATTCGTTTCTGGATCTTTCTTAAATCTCCACTTTTATTTTTCTACATTCTTCTATCGTGATCCAGATTCTTACAGATCCTTCTTTGAATTTTCCAACTGACCCTTATCTTCTCCCTTTAGTAGTTAACCCAGAAAGTAAAAATGGCAACTATTTCTCAGTTCACATCTTATTCTTCCCCCTTAACTCTGAAATACAGTGACCTAAAATAATAAGATAATCTTTAGTTTGATCTGGCAGCTCTTCTCTTTCCAATAGCTGTCAGAATCTAGCTTCGTTTTGGTTTTCTCAGTGGTCTTTGGTCATTGGAAAGGTCTCTACTGAAAACAAAATTCTTTTACCTGGTCTGAAAGTTTGTGTTCACCCAGGAAATGTATATGTTGTCATCTTAACCTCACAGGTGATGGTTTTAGGAAGTGGGGCCATTGTGAGGTGATTGGGTCATGAGGCTTGATGTTTCACTAATGGGATTGGTTCTGTTTAAAAGTGGCCCCAGGCAGAACCCCTTGCCCTTGCCACAACAAGAGGACACAGCAAGATGAAGTTGTTTTTGAAGATACATACCTGGTCTGCTGGCATTGTGATCTTGAACTTCTGGTCCCAGTCCCCAAAATTCTGAGAAATAAATTTCTGTGTTTTACAAGCCACCCAGTTTTGGTACTTTGTTAGAGAAACCTGAATGGATTGAGTCAGTATCCATGCACACGAATTTACTGCATAAACAACCAATAGATATCTTGTTTGGAAGTGGAATGGTAGATTAAAAATTGAACTTTTGAAGTTCAATTAGGCTTTATGCCTTGGTTTGGGAGCTGCCATAACAAAGTATCCTGGACTGAATGGCTTGAAAAAAACAGACATTTATTCTTCCACAATTCTATAGTCCAGAAGGCTTAACTCAATGTGTTGTGGCAGGGCTGCACTTCTTCTGAGACCTGGGTAGAATTGTCCCGCACCTATTCTTGCTGCTGATGTTAGCCATTAACCCTTTGCGTTTGTCAACCCGAGAACAGATGCATCACTCCAATCTCTGCCTCTTTGGTGCTTTCTGTATGTGCATCTGTCTTCACATTCTGTGTCCTTTGCTTGTAGAGACACCAGTCATTTTGGATTACAGCACACCCGAATGACTTCATTTAACTTTATAACATCTGCAAAGATTGTTTCCAAATAAGGTCACGTTCACAAGTCTTGGAGGTTAGGACTTCAACATATCTTTTTCTGGGGGTGGTGGGTACACAAACTTCCATAAACACATTCCATTATCATTTTTGTGGGGTATACCAGGGATTGAACTCAGGGGCACTCAACCAAGGAACAACATCCTCAGCCCCACCTACCCAACCTTTTTGTATTTTATTTAGACAGCCTCTCACTGAGTTGGTTAGCACTTTGCCATTGCTGAGGCTGGCTTCGAACTCACTCACAATCCTCCTGCCTCAGCCTCTTGAGCCACAGAGATTACAGGAATGTGCCACTGAGTCCAGCTCCATCATCATTTAAACACTCTGAATTTCCTTTTTACTACATTCAGATTAATAACACTGACTTCATAGCATTACTGTGGAATAAAATGGGACAGCAAATGGAAGCTACTACCATGGTGACTAATAGTAAAAAAAATACATTTAAAAAAATACATCTGGGCTCTTTCGCTTCGCTCCGGGCGGAGAAGCTGAATGTGTAATCAGCAGTGGATTGTAAGTACCCGAGGCAAAGAAAGCTCAGTGCGCCCCGCCTTTTTTTTTCTTTTTTTTTTTTCTTCTTTTTTTTGAATATTTTTTATACAGGGAGAGTTTTTGGATTGGGATTGTTGGCGGGGCTGTGGTTTCTGTGCCGAAAATCCACTCCGCGGGAGCCGCCATTTGCTTTCTGCTTGCTGTCTTGATGGCTCTGTATACACTGTCCAGCAGCCGCACCTAGAGGTTGGAGCTGGGCTGCGTGCCGAGCCCTGTCCTCCGAAGGCTGGACTGCAGCCTTGAGCGTCTCGGTGGCTTGTTCGCTGCTGCACCTTCGGGCAGAGCCTGCTCTGGGGTCGTTCTGCACCCCCCTGCCAGGGGACCCGTGCTCCTGAGGAGGGGGACGGAGAGCTGCGGCAGCAGCCACTTGGGCCCCTGGGGCCGGGCACAGGGCTGAAGAGCTGCAGAGGCCGGGGCGGCTCTGCTACGGTCGCAGACAAGCGCGGCGCTCGTGAGCGCAGCCCAGAGACGGAGGCGACGGCGGCAGGGTTTCATTTCTAGAAATCTGGACTGGAAACAGAAGCAGCAGTTTGTATAATCCCAAGAACTTGCTTATACCAGGAAGCTGTAAGGGCAACATGAATATCACTGAGGAGATGTAACATGGTGGCAGGCGCAGAGAGATCAAGTCTCTGACATCTTCAACTGCGCGGGCATAGGGAGCCGTAAACTGTCTAAATGCTGTTTGCTCAGGATCACTAGGCAATGCTGAGCTGACGTGGATCTGGGGTGTACAGGCTGGGCCCCTCAGAACACACACACAGAGCCCGAATCGGAGGCAATTAAGCTCCAGTTCGCCTGCTTCGTGTGACTCAGCACTAACGATCCCGCTGAAATAATTGGCCGGCCCTTAGGAACTTACAGAGGTAAAAGCCAACCGAGCCTTCATAGGCAGTGGCCACAGGACTGAAACGGGGATTGGGAGAGACAGTCAGGACCCACCCGTTGCATTGGTCACCTGGCAAAGGGAAAAAACGGTCACCATTTGCAAGGGATACCACCATGGCAGAGAAATGGCGTCACGGGTGGAGGAGATAACTGCAGTGAAACCAGCGCGACAGGTGTGTAATCCCCTAGTCATCTCTCTCCACACAGCAGGGAAAACTTAAGGGCCACTCCCAGCTCTCCTGTGAATGCAATAACCAGACCGAGGGAATCAGGAGTGGCGCGGGACTCGCGGCGCGGAACTCCCGGCTACCGCTCCCACCAGTGCTGACAACTGAGGTCTCTTGCACCAGCTACCGGGGCCGTGGCTACAGGAGGGCAAGCAAATTCGCTGGGGGATCTCAGCCCCAAGCTCTACAAACTTAGGGTCTGAGGGAGGCAAACAGGGAGAGTGAGCCCAGGTGTTCATGAAAACAGGGCTCCCAGGAGCAGCAGACCTGGCGTGTAGCCAGTATTGTGGTGAGCGCCACAGGTGAGCACGGCCTGGCTTGAGGAAACACAAGACAAGGCCCTAGACACTCAGGATTGGAGACCCGCCCAGTCTAGGAGAAAGAGCTGCTGCACAGTGAATGGTTCCCACCTATTGAGAGGAGAAGCTTGGCCCAGTGGGCACAGCTCCACCTACTGGAAGAGAAGTTAATAGAACTCTAGGACTGCATTTATTATTATTATTATTATTATCATTTTTTTTCCTTTCTTTTTCTTTTTTTCTTTTTCTTCTTTTTCTTTCATTTTCAATTTTTATTTGTTGTTGTTCTTTAACTTCTTTTCAATGTTTCTATTTTTTTTAATTTTTAAAATTTTATTATTATTATTTTTTTAAAATTTTAATTTTCATTTTTTTATTATCGCTATTATTTTTGTTAAAAATTTTTTTAGTCTTTTCTTTCTTTCTTTATTATCTAATCTTTGTTATTCTTGTTTCTTTTGACTTTTCATTTCTTTTCAATTTTCTTATTCCCCCTTCCTTGAATTCTACCTGCCTACTCTCATTCTCTTTAGTGACTTCTTCCCTTCCCTTCTAATATCTTTCCTCTCAAGCATCAAATAAATCTACAAGAGTAAACAGTAACTCAGCAGTCAAACAGAACAAGAAGTAACATGAGCAGCATAAGAAAGCAAGGAAAAAAAGGAGTACAAACAATGAAGGACAGCCTAAATATTCAGGAGGACCTAGAGTCAGCAGAAAAATGGTCATATAATGAACTCAAGGAATACCTTAGACAGATGGAATGGAACCTTAAAGAAGATACGAGACAGCAAATCCAAACAGTGAAAGAACACTTTGAAAATGAATTACATAGACAGATAAAAGAAGAAGTTAAGCATCTTTATCAGGAGATTGAGATTATAAAAAAAAACCAAACAATAATTCTAGAAATGAAGGAAACGATAAACCAAATTAAAAACTCAATTGAGAGTATCACTAACAGAGTGGAGCAAGTAGAAGCCAGAACATCAGATAATGAAGACAAAATATATCATCTTGAAAAGAGCCTAGCCAACTCAGAAAGGCTGGTTAAAAACCACGAGAAAAACATCCAAGAGATATGGGATAACATAAAGAAACCAAACCTACGAGTCATCGGGATAGAAGAAGGTACAGAGATTCAAACCAAGGGAATGAGTAACCTGCTGAAAGAAATAATTACAGAAAACTTTCCAGAAATAAAAAAGGAAACGGATATACAAATTGTAGATGCATACAGGACACTGAGCACACAAAATCACAGTAGACCAACGCCAAGACACATTGTTATGAAGATATCCAATATACAGAACAAAGAGAAAATACTAAAAGCTACAAGAGAAAGGAGGCAGATTACATTCAGGGGTAAACCAATAAGGTTAACAACGGATTTTTCATCACAGACGCTGAAAGCGAGAAGATCCTGGAACAACGTATTACAAACACTGAAAGACAATGCCAACCAAGAATTCTGTATCCAGCAAAATTAAGCTTCAGGTATGATAACGAAATAAAAATCTTTCATGATAAACAAAAGCTAAAAGAATTTGCAGCCAGAAAACCAGCATTGCAAAGCATCTTGAGCAAAACACTACACGAGGAAGAAATGAAAAACAATAACCAAAACCATCAGTGGGAAGTGCCTCTATAAAGACAGAGGGCGGGGGGAAAGCTAACCATGGAGAAACAAACTAAATTAAAAAAAAAAAAAAAGAAGAAGAAGATAAATAATCAAACATGGCTGGAAGTACAAACCATATATCAATAGTAACTCTAAACAGTAATGGCTTAAACTCTCCAATAAAGCGACATAGGCTGGTAACATGGATTAAAAAAACAAATCCAACAATATGCTGCCTCCAGGAGACACATCTGATTGGAAAAGACATACACAGGCTGAAGGTGAAAGGTTGGGAAAAAATATACCACGCACACGGTCCTCGTAAGCAAGCAGGGGTGGCCATTTTCATATCGAATAAAATCGACTTCAAGACTAAGTTAATCAAAAGGGATAAGGAAGGACATTATATACTGTTAAAAGGAACCATTCACCAACAAGACATAACAATTATCAATATTTATGCACCAAATAATGGTGCTGCGACGTTCATAAAACAAATTCTCCTCAAGTTCAAGAATCAAATAGACCACAACACAATAATTATGGGTGACTTCAACACACCTCTCTCACAATTGGACAGATCCTCCAAACAAAAGCTGAATAAAGAAACTATAGAACTCAATATCACAATCAACAACCTAGACTTAACTGACATATATAGAATATATCAACCATCATCAAGTGGATATACTTTTTTCTCAGCAGCACATGGATCCTCCTCAAAGATTGACCATATATTATGCCATAGGGCAACCCTCAGTAAATATACAGGGATGGAGATAATACCATGCATTTTATCTGATCATAATGGAATGAAACTGGAAATCAATGATAAAAGACGGAAGGAAAAATCCTACATCACATGGAAAATGAACAATATGTTACTGAATGATCAATGGGTTACAGAAGACATAAAGGAGGAAATCAAAAAATTCTTAGAGATAAATGAAAATACAGACACAACATATCGGAATCTATGGGACACAATGAAAGCAGTTTTAAGAGGGAAATTCATCGCTTGGAGGTCATTCCTCAAAAAAAGGAAAAACCAACAAATAAATGAGCTCACACTTCATCCCAAAGCCCTAGAAAAGGAAGAGCAAAACAACAGCAAATGTAGCAGAAGGCAAGAAATAATTAAAATCAGAGCGGAAATCAACGAAATTGAAACAAAAGAAACTATTGAAAAAATTAACAAAACTAAAAGTTGGTTCTTTGAAAAAATAAATAAGATCGACAGACCCTTAGCCATGCTAACGAAGAGAAGAAGAGAGAGAACTCAAATCACTAACATACGGGATGAAAAAGGCAATATCACAACAGACACTACAGAAATACAGAAGACAATTAGAAATTATTTTGAAAACCTATATTCCAATAAAATAGAAGATAGTGAAGACATCGATAAATTCCTTAAGTCATATGATTTGCCCAGACTGAGTCAGGAGGATACTCACAACTTAAATAGACCAATAACAATAGATGAAATAGAAGAAGCAATCAAAAGACTTCCAACCAAGAAAAGCCCAGGACCGGATGGGTATACAGCGGAGTTTTACAAAACCTTTAAGGAAGAATTAATACCAATACTTTTCAAGTTATTTCAGGAAATAGAAAAAGAAGGAGCTCTGCCAAATTCATTCTATGAGGCCAACATCACCCTGATTCCGAAACCAGACAAAGACACCTCAAAGAAAGAAAACTACAGACCAATATCTCTGATGAACCTAGATGCAAAAATCCTCAATAAAATTCTGGCAAATCGGATACAAAGGCACATCAAAAAAATTGTGCACCATGATCAAGTAGGATTCATCCCTGGGATGCAAGGATGGTTCAATATACGGAAATCAATAAATGTTATTCACCACATCAATAGACTTAAAAATAAGAACCATATGATCATCTCAATAGACGCAGAAAAAGCATTCGACAAAGTACAGCATCCCTGTATGTTCAAAACATTAGAAAAACTAGGGATAACAGGAACTTACCTCGACATTGTAAAAGCTATCTATGCTAAGCCCCAGGCTAGCATCATTCTCAATGGAGAAAAATTGAAGACATTCCCCCTAAAATCTGGAACAAGACAGGGATGCCCTCTATCACCACTTCTATTCAATATAGTTCTCGAAACACTGGCCAGAGCAATTAGACAGACGAAAGAAATTAAAGGCATAAAAATAGGAAAGGAAGAACTTAAATTATCACTATTTGAGATGACATGATTCTATACCTAGAAGACCCAAAAGGGTCTACAAATAAACTACTAGAACTAATAAATGAATTCAGCAAAGTGGCAGGATATAAAATCAGCATGCATAAATCAAAGGCATTTCTGTATATCAGCGACAAAACTTCTGAAACGGAAATGAGGAAAAACACTCCATTCACAATATCCTCAAAAAAAATAAAATACTTGGGAATCAACCTAACAAAAGAGGTGAAAGATTTATATAATGAAAACTACAAAACCCTAAAAAGAGAAGTAGAAGAAGATCTTAGAAGATGGAAAAATATACCCTGTTCATGGATAGGCAGAACTAACATCATCAAAATGGCGATATTACCAAAAGTTCTCTACAGGTTTAATGCAATGCCAATCAAAATCCCAATGGCATTTCTTGTAGAAATGGATAAAGCAATCATGAAATTCATATGGAAAAATAAAAGACCCAGAATAGCAAAAGCAATTCTAAGCAGGAAGTGCGAATCAGGCGGTATAGCGATACCAGACTTAAAACTATATTACAGAGCAATAGTAACAAAAACAGCATGGTACTGGTACCAAAACAGGAGGGTGGACCAATGGTACAGAATAGAGGACACAGAGACTAATCCACAAAGCTACAACTATCTTATATTTGATAAAGGAGCTAAAAGCATGCAATGGAGGGAGGATAGCATCTTCAACAAATGGTGCTGGGAAAACTGGAAATCCATATGCAACAAAATGAAACTGAATCCCCTCCTCTCGCCATGCACAAAAGTTAACTCAAAGTGGATCAAGGAGCTAGATATCAAATCAGAGACTCTGCGTCTGATAGAAGAAAAAGTTGGCTCCTATCTACATATTGTAGGGTCGGGCTCCAAATTCCTTAATAGGACACCCATAGCACAAAAGTTGATAACAAAAATCAACAAATGGGACTTACTTAAACTGAAATGTTTTCTCTCAGCAAGAGAAACAATAAAAGAGGTAAATAGGGAGCCTACATCTTGGGAACAAATTTTTACTCCTCACACTTCAGATAGAGCCCTAATATCCAGAGTATACAAAGAACTCAAAAAATTAAACAATAAGAAAACAAATAACCCAATCAACAAATGGGCCAAAGACCTGAACAGACACTTCTCAGAGGAGGACATACAATCAATCAACAAGTACATGAAAAAATGCTCACCATCTCTAGCAGTCAGAGAAATGCAAATCAAAACCACCCTAAGATACCATCTCACTCCAGTAAGATTGGCAGCCATTATGAAGTCAAACAACAACAAGTGCTGGCGAGGATGTGGGGAAAAGGGTACTCTTGTACATTGCTGGTGGGACTGCAAACTGGTGTGGCCAATCTGGAAAGCAGTATGGAGATTCCTGGGAAAGCTGGGAATGGAACCACCATTTGACCCAGCTATTGCCCTTCTTGGACTTTTCCCTGAAGACCTTAAAAGAGCGTACTACAGGGATACTGCTACAACGATGTTCATAGCAGCACAACTCACAATTGCTAGACTGTGGAACCAACCCAGATGCCCTTCAATAGATGAATGGATAAAAAAATGTGGCATTTATACACCATGGAGTATTACGCGGCACTAAAAAATGACAAAATCATAGAATTTGCAGGGAAATGGATGGCACTAGAGCAGATTATGCTTAGTGAAGCTATCCAATCCCTAAAAAACAAATACCAAATGTCTTCTTTGATATAATCAGAGCAACTAAGAACAGAGCAGGGAGGAAGAGCAGGAAGAAAAGATTAACATTAAACAGATACATGAGGTGGGATGGAAAGGGAGAGAAAAGGGAAATTGCATGGTAATGGAGGGAGACCCTTATTGTTATACAAAATTACATATAAGAGGTTGTGAGGGGAATGGGAAAATAAACAAGGAGAGATATGAATTACAGTGGATGGGGTAGAGAGAGAAGATGGGAGGGGAGGGAGGGGGGATGGTAGAGGATAGGAAAGGTAGCAGAATACAACAGTTACTAATAGGGCATTATGTAAAAATGTGGATGTGTAACCGATGTGATTCTGCAATCTGTATTTGGGGTAAAATTGGGAGTTCATAACCAACTTGAATCTAATGTATGAAATATGATATGTCAAGAGCTTTATAATGTTTTGAACAACCAATAAAAAAAATTAAAAAAAATACATCTGGGACTTGCCCATTTCCTCCCCATTCTCCACCTTGTATGCTGCTTATGTTAACTTCCCATTGATGTAATAAAATATCTGAGATAATCAAATTGAAAGGAGGAATGATTTGTTTCAATATGCATTCCTATATGCATTATTGTGGAAGTTTGGCCCATCACTTTAGGTTGTTGGTGAGGCAGAACTTCGTGGTGGAGAACAGGTATTATTGCATAGCTGCTCACCTCATGCCTCCTGGGAAGTAGAGAGACAGGGGAAGAAGCCAAGGTCCCACCATCTTGGTCAAGGGCACACCCTAGTGACCAAAATTCCTTTGCTTAGGTTCCACTTACTAAAAGCTCCACCACTTTATAGAGGCACAAGCTAGTGATGAAGCCTTTGGCCTATGGACTTTGAGGGACATTGAAAATGTACCCTAAAATACTGTAAATTTAGCAGTGATGTCAATTTAATAACCCATATTTTAGATTTATGACATGTTCAAATTTCTTTTTGGCTCCAGGTCTTCTTATCTAAATACTCACTTTGAATTTCCCTTAGAATGACTTCAAGGCTTTTATACTCAATATACCAAAATCTAATTCATTAACTTTTTCACCACATCTTGATCCCTTAACAAATGGAACTATCATGCTACCAGGACTCATTGTAATTCAAGGATGTGATGAGATTTACCTTTGACACTTCATTCCTCTTATTCCTCACATACAGCCCATTATGAACTCCTACCTACTTTGATTTCTAAATATCTCTCATACTTTCCCTTTTATGTCTGTCTGCACTGAACACATTCTGGTCCAAGCAACCTCATTTCTCACCTGGCTGATGCTTATCATTACTTGTTTGCCTGTGGTAGGTGCAATAAAGACTCCTCCTAGTCCTTGGAACATGGGAATACATCACTTCACATGGCAAAAGGGACGTTGCAGGTGTGAGTGAGTTAGAGATGGGGAGATATCCTGAATTGCCTAGGTGGGCACAGAGTAATTGCTGGAGTATTTGGGAAAGAGGAAAGCTGTGGAGACAAACAGGAGCTGTGAGGATGAGAGTGGAGGTTGGATGATGTGCCTTGGAGATGGTAGACAGAGGCAGGCACCTATGAATGCTGGTGCTTTTAGATGTTGGAAGGGACAGGAAGCCTGTTCTCCTCTGTAGCCTCTAGAAGGGGCGTGACCTTGCCAATATCTTGAGTCAAGCTAAGGTGCTATGGTTTAGATATGAGGTATCCTCCAAAAACCCATGTGTGAGGCAATGCAACAAGGTTTAGAGGTGAAATGATTCAGTTATGAGACCCTTAACCCAGTCAGTGAATTAATACCCTGAAGACATTAACTGAGTGGTGACTGTAGGCAGGAAAGGTATGATTGGAGGAAGTGGGTCCTGGGGATGTGCCTTTGGGGTTTATATTTTGTGCTTGTTGAGCAGAGAGAGAGAGCTAGTGCGCGCTCTCTCTCTCTCTCTCTCTCCCCCCCCCCACCTTCCTGGAATGATGTCCTGAGCCACTTTCCTCCATCACACATTTCTGTCATGATGTTCTTTTTTACCTTGGGGCCTGAGGAATGGAGTTGGCTGTTTATGGACTGAGTCTCTAAAACTGTGAGCCTCCAAATACACTTTTCCTCCTCTAAAATTGCTCTTCTCAGGTCTTTTAGTCACAGCATTGAAAAAGATGACTAAAACACCAGGGAAACCCAATTGCAGATTTCTGTGTTTTTAAATCTACCAAGTTTGTATTAATTTGTTACAGTACTAATAGGAGGCTAAGTGCTATTAGTTTCCCCTCTTCCTAAACATTCTTGACACAGACAAAATAATGCCATTTCTGAGAGTCAAATCTGATTATGATTCTACATTCATGAAGACCGGGCTTCCTTCTCCCTTCCAAAGACTCCAAGTTCCTTGGAACATCATGACATCACTAGTGATTTCTAATTCTTCCTGTGACTAGGATTTAGGTAAAACTCCCTGTCAGGCTCTTATAGAGCCTAACACACCCACACCTGTTTCACAGCCTGTCTAGCCCCTTTCCCTCCTCACCACAACACTCTCAGCATTGTGATCATCCAGCTCCTCATTTTTCTGCATTCCTTCCTGATACAGGATAATTATCCTGTTCCAGAACATCTGTACTTCCCCCACTATCGTTGTTGTACTACTCTTAGTATTATGTGTTATCTTTTATCCCATGTCATCATCACCATGGTTATTTTATAGATTCTATTCCTTAATTTATGCCTGTTTTTTTTTCAATCCCCACCTGACTTTGAGTTTCTTCCTCCTTGAAATCAGAGACAGTGCCTTTCTCTTCCTCCATTTACCACCTCCCAACTTGGAAACACAGTGCATATGTCACAGAGGGACTGAACCTATGAGCTCAAGCAATAAATGCAGGGAAAAGCCCAGCAATCCCTGTTCTGAGCCTGTTTGTGTTGCTGCCTGTGCTGTGGATAGCATCTGCCACCCTTTGACTTATCTGACTCTTTGAAAATCATTCTACATTGACAGTGTTTCTACCCACCCAGAATAAAATGGGTGACTTGCATCATCACCACTTCATATGTTCGGGAAAGGTACTTATCACTATCTGCATGTCAGGACATGTGGAGGAGTCAATGTCACTGGCAGTTCAACACACAGTGATAACGCTATTATTTCATTTTTAAAATCTGTAACACTCCATTCATAATATTGTAACATTAAAGTGTTACATATGTGTGCAACTGCTGAATTAGGCAGGTCAGAGCCCATAGACCATGAACACTCTCTTTGTTCAAGATATCATTCATTTTAGTAATAATATGAAAGCAAGAACAAAAAGAGAAGAAATACACCACCAGATCTGGAGAAACATCAACACCTGAAGACATGTAGTTGGGGATTCCTGGAGCAGCCTTCCAGCATTTCAGGGTCTGGACTGAGAAGTCCCCAGCAGAGTGTCCTCTTCACAGGAATACTCCAAAGTCTTATTCCCAGTGAGACTTCTTAAATACAAGTTAGAACAAAGAAAGCTCCATTCCAACCAACTGTGTGACCTACTGCTCCCCTCAAGGATACTTAATCCTCCCAAGGATTGGCCAGGTCCCTAAAGGGAGGGAGTGATAGCCTTGAGATAAGTGCATGACTCTGAGTTCTCATGAGTGAGAAAAACACACCCAGAAGTCAGCCTTCTTCAGATGATCCATCAAGGGTATGTGAAGGTCATGGCAGACACGTGGACAGGGAAGATCTTTCACGTTTTCCTTAGCCCATTAAACATAGTGTTCCAAACCTTTCTATCTCAGAAATACAAATTAATGCAGGCAAATAAAGCAAGAAATATCAAATAAAATAAAATGAACTTCCAATCAAGATGAGAATAAGAGCATAATCTTTAATTCTCCTTTACCACATTAAGATTGGTGACCAGCAGAATATCAGTTATCCAGAAAGATCAAAGAAAAGGTTCAAAGCACATTTTTGGCTTTGAAAATAGGTGATTTTAAATGTTTGTGGCATATTGTATTCCTCTTGAGTCAGCAGTGTGTTATGTGAGCCAGCTTTCCCACCTAAGAATAAATATGGTTCAGGCTGTCTTGTGCAGGGTTTCTTGATTGGAGAACAAATGTTCACTGAAGCTAACTGCTCAAATTTTCTCTCCAAGGGGAAGATGGAGGTCTCCTGAGGGGTTGGGGCACTGCTCATGTTGTGCTTTCTAGAAAGGGGTTTCCTCCCAGAGGATGGCTTCACTGGACATCTGCTGTGCATGAATAAAATAAGTTACAAAATGATGTGCTTAACCCAAGATCTCTGTAGAGTCTAATCCAAAGTCTTCAAATTAGAGGAAATCAAAGGGAAAGGCCATCATTATGGTGAAGAGGACACTGAGAAGAGTGACCTTCAGTGCAGAGTAAAGTGGGAGGGAAGCTGGGATTGCTTGGGCAAGATCAGGCCGTAGCTGGGCTTCTGCTGCTTCCTGACCTTGACTCTTTGCAAAGAGCACTTGCTTCACTCAGGTCTTCAGCCAGCCTGTTGTCCCACATGTACCTGCAAAGTGTCTTTTTTTTATTGTTTGTTCAAAACATTACAAAGCTCTTGACATATCATATTTCATACATTAGATTCAAGTGGGTTATGAACTCCCATTTTTACCCCAAATACAGATTGCAGAATCACATCAGTTACACATCCACATTTTTACATAATGCCATATTAGTAACTGTTGTATTCTGCTACCTTTCCTATCCTCTACTATCCCCCCCTCCCCTTCCCTCCCATCTTCTCTCTCTACCCCATCTACTGTAATTCATTTCTCTCCTTTTTCCCATTCCCCTCACAACCTCTTATATGTGATTTTGTGTAACAATGAGGGTCTCCCTCCATTACCATGCAATTTCCCTTTTCTCTCCCTTTCCCTCCCACCTCATTTCTCTGTTTAATGTTAATCTTTTCCTCCTGCTCTTCCTCCCTGCTCCGTTCTTATTTGCTCTCATTATATCAAAGAAGACATTTGGCACTTGTTTTTTAGGGATTGGCTAGCTTCACTTAGCATAATCTGCTCTAATGCCATCCATTTCCCTGTAAATTCTATGATTTTGTCATTTTTTTAGTGCAGAGTAATACTCCATTGTGTATAAATGCCACATTTTTGTTTTTAATCCATTCATCTATTGAAGGGCATCTGGGTTGGTTCCACAGTCTAGCTATTGTGAATTGTGCTGCTATGAGCATTGATGTGGCAGTATCCCTGTAGTATGCTCTTTTAAGGTCTTCAGGGACTAGTCCGAGAAGGGCAATAGCTGGGTCAAATGGTAGTTCCATTCCCAGCTTTCCCAGGAATGTCCATACTGCCTTCCAAATTGGCCGCACCAATTTGCAGTCCCACCAGCAATGTACAAGAGTACCCTTTTCCCCACATCCTCGCCAGCACTTGTTGTTGTTTGACTTCATAATGGCTGCCAATCTTACTGGAGTGAGATGGTATCTTAGGGTGGTTTTGATTTGCATTTCTCTGACTGCTAGAAATGGTGAGCATTTTTTCATGTACTTTTTGATTGATTGTATGTCCTCCTCTGAGAGTGTCTGTTCAGGTCCTTGGCCCATTTGTTGATTGGGTTATTTGTTATCTTATTGTCTAATTAATTTACCAAGTCATGATGGTGATAAAGGGGTCAGTGGGAAAGACCACCTAGTAGGATAAAGGGAGATGCCACCTGTTTCAACCTCTTTTTTGACACTATGACCTAAAAACCTGAAAAGAGCAATTAGAGGAGGACACATTTATTTTGGCTCATGGTTTCAAAGATCTCAGGTCACAGATGGCCAATTCCATAGCTCTAGAACTAAGGTCAGGCAGAACATCATGGTAGAAGGGCATGGTGGAGTAAGGCAGCTCATGACACAGCCACCAGGAAGAACTCAGGGAGAGAGAGCTCTGCTCAGCAGGGACAAAATATATACTCCAAAGGCAAGCCCCCAGTGACCTACCTCCTAAAGCCATATCCTACATGCCTATAGTTACAACCTAGTTAATTCATATCAGTAAATTAATTCCCTTCTTAGGTTACAATGCTCAGTCTAATCATTTCACCTTTGGACATTCTAACACATGAGCTTCTGGGGAACACCTCACCTCTACACCATAACACCACCTGAATAGCATCTATTCTCAATGCTCAAGCACCACTCAAAAGCAAAAGTTGTGCTGCTTCACAGATGGCTCCAGAGTCCAAGGATCCTTGAACTGGGGACCCACTCGGGCATGAAAGAAATGGGTAAAAGCCTTTAATTAACATTGAGTTTAATGCAGTGAGACTTTTCCCTCTCCCCCCTAATGGAGCTTGTAAGGATCAAACAAGTTGCTTGTTTCAGGATGAATTCCTTTGAGATCCAGCAGAATATGATCAGCCTGTTGGGGCTTGTTCTCTGAGAGATTAACTTGGCTCAGTTTGCAATCACTGTACCTTTCCTTGTTCAATATTTCTTCCCTTTCAAGACAATTTGTTTTTTATTTTATTACACGTAAGTTATGATGGAAATAATTCATTACTAAACTAAAATACCAGCTGTTATAAAACATGGGATTGTAGCTCATGACAAACAAGTGATTGGACCAACTTTCCTAGAGCTTAGGCTCCGAGAGGATCTCTGTTCATACCTTCTGTGTTTATACCTTATGTGTTTCTGTGGAAGAATCACAGGTTCATAAAGCTCCTTGTACGAGATTGACTAATTTTGAAACTCATTTATTCTTCTGATTAATGTATGTAAGTAAAAATTAAGTTTAATTAAGAGAAATTAGTAACATTGAAATTTAATTGTGAAAATATATTTTTTCTTATTTATCAACAAAACATGAAAAATAATCTCATTGTCTAACAACAATGAATTAATTACAATTAAACTGAGAATGTACTAATAAATGGCTGTTTCAAACAAAATGAAAGGTATGAAATGTTAACAGCAGTTAAAAATTGATGACATAGTTGTATATTTATTAATTTGGAAAACTGCTCATAAAGTGAATAAAATAAGTTACAAAATGATATTTACAAAATAATTTTATTTTGGTAAAAATAGGAAATCAAATTACAATGAAAATACCTAGAATTTCTCATGCATGTCTGTGCATCAGGAATTGTTCCAAAGAGTTGATATATATATATATATATATATATATATATATATATATATATATATATATATATATATATGTGGGAAGGCTCTTGGAATCACGCATTTCCACAACTACCAAGAAACAGTGTGGTAGTTGGCCAATCTGGGAGCTTCGTGAAGAAAGGGAAGTCTTCTATTTTATTATTCTATTTATTAGTACAAAGCTGATTCATTTGAATGCACCATGAGACTTAGGATTCTCAACAAAATGGAAAGTAGACTTCAGGAAAAAAATTAACAGATTAAGTCTCTTCAGCAGCTGACTTTGGGGCCATCTTTAGGAGTAGCTTCCCGCTGTGTGCATAGATGTGCTTCCCTACATACTGTAGAGCCCTTTCAGTTACCCAGTGAAACAGAGGTACCATTAAAATTTCCATTTAGATAAGTAAATTACTATGTTAGAATTGGAGCCCAAGAATACACCTACACATACACATACATAAATGTCACATTTATATCATTATAAAAATGTATGTGGTTAATACCAGGTGTCTCAATCTTGGTACACATTTCAGATTATTAGGATAAATTCGAAGTAGATTTTTAGAAACTTTCTGTTTCTTTCTACATATTGCCAAATGACCACCCAGAAAAATTACACTTATTCATCCCTCTCCTCACTACTTGTTGTCCTGATTTGATGGGATTCCATGGCAGACAGTGGGGTGCTCTCTCACTGAGGTTTATAGCCTGGAGCCCTGATTGTGATCCTGACTGAGGAGGCACAGACACAGCAGATTTATACTCTAGTTTGGTCTTTAGATGGCATTTCTGTCCTTCTCCCATAGAATGATGGTGAATTTGTCATCAAGCAGGAAAGCCAATGCTTAGACTGGCGCTTTGACAACCAGTACAGCAAGAAGGATGGGGGATGCTTCCTCTCATCATCCTAGGGATATGAGAACAGGGGCTAGGACAGAGGAGGAAGGAGGTGACATCTACCATGGCTGATGTTTTCAGTTTGACCCAGACTTCCCAGGCTACTAAGAGCAACAATTCTTAAAGTCAAAACAACCAAACAAAAAACAAAGCCAACCTATTCAACAAGTTCTAGATGTTTGCTCTTATCATACGAGAGGTTACAAAAGTGCAGTATGAACTATAAGCTTTCACAGATGCACACGACCCTCTTTTTCTTGCTATTTCTATTTCATATTCCTTAGCAATTGAACTGAAACTTTTCTCTGCTATTCTTTCATTCATTCATTTATTCGACCAACGACGTTCATTTACTTTCAATCATGTAAAAGTACTGTGATTCACAGATATAAAAGACCACTGAGAGTCTATCTTCTACTAGAAAAGACAATTAAATTTAAATAGTAGCTACAGGTGTGATCACAGAAAGGCAGAAAGAACCAATTAGTGAAGAGGAACAAGTTTTCCCCAGTAAATGAGGGACAACTTCAAAGAGAAGAGATTCTTTATTCCCACCCTTGGGAGGATTAGAGTTTTCCAGTTGGCCCAGGATGACACATTAGGGAGCAGGAAGGGTGTAGAAAGATGGAGACAACACCTGCCAGGCAAACCCTGAGATTTACCACTGCAGTGTGAGAACTGCTGGGACATGGCTGAGCCAGGGTGTTTTGAGATTTGTAGCTGAACAGGAAGGCAGGGCATGGCCATGAAGGTCCTCCAGGAACTTGCTTCAGAGTTTGGACTTCACTCCAGCAGTGAATTTGATGAAGATTCTCTCCCAGGAGGTTTTCTTCAATATTTCTTGAGCAAGTACATTTTGTATGATCTCCCTTCAGAACATTCTAGGGTACAACAAAGTTTAAAGTCTCCCATGATTAACGGGGAATAACTGAGAAGAGTTATCAATGGCATTAAGAAAATTTATTTAAAAAATATAGCTCTGGGGTCTCCCAAGGTTCAGTTGGAAATGGAGGATCCTAAACCCCAATATTAGCTAGTTGCCATAGTCTGAGTGACAATACTGGTGGCCTTGGCTAGCATTGGGGGAATGGGGGTGGCGGGGATAATTAAGAAGCCAAATTGAATGTGGCCCCATAGAGGATTGAATATGTACCTTGGTCATTAGCAGGAACAAAATATTTGGCAAATAGAGATGACTATGATATCCAAATTATGAAGAGGTTGGCATCAATTAAAGAGAAAATAGATATTTTGAATTGAAGAAAATAGATAAAAATGCAGAGGAGATCAACATTTAGAATAATAAAAATAACAGGAAGCCCTTTTTGAGAAGTGAGGACTTAGGAGAGGAGGAGAAAATTAGAGAAGGATGAATAATTAGAAGAAATGGGTTCACAAAGAAGGGTGATGGAACTATGCTGCTGTGACCAGATGCCAAAGCAAGCCCCTCTCCCAGGCCCAAGTTCTCCTCCCAGCTTCTTCTACCCCAGAGCCCTGGGTGGAGAGAGTTAAAGATGTGGATTTTTCCCATTAGAAATGCTTCTTCCTGGACTTTTCACCTCAGTCCATGGTGATATCTCCTACTCTAAGTCTTTATTTTGGTTGGACACTCTGTTTCACTTTCCATATGTAGTCCGAATTCTTCCTCTACCTCACTCCCATGTTTTTCATATGCCTGGGGTGAATAAATCCCTTTCTCAATGATTCTTGTCTCAGTCATTTACTCTAAAAATGCACTGTGAAGTGGGGAAATGCAGGCATACTGCATGTTATGGACCCCACTAAATGCCCAACAGACTGTTCAGGGGCAGATTATCAGGGACCAATAGGGCTCTACTCCCTGTTCTAGAACATTGAATCCAGATCCAGAAATACCCAGATTTCATGGTACAGATCCAAGAGAACATGAACATCATGTGACTGAAGTTTTCAAGGTGTTTACAAAGGTTGCTTCTCATGTTCCTTCCTACCAGAAGTAGAGTGTAGGTGGTTACACCTTAATGGATTCTATCTCCTCTTGATATGATACAGGAATCCTGAGGGTGACACACACAGGAGTTTTCTCATTTTTTTAGGAAATAGGAACAACTGACTCAGTTCAACAGTAAGAGTAGAACAAATTGGCTTTAGATCCTGATTCAAAAAAGAGCCAGACAGTCTGTCCCAAATCTGTCACCCTCATAAGATGACATCCTTTGTAAATCTGCTACATTTTCTGTTCTAGCAATGTTCTCTTTGAAAGTGAGACACATGGACATCTCATGTTCATGCTGCCAGCATTTGGTCTGGGTGTCAGCCACGGAGCAGGACAATGCCTAAGGAAAGTTAGTTCCACATTGTGAGACTGGGCAAGGGACAGAAAAATATTTTAGCCTCACATATATCCTAGCTAAGCTATGGAATAATTCCAAATGTGTGAGATGCGAGGACAAGAAGATGTTTCTCTTAGGATGTCAGTCTATCTTCCCAGATAGTACCAAACATCTGTCACTCGTGATTGTTATATCTAGATGTCATGTGGGAAGGAAAGGCACAGTCTTAGAGTTTAAAGTAACACTTTATTTTTAATAATACTTTCAGGACATTCAGTGTGAAGAATACAGTGGAATTGCAGTCCTAGATTTCAAGTGACTAATGGAGTTTATGAAAAGTCAGATTTTATATTAATTGCAATCTAATATGTTAACCTGTTATTGCTTCATGAATGATACCAGAAGACATGATACTCCTGTATCAGAGATAGAGGACTTTATTACTCAACATGAAGCAAACACATGAATTTTATGTTGACTTGTACTGACTCCTTATTTCTTCAAGTTTCACAGGTCAACACACAAGTAGAAGGACAGGTCTAGAAGATACCTGCCCTTGAATGGGGTTGTGTGGCAGTGCTAAGACACTGAGCCTGAGAAATCTATTTAATTTATATGGAGCAATTAGCAAGCCCACTCTTTGTGGAGAAGGGTAAGTTTGTACTATTAACTCATCCCTCCTCATTGCTCACTACAAGTATAATACTAATAAAGGGGCCATGATTCTTGGTATAAATAGTAAGAACAAGCAGGGATCCTCAGAGACCATGGTGGATAACCTTCTCCAACAATAGCTATTTGAAAAGGATGTTGATACAATATTTTGAAAGAGATCATGTTATTCATTGAATTAAATGTTTTGGATATATAATGATGTCAGGCTGGGGATATAGCTAATTTAGTAGAGTAATTGCCTCACATGCACAGGGCCCTTGGTTCAATCCATAGCAAAAGAAAGAAAGAAAGAAAGAAAGAAAGAAAGAAAGAAAGAAAGAAAGAAAGAAGGAAGGAAGGAAGGAAGGAAGGAAGGAAGGAAAAGGAAAGAACACATAGTGATGTCATACATTTTTAGGGTAGTAAATCACAAAATATATATTTAGTTGAGATTTTCAACATATTTGTGTATGAGACGTACAATTCTGTTAATTGTAGAGGCCATGATTTTCTCTTGAAGATTCTAATGTCTACACAAAATTATGAATGTGGTATTGGGGAATTTCCTGTGTCCCTATAAGTGACATGTGTTTTTCCAATATTGGGGTTGCAACATCTGCTCTTAAAAATAGACTAATATCCCTGCTTCCATTCTTCAGTTGCTCATGAAATTTAACCAAGTGTACCTTCATCAGTGACCTTGCGCATAGTACCACCTGAATAATGAAAGATATTTTCACAAAGGTGGTATAGTTCTGTAGCACTCAGCCCTAATTAATAGCTTGGGTATTTTATTTGTAGGTGTGTATAACTTAATATACCTTCCACTGCATGTATGATGAATTTAGGGTACCATCTGTCTATCGACTCTTAGTATTGGAACTGGTCTTACAAATGGACTAACTTCCTTTATAATTTCAGAATTTGCCTACAAAAAGATATCATCCTTATTCACATAAAAGTCATTGTTCCATTGCAACCAGGGTCTCCTCAGTACTGGATCTCTAAACCACTGGTCATCTCCACCACTGGATCCTGGAAGTAGTAGGAAGAGTGACAAACTTCCCAAGAGCATTGGTAATATATCTTTGACTATGTAAGTAAGCTGAGCTAGCTTTTAATGGCCCAAATCTGGCTCTAGTAATGCTCAGGGCCTCTCATTTTTGAGGATATAATAATCATAAATGACCAAAGAAATTAGAATGACCACATTCTATCCCCTACCATATGAATGCTCTTGAATGCTCCAGAATAATGTTTCAGAACTGTGTTGTAGTAGGTGAAACACAGAAGTCTCCAAGTGGGATTTTATTGGGTTCTATTGACCTGACTGTGGTCTCCTCTTGGCTGGTTTATACAGCCACACAGTCCTTAGCTAACAATGCAGTAAAACAAACAAGCCATAAGCACAACAAAAGGGAATGTTAAGGATCTCTCCTCTCCTTTGCCCCTTTCTCTTCCAATGCCCTTCACTTTTTAGTTATTCTCATGCTCTGGTTTCTAGATTGCTGAATTTTTATTCTCTTTTCCTCAAGTTTTGGTATTTACTTCACTTTCCATCTTAGATCTGTCTGCTCTCTGGATTCCATGCGGGATTGTCTTTTTAATGGCTGTCAACTTCACTTTCATCCCTCACTGGTCAGCTGGTCCTTCTATATTTAGGTGTGGAAGGGTGGCCAGGTGGGAAAGAAAGTTTATTAATAAGAGAAGTAGATAATGGTGTCCTCTGGGATTTAGAAGTAGGAGAATTTTTTTTTTAAGTTAGAGGTCAAGGGAATACTTGTAGAGGAGAAAGCACCTGGCTAGATCCCTGAAATAGTTTGCATTTTGGAATAGAAAGACATTGGGACAGTTTGTGCCAACCACAGTGGAAAGTCTCATTAGCAGTTCTCTGACAGGCACCATGAGAAAGGGTAAGAAGTTCAGTTTTAAAGGAACAAAACAACCGTATGTGCTCTGGGCACTGAATTCTCAGATGTTGCTTTTCTAAAAATGTGCATATAATTTCTCACTTTTGAAATATTTCTCTCTTTTCCCAACAATAATGCTGGCTAAACACTTTGAAAGCTCAAGTGTGTTACATGGAGGGACACATGCATTATACCATCATCACCCCTGACTCTTCCATAATAAACTCATCTTTATGGCGTCTCCAGTAAATTTATCTAGACGGCAGGATATTATTTTCCACTTCTTCTGTATCATTTTGAAATTTTCTAAAAGTGACTTCTTCAAAGTTCACTATTTCCTTCTCTTGCTGTTTGCACAAATCCTTAGAAACATCACAGAATTAATAATTTTGAGATCACTGGACCACAGACACTCACCCCTTGTATATTTGTTTTCATCATCCTTTGTTTCTTAGGAAGAAAGCCAGTAAATAAATCAAGATATCAGAGTTCTCTGGAGGTTCACTGGCTTAACACTCTTTAAAGAATATATCCTGCTGTTTACTTGTTCAGAATGTACTTGATGATTCTCTGGGAATTCACTGCCCATTACCATGTTGGAACATTGCACCACTGAAAAATCCATCACTTAGGGACATAAACTCATCTGGGAGAATTTCTTCAGCTGTTTTTTTCTCATTAGTCTTGAACTTGCCAGCAGCTGCCTCAGAGAAAGCTTTAAATGCTGTCTATTTAACAGCAGTGATCTTTCTATTTAGTCAAAAACTTCCAATGGCTGCTGACAGGATTAACTCTGCAATAAAAAGTAGGGTAAAGAGCTAGATTAGAAAAAAAACACAGGACTGCCAAATTCGGTGAATATATTTAAACATAATGGATGACATAAATGAAGATTGAGCCGTAAAGTTGATAGTTCTTATGCTGCATAACAACTTTACTTTCCAAGCATGAGCTAGGTCATGCAATTAATTTTCATTGAAAATTCTTTGATTAAATATTTAACAAATATTAACTGTCTATGGTATGGTGTGTACCTAGGACACAACATAAATGATCAGACTGTGGTTCAGAGGGTCTCTCTGATTATAAGAGAATGGCAAGATTTAGGCATATGTGCCAAATAAAGATACGTGTGCAGATGTTTCCACCAGCTGTGGGGCTCTCCATGCCTATGTGCATGCTAAGATTGGCATGCCTACCGAGAAAGGGTCAATTACTGGAGGTGGCTAAACACAGGCAAGGTCAATGTAATCAGGATCAATGCAATGAGGATGAGGGGCCAAGCAAGTTGAAGAGAATGTGAGATAACATCTAAATGGTACAAAATGCGAGCTGATGCAGTCAGATGTATAGCATCTGAACATACATATGACATTCTTATGTTGTACAACATTCTTAAGCTGTATAACATCATTCTCATTGCTGTGAAATCTTCCATTTACAGATGTTGGGGCACTTAGAGGAGCAATTATAAAACAGAGTTGGTTAATTTATGTGAGGAAATGAGCGAAGAATAAAAAAAACTCATCCAAGTATGACAAGGGAAATCAACATGCAATGAATTCTTGAAAGATGAGTCATAGTCTATTATAGTTTGGATGTGAGGTGTCCCCAAAAAGCTCATGTGTGAGACAATGCAAGACGAGGAGAAATGATTCCATTATGAAAGCCTTAACCCAATCAGTGAATGAATAACCTGATGGAATTAACTGAGCAGAAACTGAAGATGGATAGGGTATGATTGGAGCAGGTGTTTCCCTGGGGGTGTGCCTTCAAGGTATATGCTTTGTATCTGGGGAGTGGAGTCTCTCTTTGCCTTCTGATCACCATGTGAGCCACTTTCCTCCACTGCACTCTTCCTCCATGATATTCTGCCTCACCCTGAGCCCTGAAAAATGAGGCAGGCTGTCTATGGACTGAAACCTCTGACACCATGAGCCCCCAAATAAACTTTCCTTCCCTAAAATTGTTCTGGTCAGATCTTTTTGTCACAGCAGCAAAAAAAAAGCTGACTAAACATAGTCCAATGTTGTTTTAACTTAACTGAGATGAAACTGTTATCAAAATGAATATTTGAGATTTTTATTCTGAGATTTTTTGTGTGTATACCTATACATATACACAAATATAAGTATACATTTATACATACAAATATACTAATACTCACACATTTCTTTTCACCCTCCCCCCAAAAAATAAAATAAAACACAGATATATTGACTCTGTTTTTATTTACAAAGTGCAACCATATGGGCATAAAATATACAATAGTTTAGAGAAAATCTTTGTTGTTGTTAGTCTAATTGGTGAGAACAATGTTTTCTTTCTAAGAGTATCAGTTTCCAATTAAGGAGATTTCATCCCATGTGGTTCAAATAGAAGGACTTTAAGAAAGAGATACAGAACAAGGGCACTCAGATGAATGAGATTGCTGTGACCCCATGCCTAAGGGGTGGGTGTAGAGTTGCCTTTGAGACCACTGAGGGGGAGTAATAGCACCTATAGATATGGTGATCCAAGATAGAAAACATGCAAGAAATAACAGACCTCTCTCAGGTTTCCCTCCTCTATCGCCAGTCAGGGGTTCCCATTAGTTGAGTCCAATCAGAATCCATCTATCAGAGGAATTTGGGTAAGGCAGTTTGCAAGAACCAACCTCTTAGGGAAAACAGTAAGCAAAGGAGGAAAGCAGACTGGGGGAGTACATAGAGAATGACACTGTTTTGTCAAATATTAAACTTCCTAGAGAAGAAGGATAAAGCAATTCAGACAGTAAAAATTAGACTGTTGTTCACCTTGTTGGGATTTAGTATTGATATATAAGCCAGTTATAAACCAAGATCCCCTCCCTTTATTTTGAAGAATACCAAGATGAATTCAGTCTTAACACATAAAGTCTTGCTGGAAGAGAAGACTATAGAGGGGTCAACCCTATCCATTGTTCCAAGCTTGTCCCTTTGTAACTTCAAAGTTTAAAATCAAGCAACTTGAATATGATTGTGCAAATGGAGGGTAGCAATAGTTCTCAACATCAAGGTCATTGCCAAGTCCATTCATCTTCTTGGTAGAACAAGCTGTTTAAAACATTGTCTACCTGGGTTGAGTGCTTGAAGCTGCAAGGAAACACAACTGCTATGGTAAGTGCCATTTCTATTTCCTATACTTGTTCAACAGATAGACCCTTTTCAATGCCTTAAGTAAAGAGCTATAAACTTTATGAAAATTTTGCAGAAATATACAAATACACATATGGTCAAATATACTGGAAACAGTCTATCTGTAATAGCCAAGGTACATGCTATAGTTTGGGTGTGGTTTGAGGACATCTTCTAAAGGTTCATGTATTGGAGCTTGGTCCTCAGTGTACTGGTATTAGGAGGTGGTGTGGAACTTTAGGGGGTGGGGCCTAGTGAGAAGTAATTTAGGTCACTGGGGGTGCTGCCCTTGGAAGGAATTGGTGTAGTCCTTATAGGGCCCTGGTTAGTTCTCATAAGAGGGTTTTTATAAAGGAGCAAGCCTGGCCCCTTCTTATTTAGTCTTGGGCTTTCTGTGCAGCCATGTGATCTCCCTCTATTGCATGTATTCCAACTATGATGCCATCAGCCATGATGTTAGATAGCCAGGAGAGCCCTCACCAGGGTTGAAACCATGCTATTTTTACTGCCATTCTCCAAAACTATGAGCAAAATAAACTCCTTTTCTTCAAACATCACCCAGCCTCATGTATTTTGAGGCAGCAAAAGAAGATAAATTAATACAGTATAGTTACACAAGAGTGGGAAAAATATTTAATTCAGACAAGAAACTTGAATGAAGGCAAGGAGATAGGGAAATGCAGAGTGCTTCAGTGGACTGGAGATGATGAAGGAAAGAAAAAGCTTACAGTGTTCGGGGGAAGATTTTGGGAGAACAAAGCCCCTGTGCACCAAATTGAGGTGATGTATGTGTATTTTGCAGTAATGGGAACCACTAAGGGACTTAATGTGCATATGCACAGTGGAAGTGGGGATGACATCAGCTAATTACAGTTTACATTTTAAAGTGAGTTGCAAATTTTTCAAAATTTTATGTTAGATGCAAAATGTCTAAAGAAATAAAATGATAGAAATATCCCCACAATTACTCAGGAAAAGCACCATTGTTAATGCTGTGTGATCTCCTGGAAACAAAATGAAGGAATTAAAAGAAAAAAAATGTTTGAGTCTATGGAGCACTGATAAATGTCTGAGCTTTGGTGTCAAGGCTAATTTGTTAACTTATTTAATTTTCTTAAATCTTAGTCCCCTCCTAAAAGATCTTTTTATTTAGCCTATGCAGATCTTGGGAGCGCTAAATTAGATATTATATATAAAGTACTTAGAAACAGTGAACTTTTCAGATTACAAAATCATCCATCAATGGTAATTATTATCATTGAGGCCTATATACTATAGTTATAAGAATGTAGTTATAATCATTGTAATTGCTTTAGGAATCTTTTTTCATGAATCCATAGTTGATAATGAACAAAAACATTTTGTTAAATATACAAGAACTACAGTATTCACTGGCATATACCTCAGAGAATACCTTCAAATTGAAAATGAGACTCTGTTAAAGTTGGGTTAATGGGACCACTCAAAGTTACCTTAGATTCTGTCTCAAGAAATGGAAATTTAATCTGACAGTTTGTGAATGACTTTAATGTCATCATCTCTACAGCATATCTTGAGAAGCATTTAAATAATTCAAAAATGATTTATTGAACCCTACTATAGGTTGTGCCTGTGATACATGTTATAAAATTTGATTTCACCCTTCAACAGTTGGTGTAAGATGGATGAAAATGTTAAGAATTAAAATAGAACATTGAAAAAGACACATAGAATCTCTATTCTCATAAGATTTACAATCCCAAAAGAGCCACCAATAACTTAATAATTTTGAGCATATGACTTTTTGAAGGACAACTGACAGGTACTATGTGTGGAGCGGGTTTATTATATACCATTTACCAATCGTAAGGGAGGACTCCTGATGTATGGAGGATAGTAAAGATCATCCCAATGCCAACCACCAAGAATAGGCATCCAAATATTTCCACCCACTGCATCGCAGGCTGCAATTTCTACAACTTGGAGGAGTCTGGCGAGATGGAACATTCATATAGTAAGTGAAGCAACTTTACTGCTTAGAGATAGAGGGCAAGGGGAAAGACAGGCCCTGAGTTTTGTGGTGAGCTAGTCTACCAAGACTCAGGTCCATTGTCCAGGGCAGGCAGGATCTCATCTGCCTGCACCCCACATCTCATCATGGTGGAGGGACCCCAAACACATGTCTACTGAAGTTTATATCCAGGGGAAACTGGGTGCATTGGACTAATGCATTTGGCTGTAGGAGGAATGGGGACAACACCCAGGCTGCTATGGCCATCACCTCCTTGTCTAGGGATGTTGCATTCTCAGCATGTTCTGAGAGCAAGTGCAAAAAAGGAGAGTTGACTGGCCAAGGTCATACAGGCACTTGTCCTGCACTGTGAGAGAAATGGGACTTCTATGCTAGATGGTGAGACAAGGCTGCCTGGAGGGAAAGGCATAAAAGCTGAGACTGAAGGCTGAGGACTCAGCCATGTTAGAGTGATGAAGTGGACCCATCAGCAGAGAGGAGCATAGTTTGAATAAGGGAACAGTGAGACAAATGGGTTTCCCTAAGAAATTTAGGTAAGATCATTTTGTTGAAAAGCAATCACTGCAGGAGAAAAGGCTGGGGAACCCTATGCAGGATCTGATTTTGGATATAGTCTGAGACATACTGAACCTGGAAAGGCTCTTTGCAATACCAGATTGCTGCAGTCTGGCTGGGCACAAAATAACCGGGCCACCACACCGCCTTGTAGATTCAAACAGCAATTCTTTACTCCCAAACTCTCACCGGCACTCTCCACGCACGTTCTGGGAAAATCCACCCTCCACCGGGCTCTGCTTACCAAATACCCTCTGAATCCCCGAGAACTCAATGGGAACTCAAGGAGTGGGCGCCTGAGGCAGCAGGATACGCCCTATTCCCAGCAGGATCCACCCTAAACCTGGAACCACCCTAATCCAGCAGGATCTACACTAAACCTGGAGCCACCCTAATCCCTGAGCAAGGTCACCTTTCATTAAAAATGCCATGTCATTCCTACTTGGCTATGGCTCTCAGCACCAGATAGGACTACAAAAATCAAATCTGCATTTAACTCATAATGCTTGAGAGATATCCAGTAACTAGAAGCTGAGTGAGGACATTGCTCTTAATTTGTTGAGGCTGTTTCTAAGGTACTTATCTGGCTACCAATGTGAAATGCTATATAGTTAGCTCTCGGTAGCCATGGGGCTTTGGTTCCAGGACCCCTGAAGATACCAAAACCTGTGAATGCTCAAGTCCCTTAAAGAAAATTGTATAGTATTTGCATAAAACCTGGAGGGCAGTATGGAGATTCCTTGGAAAGCTGGGAATGGAACCACCATTTGACCCAGCTATTCCCCTTCTTGGATTATACCCAAAAGACCTAAAAAGAGCATACTACAGGGACACAGCTACATCAATTTTCATAGCAGCAAAATTCACAATAGCTACACTGTGGAACCAACCCAGATGCCCTTTAATAGATGAATGGATAAAAAAAAATGTGGCATTTATACACAATGGAATATTACTCAGCACTAAAAATAATGAAATCATGGCATTTGCAGGGAAATGGATGGCACTAGAGCAAATTATGCTAAGCGAAGTTAGACAATCCCTAAAAAACAAATGCCGCATGTCTTCTCTGATATAAGGGAGGTGCCTCAAAACAGAGTAGGAAGGAAGAGCATGAGAAGAAGATTACCATGAAACAAGGAAAAGAGGTGGGAGGGAAAGGGAGGGAGAAGGAGAATTGCATGGAAGACGTAAGGAGACCCTCATGGGTTCACAAAATACATATACAATGGTGTGAGGGGGGGAGGGAAGAAAAAAGAGAGAGAGAGATAAGTGTCACAGTAGAATGGGTACAGAATAGTGATGGGAGGGGAGCAGAGGGGAGGGGGGATAGGGAGGGCAGCAGAATACAACTGACACTAGAATTGCTGTATGTATACACATGGCTGTATAACCAATGTGATCCTGCAATCTGTACACGTGGAAAAATGAGAATTCATTCCCTATTTGAATCAAATGTATGATATGTCAAGATCATTGTATTGTCTTGAGCAACTAATAAAATAATAAATAAATAAATAAATAAATAAAGCTACATACAACTTCCTGTGTACTTTCAATCATCTGTGGATTACTTATATAATACCTAATAAGACATAAATCTTAAGTTAATATTTGCTATACCACATTGCTTAGAAATGGTTTAAAATTTTAATACTTATTAGAGATGCGTTTTTTCTAATAGTTTCTATCCATAGTTGATTGAATCTGTGGATGTGGTTCCATAGGATGTGTAGAGCTCACTGCACCCTCAAAGCTAACGCATACCACTTTTCTCTTCACTTGGATTTGAAACTGCTGGTGGAGTCAGCAAAGGATGTGCCAATCAAGCCAAAACCCCACCAAGGCCAGTGAAATATTTTCCCCTTACTTAGGTTACTAGTCTGGTTCTTTCACTCAGTTTCATTTATTTGTTTACAAGTATTTATTGGGTTCTTGCCATTTGCCAGCCCTTGAGCTCAGAACTGGAATGTTAAAGCCGTAGATCTCAAGAGAACCCTACTCTATTGGGAAAACAGAAAAGATTACACATCCATGATAATACCATGGTTCCTTCACTCAAAGAAAGTGGGACATGCTAACAAAGAGGAAGCTGTTTGAGGAGATAATACATTTACTTGAGCCAGTTTTCCTCCACGTTTAGGGATCACAGATGGATGTCAGCTATGAAATGAATAATAAATGATTATGAGCTCTCTGAGCACATGATAATCTCTAGCTGGCATGTTACAGGGGTCTCATTCAGAAATGCACTCTGAATTGAGCTAGTCATGGAATATCCCACCTGCTCAAGTCTGGGATACTGCCACAGTTTCATTTTTGTCTTTCAAAGATGGATTCCTTAGTTGAAATAAAGTATGCTCTGCATGCAGCTTAAGAAATATTTGAGACTGCAGCCTTGTGGGTACATTTGTAGACTGGTAATTTCCAGTTACAATTTCGTTTTCCATTTCTTCCCATTTTTTTCCAGACAACTCAGACCAAACTTCATTAGGTGGGTCCAAAGCTGGCCTCTGCAGTATAGATGCAGTGTAGAGGCCCAGGTTAGGATGTCAGAAACCTACCCAAGTAGAGAGACCACACTGGGAGTGGGGGGGTGCAGTGGAGGTGGCATCTGTACATGGGCTCTCTTGTAGCTCAACTGGGATAAGCAGGATGTCTGAGGGGAGTAGGTGTGTGTAGTGATGACAGGAAATTAGTTATTTACTGGAGGGTCCATCAAATAGGTAATTAAATAAGAATATTATAAGACAGAATTTTCAATGTCTCCTGGAGGGGGAAATTAGAATAAACTCTACTATGTTTGATTTAAGTTATAGATACCTATATATAGTAATTTTAAATATACAGAGATATACAATTATATAGATCTCAATGTGCATCCCTAGTATAGTCCACTGAGAGAGATTGTGGAAGAATGACATGCACATCTTGTGTTTTAAAAGTCATTTGACTCTTAAAAGGAGACAGGATTTCTCTTTTTTATAAAAAAAAAAGTGTTCTTTTTTACATGACCGTAGTGTTTTCTGACATATTATACATACATACATGAGGTATAATTTACTCTAATTAGGATCCCATTATTGTGGTCGTACATGATGTGAAGTTACACTGGTTGTGTATTTGTGTATGAACATAGGAAAGTTATGTCCAATTCATTCTAAGTGACTTTCCTATTCCCATACCCCTCCCTTCCCTTCATTCCTCTTTGTCATAGACCTCTAAACTTCTGTTCTTCCTCCCCCTCATACCCAGATAAGGAAGAGAACGTTTGACCTTTGGTTTTCTGGGATTGGCTTATTTCACTGACATTATAGTCTCCAGATCCACCTATTTACTGGCAAAATTCAAAAAATCATTCTTTTTCATAGCTGCGTATATTCCATTGTGTGTATCTGTGCATGTGCATGTGTGTGTGTGTGTGTGTGTGTGTGTCCCATTTTCTTTATCCATTTTTCTATTTGTTGGGAGTCCTCCCAGCTCCAAAGACTAACCTCCCCATCCCCCGAGAAGAGCCCTCCAATGGTGAATCCTGCTGACTCACATGATCCTTACCCACCAATCAGAACTTCCCTATCCCCCTGAGAAGAGCCATCCAATGGTGAGTCCTGCTGATTCACATGATCCTTACCCACCAATCAGAAAGCACCCCATGCCAGCTGCCAAAACCATTAAACAGTTAAACTGTTTCAACCCTCAGACCACCCCCGGCTCTATAAATATGTAGAGCTGCCTCAATAAATATGTAGAGCTGCCTCAATAAACAGGCATTTTCTCCAACAGCGAGCCTTGTTCATTCTTTCACTATTGAAGGGCACCTAGCTTGGTTCCATAGCTTAGCTATTGTGAATGGAGCTGCCATAAACATTGATGACAGGATTTCTTAAAGAAAAGACTGATTCTATATCAGGAGCAGAGGAAACATAAGATAAGCCTAAAACTTCTTTCATTCTACTAACTAAAATGTAAGAAAAAGTACAAAGAAAAATGATGATCATTAAAGGGGTTCCTTCTGGCCAAATATGAAGTAATTTGAGCATCATTATAATGCTAGTGGTGGATTATAACTCACACAATAAATTCTCTACAATTCCATTTTGCAGAAGTTTAAAAAATGAATGAATAAATCTAAAGTTTGATGGAGAAGTTATTTATGTAATTTCAAATACCTTGTTAATATAATAATTATTATTTGCAAAGGGAAAATGGTAACGTCATTGTGGAGAAGACTAACATTGCTCCTTATCAAGTAATAAAAGCAAATGTCATTTATAAAAGAGTAAATTAGCACCTAATGCTACTTGATAAAACACCATAGAGAGAACTTGGCACTGATTTTGTGACAACACTTCCAAATTCGGAATCTCAACGTTAAGAAACATCAGAGAAAAAGGAAGAACAAATCCATACCCCAAAAGTTAAAAGACAGTAAATAATTAATATTAGAGCTGAAATAACTGAAAACAAAACAAACAATCCCCCAAATTGACAAAAAAGTTGGTTCTTTGAAGAAATCAATAAAATTGACAAACCCTTAGCCAATCTAACAAAAAGAAAGAGAAGACTCAAATTACCAAAATTATTGATGAAAAAGAAAATATCACATCAGACACTACAGAAATACAGATGATAATCAGAATCTGTTGAACATTTATACTCCAATAAAATTGAAAAATCTTGAAGATATCAACAAATTTCTAGAGACAAATGACCTACCCAAGTTGAATCAGGAGGACATAGAAAATTTAAGCAGATCAATTTCAAGGAAAACCTTACCAAGAAAGAAAAGCCCAGGACCAGATGGATTCTCAACTGAGTTCTACAAGACCTTCAAAGAAGAACTAACACCAATTCTCCTCAAATTATTCCATGAAATAGAAAAGGAGGGGACCCTTTCAAACTCATTCTAAGAAGCTTGTATCACTGTAATGCCAAAACCAGACAAAGACATATCAAGGAAATAAAACTTAATATCCCTGATGAACACAGATGCAAGAATTCTTAATAAAATACTGTAAAGTCACATAGAAAAATATTAAGAAGATAATACACCATGATCAAATAGGTTTCATCCCAGCGATGCAAGGTTGCTTAAACATACAAAAATCAATAAATGTAATCCATCACATAAATAGAGTTAAAGACAAGTTCACATGATTATCTCAACAGATGCAGAAAAAAACATTTCACAAAATAGAGCATCACTTCATGTTCAAAACACACACACACACACACACACACACAATAGGGAGAGTGGAAACATACCTCAACATTGTAAAAGCTGTGTATGCTAAATCCAAGGCCATTTTCTAAATGAAGAAAAATTGAAAGCATTTCCTCTAAAAACTGAAACCAGACAGGAATACTCTCTTTTACCACTTCTATTCAACATTGTCCTTGAGACTGTAGCCAGAGCAATTAGACAGAAGAAAGAAATTAAATGGATACAAACAGGAAAAGAAGAACTCAAAATTATCCCTATTTGCTGATGACATGATTCTATATTTAGAAGACTCAAAACACTCCACTAGAAAACTCCTAGAACTCACAAATAAATTCAGCAAAGTAACAGAATATAAAATTAACACCCATAAATCACTTGTGTTCCTATACATCAGTGATAAATTAACTGAGAGAAATTAGGGAAATTGTCCCATTCATAATAGCCTCACAGAAAATAAACTATTTAGGAATCAATCTAACAAAAGAGCTGAAAGACCTCTACAAAGAAAACTACAGAATGCTAAATAAAGAAAGAAATTATAGAAGACCTTAGAAGATGAACAGATCTCCATGTTCTTGGATAGGCATAATTAATATTGTCAAAATAGGAATACTACCAAAAGCTCTATACAGATTTAATTTAGTTACTATTAAGGTTATGATGATATTATTCATAGAAATAGAAAAAACAGTTATGAAATTAACTTGGAAAAATAAGAGGCCCAGAATAGAAAAAGTAATCCTTAGCAAAAAAAAAAGTGAAGCAGGAGGCATCAATCACCATGCTAGACCTTAAATTATACTACAGAGCAATCGTAATAAAAACAGCACAGTATTGGCACCAAAACAAACATGATGACAAATTGTACAGAATGGAAGACAGAGAGACAAATCACATAAATAAAGTTAGCTCATACTAGACAAAGGTGCCATAAACATACATTGGAGAAAAGAGACTCTTCAACAAATGATGCTGGAAAAACTGGAAATCCATATGTAGCAAAATGAGATTAAACTCCTATCTTTAATGTTGCACAAAACTCAAAGCAAAGTTGATCAAGGACCTAATCATTAACTAGAGACACTGTACCTAGTAGAGGAAAAGTAGGTCCAAATCTCCATCATGTAGGCTTAGAAACCAAATTCCTCAATAAGCCTCCTAAAGTTCAAGAAGTAAAATCAAGAATAAACAAATGGGATGATATTAAACTAAAAAGCTTCTCCACAGTAAAGAAAACAATTAAAAGCATGAAGAGAGAGCCTACAGAATGGGAGGAAATCTTTGCCACCCGCACCTCAGATAGAGAATTAATCTCCAAGATATATAAAGAACTCAAAAAATTTAAACACCAAACAAACACCAAATAACCCAATCAATAAATGGGCCAAGGAACTGAACAGACACGTCACAGAAGAAGAAATATGAATGTTCAACAAATATATAAAAACATGTTCAACATCACTGGTAATTAGAGAAATGCAAATTACATTTAGATTTCATCTTACTCCAGACAGAATGGCAATTATTGAGAATACAAGTAACAATAAATGTTAATGAGGATTTGGGGCAAAAGCTACACTCATACAGTGCTGGTGGGATTGCAAATTGGTACACCCATTCTGGAAAACAATATGTAGATTACTCTGAAAACTTGGAATGGAACTTCCATTTGACTCAGTTATTCCTCTCCTCAATGTATACCCAAAGGACTTAAAATCAGCATACTCTAGTGATATGGCCACATCACTGTTCACAGCAGCTCAATTCATAATACCTAAGCTGTGGAACCAGCTAAGTGCCCCTCAATAGATGAACGGATAAAGAAAATGTGATACATATACATAATGAAATATTACTCAGCCATAAAGAAGAATGAAATTATGGCATGTGCCAATAAATAAATGAAACTGGAAGCTATTCTGATAAGTGAAATAAACCAGTCCCCAAAACAAAAAGGCCAAATATCTCCTCTGATATGCAGATGCTGGCTCACAACAGGTGGTGAGGAGGCAGGATTGGAGGTTCACCAGATTGGGACAGAGAGGAACAGGAGGAAAAGAGGGGTCATGGGAATGGGAAAGATTCTAGAATGAATCAGACATAACTTCCCTACATTCATATATGAAACACGACCAGTGTAACTCTACATCATGTACAACCACAAGAATGGAAATTTATACTCCATATATGTCAAAATACATTCTAGTTTCATGTATAACTAAAAGAAAGACATAAAAAAAATTTTAAAAAAATGTCATGCAAACACAAATTGAATTACAGTCCACAATGTAATTGACCTTTGTCCTTCAATAGAGTCAAAGGCATGAAAGATATGAGACACCAAGAAACAGTAGTTACATGAAATGGCTAAAGGTGTGTTTCCCAAGAGATTCTTCTGATTGGGAAAATGGGTGAAATTTGGATGTGACCTCATAAATGGTAGTGATGCCTCACTGTAATTTCTTGATTTTGATATTCATAACTGTGGTTATATAGAAAAAGGTTTGTTAGACATATACACTAATACATTTGGGAATTACTCCCAAATGACTCAGAAAAAAATCATACTTATTGTTCCTAAAATTTATTTTTTGTGATGAATTTCAAAACATTTCAAAATATGTTTTTTGAAAATTTTAAAAATTTATTTTAGGACTCTGAATAAATTATTATACATTCTGAACATTTTCCTGTGTTCAGGGAGAAGGAAATGCTATTGACCTTTATTATACAATAGATTAGAAATGTAATAATAAACAGGTCTTTAAGAAATGTAACAAAATTAGGAAATCTCCAATAACCTTTAGAAATATACAATATTATAAAAAGGAACATGTTTACAGTTTAAAGTTATAAAAGAATATGAAAAACTTTATACCAATTTGAAAACAATTGGATGTTTATAGTAAGCAAATAATGAGAAAGGCTGCCTCAAGGAAATAATAGCCAGTCTAGAAAATAAATCAACAGTGTAGCATTTTGACACAAAGATTATTTCTATTAGTCTTGACTTCACAAAGTTGAGAGAAAAGACAAGTGCTGTTATGCATCTTGGGATTTGAAAGAGTAGAAAGGACATGCAATCCTCATCTTGTTCCAAGAGGACAGGAGAGTCTGGAAACAGGCATGTGGTCTAGAGAGACCAATAAGCTACCCAGTAAGTTTTCCAGTGAACCCATCTTTCTTTTAAGGGTGGGGTAACAAAAATTGAACTCAGGGACACTTGGCTACTGAGCCACATCCCCAGCCCTATTTTGTATTTTATTTAGAAACAGGGCCTCACTGAGTTGCTTGATGCCTCCCGTTTGCTGAGGCCGGAATTGAACTCACAATGCTCCTGTCCCATCCTCCCAAGCCACTGGGATTACAGACATACCTCACCACACCCAGCTGAATCCATCTTCCAATGGACAAAATTATTGGGAAACATGTTCCATGGTCCTGTCTGACACTGAACAAAATCAATTCTTCAAACATCTGTATTTTATTTCTAACTTTGGTGGGGGAAAAAAAAATCTTGGAAGAGAGAGATCAAACATGACTATGAAGGAGGAGAGTTACTTAAGAGACACACTGAATATTTATAGAGGCAAAGATGCAAATTGCAATTTTCACAACTGTCCTGAGTTGTTCTCTAGGTACAAGTCAAGAAGAGATAACCCATCGCTTTTCATACTGAGTCTCACTGTTGAGACTGAGAAAGTTTGTATCATGGTGAGTGGACACTGACTAGTGGAGGCTCTTGGATTGACAGGACTCACAGATGCTGTGTCAGTTTTAAGAAAAGACAGAAACTGTGGTTTGTGAAAACATATAAAAAAGAATGCAGAAAACAGAGATCTATGAGACTGAGAACCAATCGTGTCACCCAGATTCCTTTCCTTTAATGATATATGTAGAAAGCTAGTGGGCCATGGTTTCTTTTCATACTGTAAATTTCTGGACTTTAAGAGGACTTAACTGTGGGTTATGAATGTGGACATAGGACTGAGAAAGGGTGAAATGTGAACTGCTTGTGAGAAATAGAAAATACGGTGGTCTGTGTTCAAAATACAGTATTTATCCTTAATTGGGATTTAAGATCCAATTGTAGCCATTTTAACCCTACCCTTTCCCTTCGCCAGTCCCAATTTTAAAATTAGGTGGAGTTCCAAGATGGCCACAAATAGAGTGCATCACACCCCGTGTACCGCGTCACTGCGCAGGTGAATAACGAGGTAGAACAACAAAAAAACTATCTTCTTAGGAATTTACAGCAAAATTGGGGTGCACCGAAACCTAGAGGAAGGATTTCCATCACCGAGGACCGGTTATTGAGTCTCAAAAGCAAGCCAACTGTGCGACCGGAGATCCAGGCTGACTGATCTGCCGCCCCCCACGCGGCCCGCCCTGTGGCTACAGACGCCAGGGCGCCACCGAGAAGTGACCAGCAAGCAGAGAGAAACGGTGCTACAGATTCTGTGGAGTCCTGCCGGCTGTGCCCTCACTGAGCTCTGGGCTGAGTTCAGGGTTTGAGACAGGGAAGGAAGCGGTCCAGTACTATCCCCCACAACGGAAAGTCCACCAAGGAAGCCAGCGGCCACCATCTTGGAGAGCTGACGTCACCACTGCCAGTTTCCGACAGATTGCAACAATAAAACAGGTGTGTGTTACTCAGCCCATCTCCCATACAGCGGGGAATTCGCATAAAATCTCTCCCAGGCTTTCCCGGGGAGGGATTATCAGAATGAGCCTGCATAGAGACATGGGGAAAGGTAAAAACACCTGATCTCAAACTCCCCCTCCCATCAGCAGCGAAAATGAAACCTGTCTTGCCAGCTCTGGGGGAGGGGCAAGCAGAAAAAATCAAAACAATAGGGTGCCGGTTCCCAATAGCCAACCTCCACACCCAGCAAACTGCAGGCCCAGAGTACAGTTTGAACTGCCGAGAGGCATCACACGGGGGAAGGCCAAGCTAGCAGGAGAAGCCAGGTGGCTAGAGGCCAGGCCCTCGCAACTGGGCGGCTAGAGACCGCCCGCCCGCAGGCGACCGACCACCCGCCCACTGCCCGCGCGACTGGGCGGCTAGAGACCGCCCACCCGCCAGCAACCGCGCGGCTAGACCCCGAGGTGCGGCCCAGCAGGTACAGCGCAGGGACTCTAGGAAGAGGTCTATAGCCAAGCCTTCATGAAGTAGCCAACTGGGAGCTGAAAACAACCAGAGACAGACCAGTCGCACCCCTCCCTTCGGACACCCCGGCAAGGAACCTGGAGCCCACCATAGCAGACAGGTGACGTCACCAGAGTTCGGCCGATGGAATTCCTTCCCAGCGGAATCCACTTTAGCAGTTTTATTGCTCTTTCCATTCTCCTCTAATCTAGCTATCTCTTTCTCCTTCTTTCTTTTTAAGAGCACCTTCCTTCCCCTACCCCCCCAACTTTCATCCCAAGCATTACGTCTTCCATTATGTGTAATTGTCTAAATGCAAATAGGTGAATGTTTCCAGGCTGTCTATAGGGCTCCTAAATACCTAGTTATTACCAACATCCTGATCCAATCGCCTGTTACTATCCCCCTTCAGTAGAGCAATCTTCTAAAGTAGACAAGACATACTAACCCTCATACCATCATAGAACCTAACCTAAACATAAAGTCCTAAGAACAAACAACAAATCACTATATGCATACAGAATCCGGAAGCCTTTTATGAATTAAATGAATCAGCTTTAAAGTACAATAAAGCCCCACATTTCTAGGCATAGTCTACCACCACAAAGGAGAGACAACAGAGATATACAAAACCAAAACATATTTATAGGAGAGATCAGAAACACAACAATCAAATAGAGCTGGAAAGTAACGTGAACAACATGAAAAAACAAGGGAAAGAAGGATCACAGACAATACAGGACAACTTAAATCTACAGGAGGACCTAGAAGCATCAGAAACATGGATAGGGAAAGAACTCAAGGCATACCTAACTCAGATGGAACGGAATATTAGAGAAGACATGAGACAGCAAGTCCAAGCAATGAAAGTATATTTTGAAAGTGAATTAAACAAACAAATTCAAATGGCAAAGAACGAGCTTTACCAGGAGATAGAGATTAAAAAAAAAATCAAACAGTAATCCTAGAAATGCAGGAAACTATAAACCAAATTAAAAACTCAAACGAGAATATTACAAATAGACTAGATCAAGTATAAGTCAGAACATCAGATAATGAAGACAAAGTTTATCAACTTGAAAAGAATATAGTCAACACAGAACGGATGCTTAAATCTCACGAGCAATCTATTCAAGAGATATGGGATCTCATAAAAAAAAACAAACTTGAGAGTCATTGGGATAGAAGAAGGTATGGAGGTTCAAACCAAAGGAATGGACAACCTATTAAATGAAATAATCCTAGAAAACTTCCCAGAGATGAAAGATGGAATGGATTGCCAAATCCTGGAAGCCTACAGGACCTCAAACATACAAAACCGTAATAGACAAACTCCAAGACATATAATTATGAAGATAGCCAATATACAGAACAAGGAGAGAATATTAAAAGCTACAAGAGAAAGGAGGCAGATTACATTCAGGGGTAAACCAATTAAGTTAACGACTGATTTTTCATCACAGACTTTGAAAGCGAGCAGATCCTGGAACAATGTATTTCAAACGCTGAGAAATAATGGATTCCAACCAAGAATACTATATCCAGCAAAATTAAGCTTCAAATTTAACAATGAAATTAAAATATTTAACGATAAACAAAAGCTAAAAGAATTCACAGCCAGAAAACCAGCACTGCAAAGCATTTTGAGCAAAATACTAAAAGAAGAGGAATTGAAAAATAGTGCCCAAAACTAACAGTGGGAGGTATCTCAGTAAAGGGGGATAAAAATAACCAAAGAGGAAAAACTAGACTAACTAAAATAAATAAATAAACAAACATGACTGGAAGTACAAACCATATTTCAATTGTAACCTTAAATGTTAATGGCCTAAATTCACCAATCAAGAGACATAGGCTAGTAACCTGGATTAAAAAAACAAATCCAACAATATGCTGCCTTCAGGAGACTCATATGATAGGAAAAGACATACACAGGCTGAAGGTGAAAGGTTGGGAAAAATCATACCACTCACATGGCCCTCGGAAGCAAGCAGGAGTGGCCATACTCATATCGAATAAAATCAACTTCAAACCTAAGTTAATCAAAAGGGATAAAGAAGGACACTATATACTGTTAAAAGGAACCATTCATCAACAAGACATAACAATTATCAATATTTATGCACCAAACACTGGTAATGCAACGTTCATAAAACAAACTCTCCTCAAGTTCAAGAGTCAAATAGACCACAACACAATAATTATGGGTGACTTCAACACACCGCTCTCACCATTAGACAGATCCTCTAGACAAAAGGTGAATAAAGAAACTATAGAACTCAATAACACAATCAATAACCTAGACTTAACTGACATATATAGAATATATCAACCATCATCAAGTGGATACACGTTCTTCTCAGCAGCACATGGATCCTACTCAAAGATTGACCATATATTATGCCATAGGGCAACTCTTAGTAAATATAAAGGTGTGGAGATAATACCATGCACCATATCTGATCATAATGGAATGAAACTGGAAATCAATGATAAAAGAAGGAAGGAAAAATCCTACATCACATGGAAAATGAACAATATGTTACTGAATGATCAATGGGTTACAGAAGACATAAAGGAGGAAATAAAAAAAATTCTTAGAGATAAACGACAATTCAGACACAACATACAGGAATCTATGGGACACAATGAAAGCAGTTTTAAGAGGGAAATTCATTTCCTTGAGTTCTTTCCTCAAAAAAGGAAAAAAACCAACAAATAAATGAACTCACACTACACCTCAAAACCCTAGAAAAGGAAGAGCAAAACAACAGCAAATGTAGTAGAAGACAAGAAATAATTAAAATCAGAGCGGAAATCAATGAAATTGAAACAAACAAAAAAAACCATTGAAAAAATTGATAAAACTAAAAGTTGTTTCTTTGAAAAAATAAATAAGATTGACAGGCCCTTAGCCATGCTACTGAAGAGAAGAAGAGAGAACTCAAATTACTAACATACGGGATGAAAAAGGCAAAATCACAACAGACACTACAGAAATACAGAAGATAATTAGAAAGTATTTTGAAACCCTATATTCCAATAAAATAGAAGATAGTGAAGATATTGATAAATTTCTTAAGTCATACTATCTGCCCAGATTGAGTCAGCAAGACACACACAATTTAAACAGACCAATAACAAAGGAAGAAATTGAAGAAGCCATCAAAAGACTACCAACCAAGAAAAGCCCTGGACCGGATGGGTATACAGTGGAGTTTTACAAAACCTTCAAAGAAGAATTAATACCAATACTTTTCAAGCTATTTCAAGAAATAGAAAAAGAAGGAGCTCTTCCAAATTCATTCTATGAGGCCAACATCACCCTGATCCTGAAACCAGACAAAGACACTTCAAAGAAAGAAAACTACAGACCAATATCTCTAATGAACTTAGATGCAAAAATTCTCAATAAAATCCTGGCGAATCGAATACAAAAGCATATCAAAAAAATTGTGCACCATGATCAAGTAGGATTCATCCCTGGGATGCAAGGCTGGTTCAATATACGGAAATCAATAAAAGCTATTCACCACATCAATAGACTTAAAGATAAGAACCATATGATCATCTTGATAGACGCAGAAAAAAACATTCGACAAAGTACAGCATCCCTTTATGTTCAAAACACTAGAAAAACTAGGGATAACAGGAACTTACCTCAACATTGTAAAAGCTATATATGCTAAACCTCAGGCTAGCATCATCCTGAATGGAGAAAAACTGAAGGCATTCCCTCTAAAATCTGGAACAAGACAAGGATGCCCTCTCTCACCACTTCTATTCAATTTAGTTCTTGAAATACTAGCCAGAGCAATTAGACAGACAAAAGAAATTAAAGGCATAAAAATAGGAAAAGAAGAATTAAATTATCACTATTTGTGGATGATATGATAATATATCTAACAGACCCAAAAGGGTCTACAAAGAAACTGCTAGAGTTAATAAATGAATTCAGCAAAGTGGCAGGATATAAAATCAACACGCATAAATCAAAGACATTCCTGTATATCAGCAACAAAACTTCTGAAATGGAAATGAGGAAAACCACTCCATTCACAATATCCTCAAAGAAAATAAGATACTTGGGAATAAACCTAAAAAAAGAGGTGAAAGATTTATATAATGAAAACTAAAGAACCCTAAAGAGAGAGATAGAAGAAGATCTTAGAAGATGGAAAAATGTACCCTGTTCATGGATAGGCACAACTAATATCATCAAAATGGCGATATTACCCAAAGTTCTCTATAGGTTTAATGCAATGCCAGTCAAAATCCCAACGGAATTTCTTGTAGAAATAGATAAAGCAATCATGAAATTCATATGGAAAAACAAAAGACCCAGAATAGCAAAAGCTATTCTAAGCAGGAAGTATGAATCTGGAGGTATAGTGATACCAGATTTCAAAATGTACTACAAAGCAATAGTAACAAAAACAGCGTGGTAGTGGTACCAAAACAGGCAGGTGGACCAATGGTACAGAATAGAGGACACAGAGACCAACCCACAAAACTACAACTATCTTATATTTGATAAAGGGGCTAAAAGCATGCAATGGAGGAAGGATAGCATCTTCAACAAATGGTGCTGGGAAAACTGGAAATCCATATGCAACAAAATGAAGCTGAACCCCTTTCTCTCGCCATGCACAAAAGTTAACTCAAAATGGATCAAAGAGCTTGATATCAAATCAGAGACTCTGCATCTGATAAAAGAAAAAGTTGGCTCCGATCTACATATTGTGGGGTCGGGCTCCAAATTCCTTAATAGGACGCCCATAGCCCAAGAGTTAATAACAAGAATAAACAAATGGGACTTACTTAAACTAAAAAGTTTTTTTCTCAGCAAGAGAAACAATAAGAGAGGTAAATATAGAGCCTACATCCTGGGAACAAATTTTTACCCCTCACACTTCAGATAGAGCCCTAATATCCAGAATATACAAAGAACTCAAAAAATTAAACAATAAGATAACAAATAACCCAATCAACAAATGGGCCAAGGACCTGAACAGACACTTCTCAGAGGAGGACATACAATCAATCAACAAGTACATGAAAAAATGCTCACCATCTCTAGCAGTCAGAGAAATGCAAATCAAAACCACCCTAAGATACCATCTCACTCCAGTAAGATTGGCAGCCATTATGAAGTCAAACAACAATAAGTGCTGGCGAGGATGTGGGGAAAAGGGTACACTTGTACATTGCTGGTGGGACTGCAAATTGGTGCGGCCAATTTGGAAAGCAGTATGGAGATTCCTGGGAAAGCTGGGAATGGATCCACCATTTGACCAAGCTATCGCCCTTCTTGGACTATTCCCTGAGGATCTTTAAAGAGCGTACTATAGGGATACTGCCACATCAATGATCATAGCAGCGCAATTCACAATAGCTAGACTGTGGAACCAACCTAGATGCCCTTCAATAGATGAATGGATAAAAAATATGTGGTATTTATACACAATGGAGTATTATGCAGCACTAAAAAATGACAAAATCATGGAATTTGCAGGGAAATGGATGGCATTAGAGCAGATTATGCTAAGCGAAGCTAGCCAATCCTTAAAAAACAAATGCCAGATGTCTTCTTTGATATAAGAAGAGCAACTAAGAATAGAACAGGGAGGAAGAGCATGAGGAAAAGATTAACATTAAACAGAGACGAGTGGGGGGAGAGAAAGGGAGAGAGAAGGGAAATTGTATGGAAATGGTAGGAGACCCTCAATGTTACACAAAATTACATATAAGAGGTTGTGAGGGGAAAGGGGGGGGCAAGGGAGAGAATTGAACAACAGCAGATGAGGTAGAGAGGGAAGATGGGAGGGGAGGGGAGGGTGGATAGTAGGGGATAGGAAAGGTAGCAGAATACAACAGTCACTAATATGCCATTATGTAAAAATGTGAATGTGTAACCGATGTGATTCTGCAATTTGTATTTGGGGTAAAAATGGGAGTTCATAACCCACTTGAGTCAAATGTATGAAAGATGATATGTCATGAGCTTTGTAACGTTTTGAACAACCAATAAAAAAAAAGAGAGAGAGAGAAAAAAAAACCTGCTAAAATAAAAAAAAAAAAAATAGGCAATCACCTAGATTGTAAACCCATACTCCTCCTATCAGGGTAAGGGGCAGTGCTGTGTGAGGGGTAAAAGCAGGACTCAGGTGGACTTGCTAGTCAGGAATGGAGTCAGCCATCTATAGACTGAGACCTCTGAAACTGTGAGCCCCCAAATAAACTTCTCCTCTTCTAATTGTTCTTATCAGGTGTTTCGGTCAGAGCAGTGGAAAAGAAGATGCGGGGACTAAAAAGATGAGATGGGCCACTTTGGAGAGTGTGTTTATACTCTCTGTGATTTAGACTATCGGGATGTTATGCGGTAACATGGGAGTTAATGAGATAATGCACATAAAACTAGCATGTGGTAAATAATAAATGACTGGTATTATTATTATTTTTACTAGTTGCATTAGGCTGTCATAGAGTTGTGGCTTAAACAATATAAATTTATTTTACACTTCTGGAGGCTGGAAAGTTCAAAAGGGGCTGGTAAGGTAGGTTTCATCTCAAGACCTCTTATTCTGACTTATGGGCTGTATGCTCACATGACTTCTTCTTTATGGATACCAAGGAGAGAGAGGGAGCCTTCTGGTGCCTCTCCCGATAAGGGCACTAATTCCACTCAACTAGGACCCTACTATGTGGTCCCTTTTAGCCTTAATTTCTCTATAAAAGCCCTGTTTCCCAGTGTAGTCACATTGGGGTTAGCATTGCTACATATGAATTTTGGAGGGAAACAAGCATTCAATCAATAACTAACTCTATTACTATGGCTTTTATTATTCCTTAAGAGTCAAGATACCTGAAATTGGAGTGGTTTGCCTTTTGCGGTAACATTGGAAGTTTATTCATCTCTTAGTTCTAAATAGAATTGCTCAAATGATGTCTTCTTGGCTGAAAACTACCTCAGCTACCTGAGGCAATGTGCCCCTCCTCTTCCTGGGCCTCTTGAGGGGTATGAGTGAGTGGGCAGATGAGTTTTCTAATTTTTTTTTATACTTTCTTCATTTCTGTGGGAGACAATTTTTGCTTAGTGATCATGTTCTAAAAAATCAATCAAATCATGTTCCAAGAAATAAGCACTTACATTAAGTAATCTCCATGTTATCTGTTCCTATCTTATTTTATTCAAAACACGCTTAGTTAAAAGACCAGAAATTCAGACCAGCTAGCCAACTTAAGAAGGGTTTATTCTAAGAGCATAGCAGGTAATCTCATGAGTGTTTAATAATGAGAAATAAAACAACTGGACCTGAAACATCACATTCCAAGGCTCTGTCTGGTCCTTCCCAAGACACAGTCTAATTTTTTTCTCTCTATTTCTCTCTCCTGGTTTGTTCCACAGTCTTTTTGATCAATCACTAGTGGTCACTGCTTCTTTATGATTGTATCTTAACCGATAGTGATCTGGCATCCTGATGAAAATGACCAGTTGATTCAAAAACAATAACAAAACAAACAACAACCTAAACCCATAATACAAACAAAACCAGACTGTAGACCCAGAACTCCCTAGTTTAGTTGCCTGAGAGGGGAAACCTGATTTTCCCGAGACCAGCCTTAAATAGTAGCCTTTGGGCGGGTGGGGTCTGCCTAGGTTCCAAGTAGCTGTGGTTGGCAGCCCATGTGACTGGGTTCACAGCTTCCAGGGAGGAAATGTAAAACAAATAAATGTACTAGCAGAGGATCCCCAGTGTTATGGTTTGGATGTGAGGTATCCCCCAAAAGCTCACATATAAAACAATGCAAGAAGGTTCAGAGGAGAAATGATGGGGTTGTAACAGTCTTAACCTAATCAGTGATTTAATTCCCTGATAGGAATTAGCTGAGTGGTAACTGAAGTGGTAGGATGTGGCTGAAGGAGGTGAGAATTGGGGTGTGGCTGTAGGTATATATATTTGTATCTAGCAAGTGGAGTCTCTCTGTCTCTAGATCACCACAATGTAAGCTGCTTCCTTCCCTCTGCCATGCTCTTCCACCATGTTCAGCCTCGCCTCCAGCCCCGAGAAATGGAGCCAGCCTTCTATGGACTAAGACTTCTGAAACTGTGAGCCTTCAAATGAACTTTTCCTCCTCCACAGTTGTTTTAATCTGATCTTTTAGTCACAGCAGCAAAAAAGCTATCTAAAACCCCCAGAGATGGTCTATAAATGTGCAAAGAGTAATATAATGATGCACGGTTGAATTTCAAAGAAACTCAGAGAATGAATTTTTCAGGAAGAACATCTGTAGGTGCCAGCCTGGTGGTAGAATGGCTCCTCTGTGTGAAATCACATGGTTCTTGCCAGGATGACTTGGTTGGGAACTGACAGCAAGGCTGACATTGAAGTCAGGTAGGAAGATAAAGGTAGGAATGAAAGTGAAGGTAAGCCATTTGGCAAATCTGAATCAGGAAATGGGTCTCCAATGTGAGAGGTGATGGATGAGAGAAAAGAAGCTACTCTCGGGGAAGTCTTATGTAAAGTGGGTTGAGACATCCTGCAGGTGATAGAGGACCCTGTTAAATGCTCATGGCCAGGTGCCCCTGTACTTGCTCAACAGGCAGGTCTTGGCATATGCAGCATCTATGACTTTGAGTACAAAGCAGATTTCAATCTGTTCTCTTCTCCAAAATGGCTAAAGAAAGACATTGATATCTTAGTGTTCTTCTGTAGAAATTCTCTTTCCCTTTACTTATTATAGTTTATATATAGTGTAATTTACCCTTCTCGATGTGTAGTTTTGCAAGTTTAGACAAAAGCACATACCCACTAGTGTAGTTAAGGTATAGAACAGGCTGGAGATATAGCTCAGCAGTAGCATACTTTCCTAGCATGCACAAGGCTTTGAGTTTGATGCTTAGCAATGCAAGAGAAAAAGAAGAAGAAGGAGGAGGAGGAGAAGGAGGAGGGTGGAGAGAGGGGGGAAAGGGAGGAGGAGGAGGAGGAGGAAGACAAGAGAAGAAAAGAAAATATAGTGCACAACAGTTTGGTCACTCAAATTCCAAACGCCCACGTGCCCTTTTGTAATCAGTCTCTCTCTTCCCCAATCCTGGTGATCACTGATCTGTTTTCTGGCTCTATGTTCTGTCTTTTCCAGGATTTACATACATAAAGTCAACTTTATGCAACTGCTTGAATCTGGTTTCTTTTACTGAGCATAATGCATTTGAGAATCATCCATCTTGTAGGAATCAATAGTTTATTCCCTTCGCTGCTGAGTTTTCTTACATTATACACAGGCACCACAGTTTGTTTATCTATTTGCTCGGTTAAGAACATTTGGATTGTGGCCATTTTTTATCTGTTATTAACATTGTGCATAGGTTTTTGTGTGAATAAAGGTTTCCATTTAACATGAGAAAATACCTAGAAATGAGATTTCTGGAACATATGGTATTGCATTTACTTTATAATAATTGCTAGTGTTTTTGCAAAATGGTAACACCATTTTACACTCCACAAACAATATGTGGGAACTCCTGTTGCTTTTTATCCTTTCCTTGACATTTTCAGTTATTTTTATTTTAGCAATTATAATAGACTTATAGCCCTATCTCACTTGTGGTTTTAATTTGCATTTCTCTAATGACTGATAATGGTAAACATCTTTTTTGTGTGTTCATTTGCCATCTGTTTGTTTTATGCTGTCTTTTAAAATATATTTCACATACAGAGACACATACACATGCTTTTTCAGGCACATCATTTACAAATATTTCCTCCTTGTGTAAAGCTTGTAGTTTTCTCTTCAAGATTAATTCAGTATTGATTTTAGATTTGCAGAAATGTTTGAGAATCATAACAAAGAATTTTCTTAGATCCCTCACTCCACTTTTTCTAACGTTGCCATCTGATATGTACCCTAAACAGAATCTTTTGAAGAGAAGTTCTTCATTTTGATCAAATTTAACTTCCATTTTTTCCTTTCCAGAGCATGCTTTTGTGCCATATCTAGCAAAACTTTTCCCCCACTCAAAGTCATAGAAATTACCTATGTTATTCTTCTAAAATGTTTAGAATTTTATTTAGGATATGCATTTAGGTATATCATTTTGATGGCTATGTATTTAATTTACTAATCTATTTCTCTCTGTGTTGAACTTATTGTTACTCTTATCCGGTAGTTTTTCACCTAAGTCATTATTTTCATTTCTAGAAACTAACTTTGTATTTTGTGTCTTCTGGTTTAATGGTCATTCTGTTCTCAACTTTCTTGAATATATAAAATACATTCTAGTAAGTATATAAAAGCCTTGTGTATTCTTTCTGTTGTATCCATTCCTGAGTCAATTTTGGTTGATTGGTTTTTCTCCTCATTCTTCTGCTCAGTTCTGCAAATTTTTCATTAGATCCTTAATATTGTGATTTTTGCCTTATTTGGGGCTGCATCTCCTTTCATTTTGAAATATTTTTTATTTTCATTTAATTCAATTTCTTTGAAATAGGTCGATATTTTTGAGAATTCTCAAAAAGAACATTAAAGATTTGTTGGACTGAACCAAATCATCATTTAATACATGATTTACTTTCTCTACATTGTGAAGCAAAATCTGTAGGTTTACTCTTTTTATTTCTTAATTTAAGTTTATTCTTTGTATATTCAAATAAAGTAAACTGTTTTTCACTTTGTACCATGGAAATAGAAACTATTCTTGGTCTTATGTTTGTCCTGAAGATTATTCCACCTGCTCCCTTTAAGTGGTTCTCTTCTGAGCTTGAGCTATTTTCTCCTATGCATGCACCCAACAGCACTGTATTAGTACCTAAAACACACCTGCAAACTCTGATGCTCACTCCCAGGCAGCTGCTGGCTCTATAGTGCTCTGCTCTGCAGTTTCTATTTTGTTCTTCCATGCAATCATGAGCTCTGTCTCCATTATTCCTCTCTGTGCCATGACCCATACTCTCTCCAGGCAGTAAGCAAAAACAATTGCCACACTCTGACCCTTTGCTTTTCAAACCCTGAGGATTCCAGTGTCTGAAAACACTCTTTCACATATATTTTCCATTCCTTTTAGTTGTTTAATGTGGAAAGCAAAATGGACTCTTGTTAGTCAATCTTGTCAAAATAAAAGTATTATATATGAGTTTGGTTGAGGACAATGAAAAACCAGGTATGAACAAAAGAACTTTTCAAGCAATATAATATGATGAACTTCATAATACCAATGGGTAAACAGACAGACTAAAAAAGATCATGTAATAAGAATATGCAACTATTTTAATTATGTATAAATTAACACCAAAAGATATTTTCAAATGTCCAACAGAGTTTGACTCAGACTAGGGATTCTAATATTGGGCATGGGGAATGGTAATGTTGTGAAATTCTGTTCATTTCTTTTCTTTGAATTCTGCGTGTGTTTCTGGACCAATAGTGCTCTGGAGCTATTAATCACACAGTTAGAGAGTGCTTACAAGTTACATTACAAGAGTCGATTGTGGTTTATAGAGCTTCTGATAGAAGTTATTTTGAACACTGAGTTGACTATTTTATTTTGTCTATGGGAAGTCTTCTTAAGATGGGAATTCTATTAAGCAGACTGTGGACATAACTAAATCCAGTTCAAGTTTTAAAAATCTGAAATCAGTATCCAAACAGGTTATTTATAATGTCTAGATAGTTCCAAAGTATATTTCCAGGATCAAAAGAGTTAAACTTCATTTTGTAGAAAATTTTTGGAACATTCCTCAAGTAAATTCCCACCACATCCTCATTTTTACACTGCTTTTAAATAATGAAGCAATGCAAATTGTTTTTCATGCATATGGATTAGAACATTCAATTAGATTTCAATTATGTACCCGACTGCTTTTAAGAAACTCCCAATTTGTACTGTGATAACATCAGTGCTTTCTTCTTTTCTTTTTCACCTTAAGCAATTTTAAGATATCATCCAAGTGATATTACAGCATCTTGTGAACTGAGGAAGGGTTCATGAGCCTTCAAAATAAAAGAAGTCTAGCAGAGCTCAAACATTATAGCTCAGGCTCCCCGTCTTGTCTACTGGATTAAATTCCATCAATGGCTGAGGAGTATAAAGAGTACCTCAAAGTATTCACAATCTGATGAATAAAAGGGACAACTTATCAGAGTGGTAAGGGGAAGCTGACAGAAGAGCATGGGGCCAGGGCATCATCTTTAGAATTCATTATGCTCAGAAAAGAAAGAAAACGAATGAAATAGAACAGGAGAAAATTTACCATATGGACTGCCCTCAGCTTCTCTCTGCATACAGTGCACCCCATGTGACCTCACTCCATGTGTCCATTCCAGACACAGCCTTACAACACTCACCTCTCCAACTGAGGTCCAACAGGACCTCTGCTCACTTATTCACCTGGTCACCAGCTTACCCTGTCAGACTAGCCTCTTTGATTACTCCAGGTACATTCTCAGTTAAGGATCTTTGCTGTTGTCCTGTCTTGGAATCAGATTCCCCAGATATTGCCACAAGTCTTTATGTATCTGCCACAATTTTCATGTCAATGCCATCCATCTCCTCCGAAAACTCTGACCACGTTACAAAATTGTAGCTATCTCTCCTCAGCATTCGTTGTCCATCCTGCCTGCATTTTCCCATTCTATTTATCTGCTCTTAATATGTTCCGTGTAAACGTCTTCCTTCTTCATTCTGCCTTAGAATAAATTCTGTGAGGGCAAGTGTTTTTTGACCTCAGTATTTTAAATGGTGCACAGAGCTCAGTAGTAGATATCACTTGTTTCCTAAGTCCTTTTTCCATCTGTGTGGAATCTACCTAAGGTAGAAACATCATCTACCTTAGGTGAGTGCATCAGTGCCTCATACTAAGTAAGGCAACACCTAGCTGACCTCCATAATTGACCAGGTTGCAGGATCAGGAACTAAATGTATGTTCAGCAGATGTTTTAACCTGCTGAATTTAGGGATGCTGATAGGCAGAAGTTATGACCTGATACCTTGACTTTAAATGCTTACTTATTCTATTTTACTAAGAGTATACACAGACACCTATCTTTATCAACTATATTTATATCTGTATACTACTGATTCAGAAATCAACTTTCTTTTAATTTTATTGAAGCCTTCCAAGTATAGACATCTAATTAAGGCTTATGTCCCATCTACATTTTAATTATCTTAATTCTTAGATCCTTTGCACAAAATTTCTAAGCTGGTTTATTGAACTACCATTTTGAAATTCCTTTGAGTAATTTTCGCAAAAACTTACTTTATTGCCAAAAGGACTGTCACACACAAAAGAAAATTGACAGCACTATTGTTAAATCACATGTGATTCCGTGTATACCTATGCATTTTTTTCAGTTTTGTAAGAAAAGGCCCTGTGATTCAACTCCAATAATCTTAAATATAATTACTTTTAAATAAAGTGACATTATACAGTGAATGGAATATATACACCAAGTTTCTTCACATGAAACTTTCAATTTAGCCTTGAGGTTATAAAATTTCTCAAAGGGACAATAAAATCATCACAGATAAAAATTGTCTGCAAAAGTAAAAAATAATTGTAACATTAGCAAATATATCAGGATAATGAGGTATTTTTAGCTAGTTCAATTTTGGGGTAAAATATATTTTCAGAGGTTTTGTCCTTTCTCTGGGAAGGTTTTAGAGCAAAGTCAAAATGCCTCATTGCAAACATGTATTCTGCTTAGTTCTCAATCGATTCTTTTTTCCTTAATGTTACAACAGATTAGCTCTATCAAATTGATAGAATGAAACAGTGTCAGAGAAAACTCACATTAATTTCACAAAATTTTTCTCAGACAGAAAAGTTGACCTATGGACTCAGGAAAGGAGTGCAGACTTCAAAAGTGGGTTGAACTTCAAAATGACCTGTGCCCTATCTCCAGGATGCTCCCATGGCACCCTGTTCCTAGGTAGGTTTTAGGCCAGGAAAATCTTCACAAAAGCTCAGCTTGAATAGACGACCTTCAAGATCAGCTCTGAGTGAATAAGAAATACTGAAGCAGATCTTTAATATATTTTACCTCTTATTGCAACTAACAAGTTGTCTGTGTTTACACATGTAGGAGTCTGCCTGAGAAAGTTTTTTTTTTAAATGTTTTTATTGGAACATGATAATTTCTGCATAATAAGATCCACTGAAAGGTATTGTTCTCTCAATCTTGTTCACTCTTTTATGTGAAGAAGGCAGGAAAGAACATGTTGGCATTTCTCCTCTCTCTCTCTCTCTCTCTCTCTCTCTCTCTCCCTTTTTTTTTTTTTTTTGTCTTTTCATGCGTGTTTTGATCAGCTTAGTTCTGCCTGAATGTTTGATGTCGTAAATGCTTATAGGCACCTGTAGCAGACACCATTGTCAGGGTGGGATTGGACATTTTCTGATTTAAATAATACCATCTGTTTATAAAGATAAATGTTTTGTTGTGGGGTTTTGGCTGGGAGTGAATTGAGGCCCAAATCTTAATGCTACATTGTGCCTCTTCCTAAATTCCAAAGTAGCTCTCCCTGGTGTGAGGCCTCTTTGCATGGGCTCTCTGCTCTAAGGCCTTGGTGTTTTGGAGTCAATCCAGCTGCTATGAGGAAGGGGAACTGCAAGCTTGCCAACAATAGGTTTAGGACCAGCAACTGAGCAAGAGTCAAATAGAGCAGTGTTTGAGAGAGGCAGCATCAAAACCCAAGAGGGATTCAGCCCTTACTCATTTTATAATTATTATTTTTTTAAAATGTATTAAAGTCAGTGTGCAAAATTGATACAAGGATGTCTGAATTATAAAGGAGTCTCTGAATTCAGAATGATTACAAAGTATCATAAAACAGAATTTTATAATAATTACAACTGTACTTTTTATTTTACAATATTTGTAATTGATATGCAAAATCGTACCTATTTATGGGATACCATGTGATGGTTTTTTTGTTTATTTTTGATAGCAGGGATTGAACTCAGGGGAATTCAACCACTAAGCCACATCCCCAGCCCTATTTTGTACATTTTTTTAGAGACAGGATCTCACTGACTTGCTTAGTGCCTCACCTTTGCTGAGGCTGGCTTTGAACTCTCAATCCTCCTGCCTCAACCTCCGGAGACTCTGAGATTACAGGTGTGGGACATTGGGCCAGGCCCATGTGATGTTTTGATACATGTATATATTGTATAATCTTCATATTGTAAAAACACATCTATCTTCTACAACATTTGTTATTTCCTCATGGGAAAAACATTTAAATTCCTTTCTTATAGCTTTTTGAAATATATAGTTCCTTATTGTTATCTGTAGTCCCCTACTGTGCAATAGAACACTAGAATTTCTATCTAGTACTTCTCGATAATGCTTTCCTGTACCTCTTTCTTCCTACCATCCCTAGCCTCTGGCAATCACCACTGGACTCTCAATGTCTGTGAGATCAATGCTTTTAGATTACAAGCAGGATTGAGATCATGTGAGGCTAATCTTTCTATGCCTGGCTTGATTCACATCACATAATGGCCTCCAGTTCCTTCTGTGTAATTCAAATGAGAGTATTTCATCCTTTTTATTGGTAAATAGTATTCTATTGTGTATGTCCACCATATTTTCCTATCCACTCAGCAGTTGATGAATAGTTAGACCATTTTCACTTCTTGGCTATTGTGAATAATTACAGTTGTTTAGTGAACACTGGCTATTAGCCAGATCTCACATTACATGTATTATTTTATTTTTGCTTTACAGAAATCCTGCTGAATCAACATGAATACACCCATTTTACTGTTGAGAAAGGCAAGACAGGAAGAGTCCCATGCATACTTAAGGAGCTAAATAATCTAAATTTAAAAGTGTCATTTTGTCTCCTAATTTCTTTTGTTAACCACTATGTTATTTTGCTTTTTCATTTTAGAGATACATGTTGGTGTCTATTTTATGTTGTATGTTTAACATTTTAAATTTTTTCCTTAATGATTCAATGTAATAATAGAAGACAGTAAACTGTAGTAGTAAGACTAAGTAAGCTTCAGAGATGTTTGTAAATAGCTGAATACCATGCAGGTAGTTGGAAAGGTGGTTGACCTGAATTCTCTCTGGATACAAACCTTCTGTAACACATTGTGATGAATTGAATTAAAACTGAATTTTGTTGCTCATGTTTTAAGTGTACTGGATGTACCCTAAATGAAAGTTATTTGTGACCCCTACCTAGTTTTGTTTTGATTTTCTTGCAAAACCTTTCAATAAAGGAAGTGTTAGGTAGATGATAGGAAAAGAGGTGAACAATGGGATATAGTTAAGTTTTGACATTTTTGAACAGTGACTTTGCCTTACTCGGGGATTTTAAGTTAGTTAATTGAGCTCTCACTTCTTAGGTGACCACACTACACTCCCAACTTCTTTTAGAACAAGAGCAGTGCCCAATACTTCAACAGCAAGTGGCCTTTAAGAAATTTAACATTCCATGATAAGATCTGTTGCTTGAGAAAGTCAAAGTTACATGAAATATAAATCAAAGAAAATCTTTATCGATGATCATTCTGCAATCTGGTAAAATGGAGAAAAAAGGAAAAAAAAGATATTTTTACATTAAAACATTTTTAAGATAAATAAAATCTATAACATCCACATATCATATATAATTATCAGTCTGCTTATTGGCCTGATGTTTACTCATATTTCTTTCCTATCTAATTCATGTGTTAAAATATATATTAATACATCACTAGTAAAGCAGGGGCAAAAATCAAGAACAGCTACAAAATGTATGATCAATTCATTGAAGAAAGGTCTAATTGAGACAAAGAAGAGCAGATCACATTTTTCTGACAAAAAAAGGGGGTAATGCATTTTTTCTTATTCTCAAAATACAATGGGTTTTGATGAATGTTAACATGTACTATTGGAAACAATTGTGACTAGCATTATGGAAAGACTCCTTTTGTGTTTTGTCCCATCTTTGAAATCGCAACAGGAGATACATATTTGGAAGCAAACATCACCATGAATTGCTGCCTCTGTGCCCTGGTGTTTACTGAGTGTCATGCAGCAACACAAAGATACTTGCTCCAAATTCAGATTTTGAAAGGTTACCTATTAAATTTAATGGGAAGGTGTTGTAGGATGAGCACATTTTGTTGAGGTCTACAAAACATCATTACACACATGTTATAACATGACATTTTAATCATTTATTTAATGGTCCACCTAGAATACATTCAGCTCATAAAAAAGAATACAAATTTGTACAATGTCTCTAAAAATTACCCAGGGGCTTGAAGTACAGCTCAGTGGTAGAGTATTTGCTTAGCATGCATAAAGCCTTGGGCTCTATCCTCAGCACCACAAAATAAATAAAATAAAATATAATTGCCCAGAAATAAAAATCAATTCAAAGCACCTAACTTTGAGCAGTTTTAAAAATGTATAACTAGTTATGTTGTAATAAAACTGACTACATTTAAAACATTTTCAGACTGGTTGTGCACTGATCTCAGATATACAGAGATGGACTGAATGTCTTAATCAGATACAGAATTTTTACTAGGTAAATTTTCTTTTTGCATAAGTATAAAACATTCACTTAACAAAAAAAATATATATACTGAACTCTTAAAAAATTCTGGTCTGAGAAGTGACGAAGGCAAATAGGGAGGCTGCAATAAGGGGCCTTTGAGAAGAAGAATGGACGTTGAGCAACTAACTCATAGAGGGAAGCCCAGTTTGCAGGGCATACATGAATCTAGAACCAACCTTAAATTCCAGTGTACCATCCCTGCAGTGCTCTGTCTACTTGGCCACAGCACAAACACCCCTACTTCTTCTTTTTTGCTGGGGGCAGTGTTATTGGGGATTGAACTCAGGGGCACTTAACCACTGAGCCACATTCCCAACCCTATTTTGTATTTTATTTAGAGACAGGGTCTCACTGAGGTGCTCAGAGCCTTGCCTTTGCTGAGGCTTGTTTTGAACTCAGGATCCTCTTGCTCAGCTTCCTGAGCCTCTGGGATTACAGGCAAGCATCACTGCACCTGGCCACGCCCCTGCTTCTTAGTTGTCTGTTATAGGTTTGTAAATAGTGATGAAAAGTTAGGCATTCCATTCATCTGGTTTCTCATAGTGTCTGAAATATGATAAGTGGTCAATATATTGACCAACTTGAGCTAAAGTTAACAGTGGACTTATGTACAGTCTACAACAGACTTGAAAATTAATTGTCTCATGAGTGGGCTAAACTAATAAATTTATTTTAAATTTTCTTCTGCCTTTTTCCAGAATATTTTTAACCTCAATTGTAGCATTTTTTCTTTTATTATGGATAGAAAACTACGACCATACACTAGTTCACGTGTCAATAATCACAGATTTAAAAATCTTATTCTAGACAAATAGAAATCAGTTTTGGGATGTCTGCTTCCAACTCGACAGAACAACTGACATTTTTGTCATATTTGGACAATTAGAAAGTAAGAAAATTACTTATAAGACTAGAATCCTTTTTCGTTTTAGCAATTTCTAAATAGAGGATCACCAAAGTCAGTTTGGATATGTAAAATTTCTCAGGGAAACTGAGGCATCTTTTCAACCACATGCTGATCAAATATATTGCTTAAAGAAATGCCTGTAATTCCAGCAGCTCAGGAGGCTGAGACAGGAGGATCTCGAGTTCAAAGTCAGCCTCAGCAAAAGCAAGGCACTAAGCAACTCGATGAGACCCTATCTCTAAATAAAATACAAAATAAGGCTAGGGATGTGGCACATTGGTTGAGACCCTTAGTTAAATGCCTGGTATCCACCCCCCCACACACAAAAAAAAAAAAGAAAGAAAAGAAAAAAAGAGATCCAACAAAAGAGGCTTTTCTCCAGAGCACCTAGTATCTCACAGGCTGTCTTGGTATGGGACTATCAAAAGTAGATGCTGCAAAAAGCCTTGCCCAGACATGGATTTGGATGAAAGCAACTTGAACATCTGTGATCCTAGGAAGAAGTATGAGGTGTGGGGAAGAGACCAGGGAGGGAAGGAAGCCAATAAGATGTGCACAAAGGAGCAGGCTGCCTCTGTGAGATCCTGAGGCTTTGTCTCACCGAGGACTCTCTAGGGAACTGCATAGCACTGTCTCACAGAGGCCATGGGGCTGGCACTTTTGCATTCACTTTCATCCTCTGTTAGTTGAAATTGATCCTGGGGTGTTTACTACAACCTGTCACTTTGTGCTGAGCACAGACCTTGGGAGAGAGGGCATCCTGGGATAGGAAAATGCTGGACATCTTTGGCTGGAGACTGTCTAAGGTAACCTCTGGGTGTGTTAAGAAGACATGGACCAATAACTTGAGCTACATATGCCTTATCTCAATTAATTCTTTTAATGATCTTATGAGTTTGGCCATATTGCTCAATTATCATAATTGAGAGAAAGTCACGGAGGTTAGTAAATTGTACAGATTCATCAATATAATGAATGATAAAGCAAAGATCCACACCAAACTATGAAGATAGATGGGACTTTTAACTCTCTATTTTACTGTATATAATATAGAGATATTAAATAGAGGAAATGTTATATTACCTTAACAAAGCACACTTAACCAACATCTAAAACAGAGAAAAACATTGTATTCTACTCTTATAAGTATATTGATAATGTGTAAATCCAGTAACAATTGTCTTTATAAGACAGCTGGTAGTAATTTCACTTACATATTTGTGAGAAAAGGAATTTGATTTAGATAATATTAGAAAGGAAAACAAATGAGGAAACATTAATTACAAGAATTTGAATTTGTGCACAAAATGATTTTTAAAATGCATGTTTAACCATCATATCTGTTGAAAGGATATTTGTTATTCCTTGTTACTTTTGAAAAAAATTCACTACTCTTTAAAAGAGGCATGCTCTATGATCATTTCCAAATAATTATGTGAAATTGAATGGCAGCAGGGAAGGGACCTTTACCTTCCTTTGAATCTCCATTACATCTCCTTATCTCTACGGTAATCCATCAGAAGAACTGCAATTTTTAAGTTATGTATTTTTTTTCTCATCACATTATTGCATTTCCTGCAAAATCAACGTGGAGACATTAACAGTGTCCAAGGCTCAGCTATTGAGCAATATTGATGTCCAGAAGCCAGGCAGGCATGATAGAGTGAGAGGCTTTACCTTAATAAATGGCCACTTTGTCTTTTCCTAGCAGTTGTCATAAAAACATACCTTACAATTTACAGGGGTAATTTCTCTCTCCAACAGAACTTTTTATTGCTTGTAATTTAAAGCCACAGTAATTGAGATGTTGAGTGGGGAATTGTTGACAGAAAGGTGAGAGCTTAGGGAAAGGAAGTTTTGACCCCGCGTACTAACAGCGTGATCACAGCTTGAGGAGCTGGTAGATCCTGTTATTAATGGCAGAAAAGAAGAGATTTGTCTTTTTTAGAGACTAAGATAGCAGCCATAGGTACTGAAGGGGCAAGACTGGGAATTAAAATGCAGACACTGGGACTGGATGTGCTGAGAAAATTGCACTGAACCTTGGTGACAATAAAATCCATGCACTTGGCTTATTCTGGTGCAGGTATATTGTGAATGCTGTTTGAGATCATCTCCTTTCCTTCGATTGCTAAGTGCATGCCTGTATCTGTGTTCCCAAATTAGAAAATACATAAAATTTCATGGTATACATTTTATGACTAATTTTTCATTTGAATGAATTTCCTTGTAATTTTCCACTTGTGTTTCTACATCTCTTTAATTTTGTTTGATATCTTGTGCTTCAATTACAAATCCTTCATGGAGATATAAAAGAGATAAACTAATCTCTCAATTAGATTTTAATAAAAATAGACTGGTAAAGTGAACTGGACTATGAGCCATATGATAGAAACACTGTTATTTTAAACTCTTTTTATTTATAACAAGGATTAGATATCAAGGGAGATGGGGTCTTTTCTTTTTTAATAAATTAATCTTTAGTGACCTTTGTTGTATTTATTTATTAAAAAATAGAGAGAGAGAGAGAGAGAGAGAGAGAGAGAGAGAGAAAGAGATTGTTTTTTGTGTCTAGTTCAGAGCATATCTGGTTTTTGACTAACACCTTGTTCCCCACTCAAACTGTCAAGTAAGAGCTTGTGTAAATTTTTCATTTTAGCTGTAGGGGATTGAACCCAGGGCCTGGTACATGCTGAGCAAGCTCTCTAGCACTGAGTGGCACCCCCACCTTGAGTGAATTTTTTACTTCTCCATTACTAATTTGGACTGTGCTAGTGGAGTGCCAAGTTTCAGCACAGATGAAGCCCCAGCTGCAGAAGGACTTCTGACCCATTTCAGACACGTGTAAGGGAATGTGCATGTGCATTCTGTAGAGGAGGCACGTGCTGGAGGCTTGCTAGGTCTGGATGATACAGTCTCTCCCAGGGTCAAGCCACAATGACAATAGCATTTATTCTTGTGTTTCTTGTCCATCCTGACTCTGAGAGCAGGGATAGATGTTTTATCAGTCTGTCTGTTCTTAGGCCTTACAAAGAGCAGAACCTTCAGCAACGGTAGAAAAATGAGTGTGAGTTCCACCCCTTTGGCATCAGCTTCTTTTCTCCTACTTATGTAGAAAATTCTTCCCACATTCTTCCATTTTTCCAGGACAGACATCTTTCATTTTCACTGACTCCTGTTCTAGTCAGTTTTCCATTACTGTGACAAAATGCCTGAGATAAAACCCATAAAAAGGAAAGGTATAATTGGCTCCTGGTTTCAAAAGTTTCAGTTAGCAGTAAGTCAGCTATGTTGTTCTACACTTGAGGCAAGGCAGACCATCATGGTGGGAGCACGTGGTAGAAGAGACTTGTCTACCTCTTGGTGGCTAGGAAACAAAGAAAGAGATAGGAAGGGATGAAAATCCCAATATCCTCTTCAGGGGCATGGCCCCAATAACCTAACTTCCTTCCAATAGGCCCCATATCCTAAGGTTTCCTCTACTCCCTATAGTGGTAGAGGCTGGTGACCAAGTCTTTGAACACGTAGGCCTGGGGGGACACAGTTATTCAAACTATAGAAACTTCTTATTTAATTTGGAAAAAGAAACACTGTGAAAGCTTCTAATTCTTCTTTAGAAATGTATTTGATGGCAAGTATCTGCAGATTATCCCATTTAACATTATCTTTATCCATGGCCTTATCATGTCGGGAGCTATATACTAACATATCCTTGGGACTGTCTTAGTTGTTTAATTCTTTATGCCGTTGGGATTCATCTAAAGTATTTCTTCTGTTATGTCTTCTCCCTGATGAATGATTTCTACCATTTAATACCTAGTACCTCTTGTTTGATATTCAGCTATCACTACTATCTGGCTCTGCGTATCACCCACATCTATTTTTTAATAAGGCTCCCTGTTTTGGCCTTCAGAAGTTTTGGTGTAGTGCAGATTCAGGTTTTAGAACTTTATTCTCATGGTTCTAGTTCTCCCTTTGCAATTTCATTGACACCCAGTGTTCCATGTCAACATATTCTCTACCTTGTGCTTAAAATTCTGCAGTACTCTGATCCATTTTAGTTTTTTTCATCTCCACAGAAGAGACTCCAAAATCCATAGTGAAGAGGAGATAGAAAAAAAAAAAAAAAACAGGGAAACCATTTTATTTTACATATGAAATAAAATAAGGATAAGCCAGATTGAAAATTCAAGATTAGAATGGTAATACTCAGCTCAAAATCTAGATTCTTTTCTCCCCATTATACCATGACTCAGAGGAATACTGGAGTCTACCAGTGTTCTGTTTTCACATTGATATCCTTCTTTCTCCAGATTGCAGCACTTATTCCTTAATTTCAGGTGTCACTGATATCCCAGTGATTCCCAGAGCTTGCTGGCTTTGACTTTCAATATTTCTGCAGGCATTTCATCCCAACTCTATGTGAAACTCAAAATGTTTTAATTCATTTCAGTTTTTACAGAAGGTTTTTTTTCTCCCAAATTTCTCTCAGATGTGCACTTTACCATCCGCTTCCCACACAGGGATTTATGGAAAAGAAGATAAGGAATAGAGCTGAGAGATAATGAAAAAATTATGTACAGAAACTCACAAGATATTACCAAAAACAGAAAGCAAGGAGGGGGAGGAGGTTAAAGTTAATGAACTAAGCAACCATTTCATAAAATAATAAAAAGTACAGCAGAATAACCTCAAAGAAACCAGAAGGGAGGAATTACTAGTCAAGGTTGTAGTAGAAATTAACAAAATAGAAAACCGTGTTACAGAAAGGACCAGGAGAACTAAATGCTAATAAAAAAGGCAAAACTAGTGAAACTGATAAGTATCTGGGAGGATTGATAAAGCCCAAAGGAAAATTATTATAAATAAACAATATAGGGACATAAAGGAGCATCGCTATATATATGGTAGTTACTAAGGTCATTTAAAAACTTATTTGAAATAATCGAGTTACTTTCTATCAAATAATTAATTTTCCCTCAATTCACAGACTAGTTTTGGGCACAGTTTTGTCTACATAATTAAAGAAAACACTGCCATTGAGAATAAAATTGACTTCAAGAACATTGACAACATCTTATATGACTCCAGTGCAATAACCAACAACACCATTGACATGGATATCATAATGTTAGCCAGATTTCAGAGTTTCATTGGTTCTATTTTTACATACATTCATGTGTGTATTATGGTGTGTGCTGCAGTTCTATAGAAATAAATATTTTTTTGAAGGGTGATGGAAACATTTTTTATTTGTTCTTTTTGTTCTCCATGACTGTTGAATGTATTTTGAGATAGCATACATCATGGAGTATAATTTCCCATTTTTGTGGTTGTACATGATGTGGTTGTGTATATTCACATATGAACAAAGGAAAGTTATGTCTGATTCATTCTACTGTCTTTCCCATTCCCATCCCCACTCCCTTCTCCCTACTTGCCCCTGTCCAATCCTGTGAACCTCCCTCCCCTCATCCCCTTGTCAATCAGTATCCACATATCAGAGAGAACGGTTGGCCTTTGGCTTTTTGGAACTGGCTTATTTCACTGAGCATGATAGTCTTCATTTCCATCCATTTACCAGCAAATGCTATAATTCAATGGAATCATATTTATGAAGTTCAAAATTAAGTGAAATTGGGCTATTCACATATCATAAAATATATATTTATAAAATGAGAGATGGTGATGATGGTTTGGGAAGGTACACAGTTAACAAGGAAGTGATATTTGTGTCTTAGTTCTTAGATGGGTAGTGGAGTCTCAAGGTTTTATTTAAAATTTCTGTTTCTAACTTACACATGTGAAATATAAAGTCTTCTGCCTCTCTCAGTTATTGCATAATGACATATTTCTTGAATGCAGACACTCAGAGGCCACTGTTTATCTCTAGGGGACCATTGCAGAAAATGTCTGTCAATGCATGCCTGGGAAGTGATGTAGCAACCATTGCTCTGTGGAGCAGATGAGAGAGAATGGAAGAGTACACAGGCTTGAATGGAGTACAGAAATAAAGTGGTCTTTGAACATGTTTTTTAGGTTCAGAAAGAGTGATCATTTGATAGATCACTATCAAATGTGATTATTTGATAGATCACTATCAAAATTAAAAAAAAAGTTTGACCTCCAAATCTCAGTTGGAAGGCATTGCATTTGATAGGAAGGTGCTAGGAGCCATTAGCCAAGTAGGTATGACAATTTCCTTGCCAGCGTACCCCATGTTGCTTAGTGGAAGGACTCGTGGAAATAGGACATTTTGCAGTGACATTGCATGTAGGTGACCTTGCTCAAGGACCAGGGCGGTTTAGGGCATTCCGGTTTAGGGCGTTCCAGGTTTAAGATTATTCCTGCTGGGAATAGGGCGTATCCTGCTGCCTGAGTTCCCCTTGAGTTCTCACGGGATTCAGACAGTATTTTTTGGGAGATAGAAGCCCAGTGGAAGTGGATTGGGCAGAGAACTTGGATTTCCCCAGAACGTGATTGTAGACGGCTGGTGTGAGTTCGGGAATAAAGAGTTGCTGTTTGAATCTACAAGCTGTGTGGCGGCTCCTGATTGTGTGCCCAGCCAGACTGCGGCATTTGTGCCCAGCCAGACTGCGGCAGGAAGGGAGGAGAAAAGACCTGAAGGCATTCAGTTTTAGATGACCTTTTTATTCTGTCTAATGCTCTCCAAAAATGTCTAAGGTTTAGAGAGAGGCAAAGGCTAGCTAGGATTTGGGAAAGAGATGGATGTGTGAAATAACATTAGGGGAGGAGAATGAGAGCTGTAATTAGACTATACCAGTGTGTGCAGGAGTGTTTGCTTTATGCTTTAGGGCAAATCAGACAAAGACTGGAGATTAAGTAGCCAATGATCCATAACAAATAATATATTTTTTTTCATGCTACATAAATTTGGGGTCTGCATTGATTATTAGGAATCAGCATTATTTTGAATGGGTCATTTGGACTTTACCTCCTATGGCACATTAGGATTAGGATTATGAGTACACACCAAGATAAAAATATTGAAATGTAAATGTTTTCATTAAGATGGGAGGATTTATGGAGGGGGGCCGCACTTATCTCCCCTCCTAATTTCTTCCCATGTTATAAAGATGGCCTATATGAAAACCCTATGAACTGAGAAAGGTAGGGATCAGGTTTGCTGAGCTTCACACTGAGAAGTTGAAGAAGAGACAGGCCAGTTGCCTCTGGACACCACGTAGCAATGAAATTAAAAATGAAACCCTAGGAAGTACAAAGAGAGAGACTTTGTTGTAATCCTTTTAAAGTAAAGATATGCTCGGTGCAGAGTACAGGTATATTTGTATTTGTATCTGTATCTAAATATAACTACTGTCCATTTTTTAATCGCTATATTGATGTGCCTATCATCTATCTTTATGTATCTATTCTAACTGTCTTTATTTATTATTTATTTATTTTAAAATAATTGCTGGTGTGATGCATAATTTTAGGTCTTGATGGATGGTGAGCAAATTTGACCCAGAGAATATCCTTGACCTTAAAAGGTGCTCTCAGACCAGTGGGAGAAACAGGATTAGGAACAGCCAAAGGGGGTTCATAAAGAAGGAAGTGTATGGGTTTTGAACAAATGTGGCCCTTCTTAAGTTTACACAAAGTAATGAAAACAACAACAATCACATTGGGTACTATTTCTGAGTACCTAACTTAAACTGGATGTCTTATAATATCCTTTTGACAATGGTGTCCTTATCTTATTTTGTTGAACACTGCAAAATCTTTAAGGGAAGAAATCAGGTCTATTCTGTTCCTCAACCTATGGACCAGGACCTATTCTAGTGCCTAACTAGCTGTAAAATAAATACATAGGAAATAACAATGAACAAGGAAACTCAATCTGTGCCCCACATGGTGCTGCTGAGCTGGTGGGGAAAACCATGTCATTCCCTAGAAACTATCTTGTCCTGGTATGGCTGAGTCAAGAGGACTGTATTAAGTACTGTCCCACAAGTTCTGTCCCATTGCTTATCTCCTTTAGTTGGATGTTTGAGTGTCCCATGCATAGTATTCATCCAAGTAGGCAAATATTTAGAAATCAGCTTTCTGATCAGCACTAGGCCTTTAAATCCAGCCAAAGAGAAAAGCACAGGTGGACTCATTTGAGTGACCAAGGAGAGAAGAGACACCTGCATTCCCATTTGTTGGGTATACACCCCCACCTTTGAAAGCAAACATGGTGATTTGTGCATTTTAAGGTATATAATGTGCTAGGATGCTTTGCAGCAAAGGAGGCAACTTGGAATAGCAAATAAATGACAAATGTGTAGAATCATTTTAAAGGAAATGCATAAATAACAGATTTTGAAAAATTCAATAAATAGCTCTTTCCCCTTCTAATTTTAAGAGTTGGGCTATTCATTTTCCCCAAGACTTTCATTAGCCTTAGCAAAAGCATGCTGTTCAAGCCTCAATTCTTGTCATAAGTGCTATTCAGAGAACATCTGCGCGTAGCAGTTCTTTCTCCGTTTTCAAACGGAGCTGCTACACTTGCTGAAAGGGAGCTGCCAAGCGGTGGGTCGTTCTCTGGGCCCAATCAAGCTGCCTCTTTCAGATGTTGAAATCGCATGTTTTCTGTATACAGCAGATGCTTCCATCATATAAGACTAAATTATTCCAAGAGGTTGAGGGAAGGGGTCTTAGGATGAGCCAAAACAGGAAGCTTTGCTGTAGGTTTTAAATGCTGCTAAAATTCTGTATTTGTTTATGTTGAAAAGAATACAATGAAAGAATGGGACAGATAAATAGCACTAAATTCCAACCAAAGCTGAAAAAAAAATTAACTCATAGCTAGGTTTTCTGCTGAGTGGCACTGTGAGTGAGTTAGCAAAGAGAGTCCCTGTGTTGAAGTACTGGTGTGTGCTCCAAAGTGTCCTCAAAGACTCATCTTCCAAGATGAAGCTGCTTGCAGAGGATGCCTGGAGACGTTCCTTGCCAGGTACACACTCTCTATGTCTTAAACTTTAGTCTATGTGACTTCTTCTGCAAATAGGTGTACTTTAGTAAAGTAAATGGGGCCTGGAATTAAGCTATCTGTGGTTAGAGGATGTGACCTAGTCACGGAGCTGTACTTTGATGCCTGGTAAAGCTTCCTGTTTGGGCTCCCTCTGTCCTGATCATACTGTTAAATGGCACATTGTGGTCTCAGTGATCCATGCATCCAGATCAGTGGGAGAGTTGCCCAACAGTTAGTTTTCTGACATTGAGATTCTCCTAAATCTCAGGAATGCTATTATTGTTGACCTTTTATATGTGAGGGTCTATCAGTTGTAAAGAAAAACTTCAGCCAGTTATTGTGGGTACAGAAGTCATGCTCTGCCTCCATGGAGATCAGACAGCTGGCCAGACACCCACAACATGTGCAGGGGGGCATACTTAGGGTACACAATGTTGTAAACAAGATGCAGCAAAGGGAAAAAGGGACACACTGTGGGCACACTATGACCAGATCTTAGACTACCTAATTGAATCCCTGAAGCCCTGTGAAAAGTAACTATTATTATGCTATATTATAATGGAAAAAAAAAAAAAACAGAAGCTCATTGTAATAAATTGATTTGTACAGTCATGTGGAGAAGAAAATTCTAGTACATAGACTGACAACATCTTTTATTTATGCTATATCATATTGCAGAACTGAGGTGGGGTTGTGGGGTAAGTCTTCACTATCAAAGAATCTTCACGACAGCAATCTGAACATCATGGATACAGCAGTACTTAAGACCATCTGAAACTTGTTCAGCCCATGGGCTGCAATACTCTTGGCAGCCGGTAGGAGGAACTAGATCACTTTTTAAAGGCACTTGAGCCTTTAAGCAAAAACTCAACCCTCAGCCACCTGGGAAACCAGGCTAATCAGACTGGTTCTGTGTCACTGGCAGAGCTAATGTATCCATGCTTTTGTTTCCCCCCATGTGATCCATGGCCTCAATGATAACCCAGAATTCTATCCAGAACCTTCACTACAGCACTTCGAATTCAGCTTGACTATCTAAGGTATACATCACACTCCTCTCAAATTATCCTTGGGTGACAACCACCAGCATTTGGCAGACAAATTCATTAGCAACTTTCCAAATCCAGGAACCAGTTTCTAAATAAATCTTGTGGCTTTTGCCTGGCAGAGCAAGGAGTTCTGATTTGTTGGCCTTCTCAAGAGGAGATCAAAAATTGGGAATGAGGAGACCATCCAGGCAGGAAGGCACCTGTGTTACAGAGCTGCTGTATTCCTGCATGTTGCTCATTCAGCTTAATGTACAGTTACAAGCAAGGAGATAAATCTATTCTCATGGAGGCTGGTCAGGACATCCTTGAGGTGCCCATGGAGGTGCTGGGAGTACATGTAAAGAAAACACCAGCATGTGATTATCTGCCTGCAAACACTGATTCCTCTGTCATCCACATGAGGGAACTGGTTAGGGAATGGAAGTCCTTGGGAGAACTCTGGAAGGTTGATAAAAGCAGGGGCAGACATCTCAAGTTGAAGGACTTCAGGAAGATTGGGAGTTGTTCTTTCAGAAATGCCTCAGGAAGAAGCCATCCTACAAAACTTTCCCAAAGATAAAAACTTGGGCCTCTGTAGTGATCTATTAGGGGGTATGAGTCACGGGAGAATTGTTAGATTCTAATGATGCCTTAGATTCTTAGAAGCATGAAAAGATTTAGGCAGATATAGCCAGAATTTCTGCCCTAAATATTCAAAAGAAAAAGTACTCAGCAGTTTAGATTATGCTGATTTAAATTAATTAAAAAAATAATTGTTCATTTAAATAAATTTATTGAAAATATGTAGTAGATGTTCAAAAAATTTTCTGAAAGACTATATTAAATCTGTGGGGGACAGAAAACTGCTGAAAAGGGCAATAACTGAAGGAGATGCTGCTTTCTCTTGCTCTTTCTTGCTTTTGAAACCAAGATGTTGAATGTAGTAGTCACAGATTTTTCTACTCAGACTTGGTTTAAATGTCCGTGATAAGTTTATTAAATGTGGAAATTTAAAAATGAAAAGTCAAAAGTTTAGATGAAAATGCCTGAATATATATGCTGCAATGAGAGTGGTGTTTTTCAGTAGCATGAGTTTGTGTGCACTTATTTATAGCAGACTCGATGCCATGCACTGAGTTTTGACATGACTTTTGCCTCTTGTGCACCAATTTTGGGGCACAAGTGACATCAGGGCAGTGGAGGCAATTATGGATTATCCTAATCCAGCAGTTCTCAACTGAGGAAATTTGCCTCTTTCTTCCAAGGGACTATTTGTTGTTGCTGTTGTCACAACTATGAGGGCAGGATGCTACTGGCATCTGGAAGATAGAGGGTAAGGATGTTGATAAACATCCTATAATGCACAGAACAACCCCCACAGCAAATGCTAATAGTGCCAATGTGAAGGAACTCTGTCATAGTGTTTCCATGTTTAACAAGTAAAACATAGGACTTCTAGTTAAAGAAGGTAATAATAAATAGTCAATAAATACATTTTTAGCATATGTATATCTAATTTCAGAATAATTGTTCATTAATATAATTGGTTTATATATCACAAATATTTCATGGGGAATAATTATTCTATATTTTAAGTAGTTTACCTGAAAGATGAGGGAGAGATGTGAAGGTACACGCTGGGGGTAAAAACTACTGAGCAGAGTGAAGAATTGAGAAAATAAAACCATCTATCACCTTGAGCATTCTGGGCATTGGCACTAAAGATCAGAACAAAGACAAGAGAAAGCAATGCTCACAGACAATCTGTGTCAAAATGACAACTTTGTGATAGTGACTGTGATAAGAATGTTTGAATTTAATAGAAAATTCAGGGAATGAACTAGGAGTATGGAGATACATGCATGTGAAGATGGAGATAATTGTAGTTCTGATAAGTGGTACCATTTTTTGAATTATATACAATTAGAGAGGCATGGCATGAGAGACTGAACCAAGGAGAAGATAATGCTTGGTTTTTCATACTGGTGCTAGATTTTAGGAGTGAAATTAACAAAATGAGAAGAAAGAACAATTTTGGAGAGAATGATGAACTCAGGGATCTAACACAATTGTATTTCTATCAATTTCTAATGCCTGTCTAAGCAAATTTCCATGGCAAACTTTTCCCAGGCTATTCTTTGCACACCTGAAATGTTGGACTAACCCCATTCTCTTATGTTATGGTCATTCACCAAGTCTCAAATTTAGCACTACTTCTTCTGGATGCTATACATTGATTATATATATATATATATATATATATATATATATCTCCTATATATAGAATATTATATCTAGAATATATGTATATATGTTCTATATATATATAGGATGTAATATTCTAGTTTCATCCAGCCTCATTCCTTTCTTTGGTTGGTAATGACTTTTTCTTTTCATGGCTGTTTTCCCCAAAGATGGCTGGTCCATCTGCCTGGCTCACAAGTATTCCACATACTGAGCTCAGCATCTGTCCCATGTTTGGCTCCAATTGAATACATTTTGAATGAATAAATAAATGCCCTAAAAATGAATATGTTTTTATCATAGTCTGATTGACCCACCATTCTGAATTTACTCTTTCCCGAGATGATTTCATTGATTTTATCCTTATTCACTAGGGAGTATTTTTCATAGTCTAGTTTCCTAGTGCTACATTTATAGTAGTATTAATACTAGTGATAGTTTCCTCTTCTTGTTTGATTATGCAATACATCTAGAGGTGATTCCTGAATGTTTAATTTCTTCATAGGTCATAGAAAAACATCATGTTGCAAAATACCTAAAAATCTGACGGAGCCCATTCTGTTTCTCCATGTTAAACGTGGCTGGTCAATGACAGTCCTCTTTCCACTGGAACAGAGAATGTTTATTTTAAAACTTTCCTTAAGATAACAGATATCAACTGATTAAATGATCATCAAGCCATAAAAATGAGAAAGAATGAGGAAATCCCTAACTCTTCATGCAATTAAAGTTTTCCAGAGAAATAGAACCAATAGAAGGATATATCTATAGAAAGACAGATGGATAGATATACAGATACATACATACAACACCCATACATAGACATAGGAGAGAAGAGATTTATTAGAGGAAGTAGCTCAAATTATTGTGCAGGCTGAGACATCTCACAATAGGCCACCTGCAAGCTGGAGACCCTGGGGTGCTGGTACTAGTTCAAGAGGTAAAGCCTCAGAACCAGGGAATCTGATGGTGTAATTCTCAATCTGAGGTGAAAGTCTGAGAACCCAGGCGCCTATCGGTGCAAGTCCTGGAATCCGAAGGCCAGAGATTGTGGAACTGTAGTGTCCAAGTGTAGAAGAAGGCTGTCCCAACTCCAGAAGGGAGAGAATTCTCCTTCCTTCTGCATTTTTGTTCTATCTAGGACTCCAGCCATTGTGTGGTACTTGCCCACATTCAGTGAGGGTGGCTCTTCCTTAGTCCACTGATTCAAATGCCACTCTCCTCTAGAAACATGTATAAAGACACTCAGAAATAATTATTTACCAGCTGTCTGGGTATCCTTTCATTAAGAATATTTACACCTAAAATTAACCATAATAAAGAGTGATCTCTGGAATCAATTACTTGCTTAATTTTAAAAATTATAAAAGCTCAATGGATAAAGCAAAATCTAAAATAAATGGCTACTTAACAGGCAGGGATAACTGAATAGAGGACTCAAAGATGAAAGCCAGATTTTATTGAGTATATCTTTTTATATAATTTGGACTTTGTAAACATTTAACACATTCAAAAAGTAAAATTTAATTAGAAAGCACACCCTGAAATTGAAAACAAACAGAAACAAATAAATCAACATTTTAATATAACCTCAGAAGTGAAACAGTAATTTTAAGTAATAAATTTAAATATAGTAACTTGCCTTTATACTCTTCTGTTGGTTATATTGCATTAAAAATACTGCAAAGAAATTCTAAATTCACTTCAGTTTCATTATTGTAAGTAGTAATATTAATGCTCTAATTTAAAAACTTTTGATGAAGAAAAGTTCCTATTTTGCAGAATAATTCTAGCTCATATATGTAAATTAAAGATAGAAAAATCACCATTTTCCAATACTCATGAAGTGTTCAATTAAGGTAGAAATTATAAGTGGGTGCTAAATCATTAAGGTTGCTAGTGAATGGAATTATTAGAGTGCAGAAAGCAAACAGGCCATATATGCACAAGTAGCTCGGTTACTGCAATGGAGAAAGGGTCCCTTTCAATGGAGATATGAATATTGCTAGCAATGCTGACTTCTCATAACCTGTGCCTTCTCAAATTATGTAAGAGGAAGAACAAAGTTCTACCTGAAAATTACTCCTGCCACAAACTTTTAAATCAGATTTAATAAAATCTGTATACTTAGATTCCACTTAGGAGGTATAGGGATTAGAGTAGTATTTCTCAGCCTTTGCTGCACATTGGGATCACCTTATAGGTCTAGAAAATACCGATGCCTGAGTTCTGGAGAAATTGGAATGAGGACTTATTATTGGGCAATTATTTTATAATTTGCTGTGATAATTATTCTGTGATTTCATAGAAGTGGTAAGTCTGTACGAAAGATCAAAGACATTGAGATTAATTACAGCTATTAAATCCATATTTGATATAAATTTGAAATCATCATTTTAAATATTGTTTTAAAACACCAGGTTTAATTAGCAAATAATTAAAGCCTTCTCTTTCCTCCCCAAAGTCATCAGTTTCCTTCTCGCTTATCACCATGTACAGTTCATTTTCTTGTTTATACGTCTAGTGACTCTCACTTGTCTCTACCTGCAAAACTAGTAAACAAAAACCAATACCACATCTTTGGAGGGATTGCAGAGATTGATATCATTTTCAAGGCATTAAAAGATGCAGGAATGGTGATTCTCACCACATCCTACTCAATGAACAGATCTTGGGAAATGACTATATCAGGGGGTGACTCTATAGCAGCTGCTACTACAGATGTAGTTTAATTATGTCAGAAAATTCCTATAGGCTGTGGTACCCGGCACACTGCTGTTGATCTTGTGAATAATTTTTCCTCCTATACTTGTTAATAAAGATTACCTGAAGCAATTGGATTTTCAGTTGGCTATGACAGCATATACCTCACTGTTCTACCTGAGGAATACACCAACTCTTCTGCATTATTTCATAATTTAGTTGGTTTTCCTTCTCTAGGATGATATGCTACTGCATATTTGGTAGTAAAGGAAAAAATACTTCCACAGGGAGCATAATAATGATTCATTCCTTCAACTGGCAGTTAAGACTGACACCTGGCCCTGTAGGAGCCTCCTGCCTCAGAATCAACAAAGAAGTAGGTACTGTGCTTTCTGGGGTGATTGATACTGCCTATCAAGGGAAAATGTGGTTCCCACTACATGCTGGGGGTACAAAAGATTATGTTTGAAATAAGAACATCCCCCAAGCTACCTCTTAGTATTCCCACATCCTGTGATTAACATCTTAGAAAAAATAGAACATCACTCAAGCAGAGTGTCTAATTGCCCAGACCCCTCAATAAATAAAGAATTGGGTACACCCATCAGGCAAGAAACTATGACCAGCTGTGATGCTTGCTATGGGCAAAGAAAGTATGGAATGAGTAGTTCAAGGAGATATTATAAATATGAGCACTGACCTCATATCTGAGTGCAGAAATTAGAACTATAATAGGAATATTTCTTCCTTATCTCAATTTGAATATGTTAATCATAATTTTAAAAAGCATATTAAATCTGGAATCTTGAGATAAGACCTGTATTGGCAAATTGAACCATATTAAATATTTCATTCTCTACTGCCCCAGGGTTACATCCAACTTAGGCTCTCTAGGCTCTGGCCCATCTTATTATTCTTTGTACTCTTCTCTTTGAAGCATCCTGGTGTCTAATTCTCATCATGAGTTGGAAGCTATGAGACATGGTGAGGTTAAATATGGAGAATAATTGTGACTCTCTCGTGAGGCAATTTCTATGGGCGATGTTACTTGACAATTTTAAGCAAAAGAAAGATACTTTCTAGACTGAGGGAGAGGCTGCTTCCATTGGTAAGGTTGCCCAGGATTATAGGGATTCAAGATTCTCAAACTCATCCAATTCTATTTGAAGTTACTATTTCTCAAGTTACCAGTTCTTCTGAATCAATGCCTCAGTCTGTTAAGAGACTGAAAAAATTAAGACTCTTGTAAAGCCTTCAGGGAGCTCTCTGATTTATGATTGTGATTAAAGCTGAGAATTTAAAATCCTGAGATTATCAAGTATTTTTTTTTTCTATAACATCATCATCAGAGTTAAAAGCAAACTACTCAGGACCCTTATGGTGTCATTATGGTCACCTTATTATAGTCAAATGAAATAGCTGTCTGATGCGCTAACTCCTTGTCCTCAATGGTCACTGTAACTTAAGCCTGCATGGTTAATAATCTGAAAAATTCTGATGCCTTGGAAAGCTATTGATTTTTAGTATCTCATTTTCCAACAACAGTGAATTACTCTCTAGTTTAAATCAAACTGCTGTATCACCATCTACCTGAATCTTATCTCAAAGGTCATTTTCCTGAGCTTCCACTTAGTACCTAAATCCTTGTCAACTCAGGTAAGCAAAGGGAACAAATTCTGTGCTTGAATCCAAAAGATTAAGTTCGATACAAGGAACTGCTAACAGAGTTGTTGGAAGTGATGAAAATGAGAGATTGAAGTAGATGGCACCGGATAACAGTGACATTAACAATTTACAATAGCACAAGATTTCCATCAGCACTTGGACTGGAGGCGTAAGTAGAGGAAGTGGTTTCATTAGATCCTGGGAGCTGGAGCTTCCTGGTAGGGTAGGGAAGTGGTGAGTATGAATTCCTCATGAGAGCTGGGCATGTGAAGAAGGCTGCCCGGGGGAAGGGAAGATGTAAAGAAAGATATCCAGGTAGGAGATTAAACCACAAGGGAGACACAAGGGGAATGCCAGCCAAGGCAGAGGGAGTGGGCATGAATAGCTTAAATACTGTCTTCCTCATTCCCTCCAGTCTCCCAGTCTAGTCTCCATTACTCAAACTTGCCTAAAAATCAATGGGAAATGGAGCCTGGGAAATGCAATTTTTTAGGGAATGTCCCATAAAATTACAGAGAACAGCACTAGACATGGAGGGAATAGCAATAGCAATAGAAATGGACTTGATAGAAAACAAAGCAAATGACCATCATGTTGCTTTTGTACTTATTTTTTCCCCCTAAAACCACAACAGCATAAAGAAAGCATTAAGGTTGACTGTGACATTTTTCTCCTCCAGGTCACTGTCATCTCCAAGAAGGCACCTTCATGCCTATTGTATTCATTCTCTATTGCTGTAGTAAAGAAAGGGGAAGGGGCTTGAAACAAGGTTCACTCACCATCTTCCAGTATTGGTGGGATGAGAATCTGAGCCAGGCTTAGCTGGATCACTGTTCAGCACCCATCAGGGTGTCTGTTTCCGGGGCTGAATTCTCATCATCGGTTGCACCCTGAACTGATTGTTTGGGTACTAAAAATGTAAAAGTTTGATCAGGGGTAACTACTGCTGCTGTACCATTATTTGACCCATCAGTGAATATATTTGGAGCATTCATGATAGGGGTTTTTCTTGTCATTTTTGGAAAAACTACAGGATGCGAAGACCAAAAAGTGATTATCAAATGAAACAATAGATTTACACATGATTATTGCCCAAGTATTTAACTCATTAGCTAACTCATCAATTTGATCCATAGTATATGGAGTAATAATTTATTGGGAGAAATTCCAAACACTCCCTTTGCTGCTTTTATTCCTTTGAGTATTGTCCTACAGCCTCAGGATACCTAGTAAGATAAATGTATCCACAATGATGAAACTTCTTGCCAAAATACTCCTGTAGGAATATTTTTGTTGGTATTACAATAAATAATAAAGGCAAACTTATATCAATTCTATCCAAATGCATATTTTCCATATATGTTTCAATAATTTTTAATGCCTTTCTTGCTTCAGGCATTAACATGCTGGGTGAATTTGGATCTGATGGACCTTTTAGGATATCAAATAAAGGTCCCAACTCTCCTGTTGGTATGCCTAGATAAGGCCTTATCCAATTTATGTCTCCCAATATCTTTTGAAAGTCGTTAAGTGATTTGAGTTGATCTACTCATATTTGAATTTTTGGTGGACAGACCATGTTTGAGGATAATAGAACTCCTAAATAATTAATTGGAAAATTTAAGTGTACTTTATCTATTGCTATCTCTAGATTATAATTTTTTAATAAATTTGTAAGTGTGGCATAACATTCTAGCAATGTGTTTTTATCTTTATGTGCTAATAATACATCATCCATATAGTGAAATATTTGTAGTTCAGGATTTTGATTTATAAGTGGCTGGATTGCTTTGTTAACATAAATTTGACACATAGTTGGGCTGTTAGCCATCCCTTGAGGGCGTATTTTCCATTCATATCTCTGATCAGGATCTTCATGATTCAGTGCAGGGATAGTAAATGCAAAACTTGGACTATCCTCAGGATGAATTGGAATTGAAAAAAAAAAACAATCTTTAATATCTATAACTAAAACATACCAGGTTTTTGGCAAAGCAGACAATTGAGGAATCCCTGATTGAGCAGGTCCCATAATAACCATCTCATTATTAATGGCTCTTAAATCGTACAATAATCTCCATTTACCAGATTTCTTTTTGATGACAAAAATGGGAGTATTATAGGGAGTATATGTCCCTCCACTAATTGTTGTTTGACCAGGTCATGGGCTACTTGTATCTTTTCTTTAGTCAGGGGCCACTGAGGAACCCATACTGGTCTTTCTGATTTCCAAGTAATTTTTATTGCCTCAGTGACCCCTTCTGAAAACCCAATCCATGTCTATTTATTCCTTGATCTATTTGAATTGGTGCTGCTATACCTTGTTCTTGTTCTCCTAATCTTTTTTCTTTCCTGAAACCTTGTCTAGCCCTAATAGTGGGTGCATTTGGATTGATGTTACTTGTTACTGTCAAACCTAATTGGTCTAGGACATCTTGTCCCCATAAATTTATAGGAAGATGATCCAATACATATGGCTGTATAGTTCCTTCACATCCTTCAGGATCCTTCCAATCTAATACCATTGCACTTCTATGGGGATTAGTTGCCACTCCTAGGCCTTGAAGCGTTTGAGTGGCTTGTTGTAATGGCCAATGTTTTGGCCATTCTTGACGAGAGATGATGCTAAGGTCTGCACCTCTATCCAGTAGCCCATTAAATTCATGTCCTTGAATATTTAGTTTTAGCATTGGGCAAGAATCTAAATTTAAAGACAGCATAGCCCAATCTACACCTGTGGAGCCTAATCCCCTGGAACCTCTTTCTACAGTACGACTGGAAAATTTATCATGCAGGCTGGGTATTATTAATAACTGTGCTATTCTATCTCCTGGTGAAATTACTGATATACCCTTTGGAGAACTGGCTATAATTTTTATTTCACCTATATAATCGGGATCAATTACCCCAGGACTTATCATATGTCCTTTTAGTATAGAAGAACTGCGTCCCAATAATAAGCCTACTGTTCCTTGGGGAAGAGGCCCTTTTACTCCTGTGGGAATGATTTGAACTCCCATCTCTGGAGTTAGTACTGCTCTGGCGGAGGCGCAGATGTCCAACCTGGTGCTCCCTCTGGTTTGTCTGATGAGGGATTTAATGGATAATGTGTCCTGGGCACTACCCTGATGGTGTTGCTAGGTTCCTCCATTGCCCCGTATATTTGTGGTTGTGGGCCCCGGAGCATTGGGCCCCCGAGTCTGTTTTTTGGTAATGGAGCCCGATGCTTTTCTCCACGATATCGTGGGTAAACACCTGGTCCTTGTCCATTTTTTGATAATGGAGTACCCTCTATGGTGGTTTGAGAATGGCATTCATTAGCCCAATGTGTCCCTTTATGGCATCGTGGGCAAATACCCGGTATTCTACTTCTTTGATACCTAGCTTTGTTAAACCCTCCTCCTATGGGACAATTCCTTTTAAAATGTCCTGTTTGTTCACAATTGTAGCATGTTCTTGGCCTGGCATCTAAAGCCTGTTTTACTGCAGCTGCCACGAACTTGCTCTTGTTCATTAATGTCTCTACATAATTTAATATATGTGTTTAAATCTTCATGTTTCCATGGTCTAATGATTTCTCTGCACCAACGATTTGCTTGCTCATAAGCCAATTGTTTTATTAATGGCATTGCTTGTTCTGTATCCCCAAAAACTCTGGCAGCTGTTTGAATAAGCCTATCTACAAATTCAGTGTAAGGTTCATTAGCTCTCTCTATTACCTTAGATAATTGACTTTGTAAATCTCCATGTCCTTGTAAAGTCTTCCATGCCCTAACTGCGTCTGCAGCAATTTGTGCATATATAGCAGGATCATATTCAATTTGTTGCCGTTGACCCTCATAAGGTCCTTTTCCTAACAACATATCTAGATTTCTTTGAGGGTACTGGCTGCTGCATTTCGCCTAGCTGTCTCCATGCAAAATTCCTCATTGGCAACCTTCCATAACAAATATTGTCCTCCATTTAGCACAGATTTACACATGCTAGCCCAATCTGCTGGCGTCATGTCCAAGTTGGTAATGGATTCGACCATGCTTACAGTGAAGGGTGCTTGGGGACCATAGGTTGTTACAGCCTCCTTTAACTGCTTCACTGTTTTTAAATCTAGAGCACGGTGAATTCACTGCCCTCCTGCCTGCTCAAGTACAGGGCATGCTAATCTTTGAGGTCCTGTCTCAGGATCCCATCTATCAACTACAGGGGTTGGGGGCCCCATAGGATATATTGTCTCTATAGGTGGAGCTGTTGGTTGGACAGTTATGCCCTCTGGTGATTAGAAAGGTGTTAGCAGCAGCCTCCTGTTGTAACTGTTTCCCTGATAGTTCTTCCTCCTTTAAATTTTCTTCCTCTGTCTGACTAACTCGAGAGACCTTCTCTTTTACTAGATCTAAAATGTCTTTCTCCATGGTCTGAACCTCTAACAATTTACTTAACACTCTTTCAGTTTGTTTTTTACTAATTTCTAATCTACTATAAAGATAACACAACCCAACAAGATAACACAAAACAAAATCGAAACAGAATGAAATAAAAACGGAACAAAAAATTGTTGTATCAATTTTCCTATTTTCTTGAAATGTATTTTCGTGGTATATCTCTGTCTCTTCCTCAGGGCTGAAAAACTTCAAACCTTGAGCCAACCATTTTTCCCAGTTTGCCTGAGAAAGTTCTAGGGATAGGCAGCTTGAAACAAATACAAAACAAATCAAAACAAGAACACATTGTTTTTTGAAATGGTCACCCATTCTCTTGCCTTCCCTCAGGGGTGAGCAATTTCACTTACCTCTGAGCTTCAGGCATTCCCTGCATGGGCCATCAAATGCCATAGTCTGGCTGGACACAAAATCACGAGCCACTCAAGCAGGAACAAACTTTATTTCCAAAAACTCCCACCAATCCCATGCACGCGGCCTTCTCCAGGGACACACTACCCCAACTGGAAATCCCTCCTCAGGAATTCGCTTCTACCGCACTTCCGCAACCAATGGGAACTCTTCGGGAGTCCCTCGAGAGCTCCAAAGTAGCAGGCTGAGGCAGACAGCAAGGGTCTAATCTCCAATTGAATGCACATCTTAACATAATCATTATCATCTCAATGGCTTGCTGGTGTCACCTTTCAACCAAAAATGCCTTGTGTCATTCCTATTTGGCTATGGCTCTCAGAAAAAAATCACTGGTGCCTGAATACATGGACAATTTCTCCCCATTCCCAGAAATACATAAATATTTCTTCCCTTTATTAACCTATCCCTTGCCCTCATTTCTCTTACCCCATATCTGTAACCTCTTGATGCCCAAGGAATGGGAATTTGATTTTTAGAGTTTAACTCCCACTTCTGTTCTTGGCCAAGAATAAAATTCTCTTTCACTGGTCAATCAGTGTTTAGTCTTTCTATTGATTCCATAATTCCAAGAGTGAAAATGAACCCAGACTTTGGGGTCAAGAATTTGTAACATTCCCACAATCCTGCTTTGAATGAAATATTGTTAACTTAAAACATAATCTGTGATAGAGGACAGAAGCTAAAAGTTTCCAATATTTTCTTCTATTTATTTTAATGGCAGGTCACAGTTCCAGAAACCTCTTCCAAGATGGACTTTGCAAACTGGACACATTCACATACACATATCCACTTTGAAAATCCAGTTGTGCTAGTGGTCATCACAGTGGTGCTGTCTGAAACTAGCCAAGGCCCACTTCTCTTTTGACCCAGAACTAGAAGATTCAACACTACTAGAAAAGTAAAATCAAGAAAGTAACCACTCTGTAAAAAACTAAAAAAATGGATAAGCAATAAATATCTCATGAAAGTGATTGGTATTGGTCCCAGGAAGGATTGAATATCACCCACAGTTCACATCTCTATAGAAACCTTTTCTTGTTATGGGAGTTATGCAATAAAGGCTTCATTCAACGAGTAAATATGCAATCTGACTTTACCAACAAAAAAACCCCCCAAGACCTGAGAAATAAAATAGCTTCCTTAATGTCATGCAACTATGGGATAGCAGAGAAAAACATTTTTCTAATTTTCTAATTTTATCTACTGTATTTTTTCCTATTCATTTTGGTTAATTATTTTTATGCTGTGTGGGTATTTATTTTGGTTTTTCAATTAATGTATAATGTTACTATTAGTGGGATGTAAATCAATTTGGTTAACACATTTGCCTAAAAGATTTCTGTCATTTATTTCAGTGTAAAAATAGTCTTGACTAGTAAGGAAATTTATGTAATTGTTATTTTTTATTTTGGTGCACCTAACCTACTTCTTTCCTTAAAAATACATGATTGCAAGAATATGTGTGAGGCATTCCACAGCAGTAAATCTGTGGGATTAAAAAAGTATATAGATTAAATCTGAATATGTGTTTTGAAACTGATGTGCTTATTAAGAAATTTCAGTAAGAATGAACGTGTGTCATTTACAGCACCTATGAAATTATCAGGATTTTTTTTCCTTTGCCTATTGATTTATTAGATAATATTAGCAGATTTCATAATTCAAATGTACTATTAAATTCCTTAGTTATGTCTTAAATAATGAAAAGGCAATACATATCTAAAGCACGTTTCAGACCCTCCTTGCTCTATGCAGACCACAGGATCCCATCTGCGTGTTCTATTCATCCTCTCACTCCCCACCCTGTTGTTACATACTTTTGCTTTTGAACAGCCTCCACCTTGGACTTTTTGAGAATCTGCTCTTAGGTTACTTAGACCTACTGCAACCACCTTGTAGACCTACAGAAGGCAGAAGTGCCTCTGATTTTGTTATGTTCATGTGAGCAGCCCATAGACAGTGCCTAGCTGCTCAAGAAGCATGGAAATTCAGCTTGGACAGCAGGCTAAGCCCCTCTCTGGAATCTTTCTGAATCTCCCTGTGTGTCTTTTTTTTTTTTTTTTAGTGTGTAAATATTTTATTTTTTATTTATTTTTTTAATTATTTTTTTCTCTTTTTTATTGGTTGTTCAAAACATTACAAAGCTCTTGACATATCATATTTCATACATTAGATTCAAGTGGGTTATGAACTCCCATTTTTACCCCAAATACAGTGTCATTCTTCTTCCTGTTTTTCCTTTTTCTTTATTTCTGAGAGAGCTCCTTAAATAAGTAACTCCCTTGTCTAAGAATCTTTTTGGACTCTTTGCTTGTGAACAAGCACATTTGTGAGAACAAGTGCATGGAGTACTGCATACATGGCATAGGTTAAAGGCACCTGAGTGGCAGGCCACTCCCCTCGTGCTAGGTGTGAGAGCAGCAGACCAGTCACTCGTAGGTACACTGCTCACCCAGTAGGCACAGCCCTGGGTTTAGGACTATGTGTTACAGTCACAGGGCTTGCTCCACGGCCTGCTCCTTGATTGGTTTTCCCACAGACAGTTGGCAAAGAATTGTATTGGTGGCTGCCTATAATCTGCTTAGCTACTGCCTGAGAATATATACATGATAACTACTCTAAAATCAGACCTACTTCACCTTGGTCCCCAGAGGTCTTGAAACTCGACCCTGAAGCCACACTCGCCTACTCTCCTACTCTCGTGGACCTCCTTGCTGGATGAGAGCAAGCCCAAGCACAAATTGGTTGACAATTTGGTTTGCTAATGTTAGATTTTCATTTTACTCCCATATTTATGTCCTATTATTGCTGAAACAAATTACCAAAAACTGAGTGATTTAAAGCCACACAAAGTTATCCTGTAATAGTTCTAGAAGTCAGAATTCTAAATTGGTTCACTTAAGCTTTGTCCTTTCTGAAGGGTCTGGAAGAAAATCTGTTTTCTTGGCTTCCCTGTGTAAGGATGGCCTTAGGCCTTAGCCTAAGCAACTCCAATTTAAAAACTCCACTTTGAAACCTGCAGTCTCACCAGGGATGCCTACAAAGCCCTCCAATATGATCATCAGGCATAGCCCTGACATAAACAAGTTACTTCTCCCCACCCTGACAAGCTCAGAGTGAAGTCCCTGTCATGTTTTTCTTGCCTCAATAAGGGGGGAAAGGCAAGAAAATCAGCGTGGAGACCACCAGACTAGATGCTGTAACCCCAGGGCAAATGATGTCACTGAAGAATCCGTTTGCAGATGATAGGGATTGAAAGGGTGGTCAGAAACCCCAAAATTTAATATAAATGATGGAGCAAATAAACAGACACTGATGCCCTCATGCTAGGGAGCCTGATAAGGACCTGGACTGACATCCCAACTCTTCTCATCCTTTGCCTTATCCTCTGCATCTGCCTCACCACTCTCAAACTCTACAGCCATATCTTGACCCTGGTGAGAGCCATGACTTCTCCTTATGACCCTCTCCCCAACCAGCCGCCGGCTCCACTTCAGGAGAAGCCTGCCTTGGCTCCTGACCTGATCACTGCTGGACTTACAGCCTAAGCCTTGAGACTTTTGACCTGACACTTGAGCTTAGCATGCAGAGGGAATGTCTGTCATGAGTCTGTCATGATTAAGTGTGTTTACAATGCTTGGAACTAATCTAAAATTGTTTGCTGTGAGTTGATTATGTCTATTGCAGTGCCTAACATTAAGGATTGTTATTTTCTTGATTAACAACCTATGGAGTGAAATTGTATTGAGTGATTTGAGTGAATAAAGCATTGAAAAAAGGCAGAAGTGCATGGACATTCTTTATTTCTCCTCCTCGTAAGTTGCACCTTTTGCCCATCGCGACACCCTATTCTATATCTTGGTGGAGTCCCGTCCCCCATCTTCAGAATGAATCACTCCAAGTCTGCTTCCACCATGGTTTCTCTGCTCCCTCTCTGCTTTAAAAGGGCTATTGGTATTACACTGGGATCATGCAGAGAATCCAGGCCAATCTTCTCTTTTCAAAGTCCCCCTTAATTAAAACACAGGGTGATTTTGTGCATGTGCTTTGTCTAATATCGGTGTTCAAATAGTAGCATTTATCGAGAAAAGTGTTTTTATTCTTTGTTGTAAAACTTTTTATAGTGTAAAAATACATCATTTCTAGACAATGTAAAAAAAAATATTGCCTAAGAAACCAAAGTGAGAGGTTTCTTAGGTAGCAGGTAGGGTTGGTTTAGGGGTTTCTTCTCCTGAAGAAAGGGGCACACAAAAGAAGAACTAGTCATGTCCCTGATTAAAAACATGATCAACACAACAAAAGCCCCAGGGGCCATTGGTCTCTACAATCAAGTGTTACTTGACAGGATTGCTTACATCTCTGGACAGATAGGCATAAACGCTCCTAACCAACAGTTGTTCCAGGAGGGGCAGAAACTAAAGCAGCCCTTATGAACATGGGTGAAAATCTGAATGCCACAGGCTGCGATTTCACTAATGTGGGGAAAGCAACTGTTTTTCTGGCTGCCATAAATGACTTTGAAACTGTCAATGAAATCTACAAACAGTGTTTCAAAAGTAATTTTCCTACTAGAGCTGCTTACAGGAGGCTACTTTACCCAAAGGAGTGCACACTGAGATTGAAGCAGTATCTATCCAAATACCTCACAGCAGTGTGAATATAAGCAGGCACACTGTTGTTCCCATCATATCTTTAAATTAACATCTTGTTTTACAACTGATGTTGGAAAAGTGTACGTGTAACGGAAATATCTGAAGTTATCATGGAAATACCATATCATAGGGAGATTTGACATGAATTGATTACTATATAATGTTACTGATACTATAAATTATAGTTATGTACTGAATATGAGAGAAGAGGCACTCATTATATAGTTGCTCAAATAAATAAAAAAAAGAGGGATAATAACACACGGGAAAATGAGCTATTATTCCTGAAAAACAAAATAAAGATCAAACCTAATTCAATTAAATCCTATTAATTTAAAGATGTGAAATATTTAGTTCTCATATTAGATATGTGATTCTGCATTTAATTGAATAAAATCAATGTTCAATTTTGAATGATAGAAGTAAAAGAGAAGAACATGGGCTAGGATGTTATACAGATAATATTTTTCTAATGGAAATAAAAGACATGTAGTTTTCAAAACCAAACAAAAGAAAGAAAGAAAACCAAAATGAGTAAGGAAACTCTCAAAAACCACTTCTGAAATTACATAAGTAAACAAATGAAATAAAGTTTTCACAATTATTTTGTTTTCTTTTTTTTTTATAAATGTTTTTCTAGCAGATGCCCCAGTGAAGAACTGGTGAGCAACTACCATCTCTTCTCAGAAAGATACTTCGCCCTCAAATTTTAGTTCATCTCTTTCTTATTACTTATTCTTTCAAATAACATTCATGGAACATCTATGTGTCAGAGGCTTAGCAGCATCCATGAATATGGATATAGTTTCTTGTTCTTAAAAGACTCAAAGACAAGGACTTAATTCACTACTGTATCACATCATATATGGAGAGATAAAGAGGAGGGTTCAACAGACTTTACTAAGCACAAATATGAAATTTGCAGATGTAAGTATACACATTTGGATCTACACTGTTTCTATAAAAGCCTATAAATAATTAAGGCAAAAGTGTCTGGGGGCTTGATTAACTAGGTGTTTTTCCTCTGCTCAGTTCTTGTCCTTGTGAATCTCCATGGCTCAAAGGAGAATGGTAAGCCTACTGACGAGGATGCTGTGAAAAAAGAACTAATAAAAAATGAACTTCAAGGCAAACACTGAAGTCCAGTTTCCAGAGCTTCCAACAGTACTCTAAAGAGAAGGTCTCTTTTCAAAATCTCAGCTGAACTCTATGTCAACAAATATCTCAGAACTAATGTTTGGTACTTTTCCTTCAGCTTTGAGGACAGTGGGTGTGCCTGGGTATGAAGGTTTGCATGGGAGATTCTGAAAGCTTCTCTGTGGCAGGACTTGCCATATGAGTGCAGTGTGGGGTTGGAATCAGAACACCTGGGCAGCCCCTCTGACATCTAATATTGGTGTGAACTCTGACAAGTGACACAGGAAATCCAGTTCTCCAGTCCTTCATTCCTTTTCATTTCTTGGTATTAGAAATAATAGCCGTTGCCCTGGACTCTTAGGTCATCTTGAAGTTCAGATGAAATAATGCCTTTGAAAGTGGAGTTTGCTCCAAAAAACTTAAACCTTTCACTGGGTTCCATTTTCAGGACAGTGGCCCCTCTCTGGCCAAGCCATGGTGGCCATGACCATTAATGGTTGGGTTCATGCAGATTAGTTCTCCCTTCTTAACCACACTTAATTATCACAATAAATGATAACCACATAATTGATGGTTAAAATAACTACCACAGTAGTTCTCATAGCCATCAACTCAACCATGTCTCATTGCATCTCCCTGGTTCCATGAGCACTCTGTTGTCTACTTCTTGACACGCCAGGGTTGCAGCAGGCTGTCAAGGTTCCAACAAATCAACTGAACTGTAAGGCACAGATGAGGGGGTTAACTCTGCTCCCCAGTTTAAGAACTAATTCTGGAGGTGAGATCAACTGGTCGAGGAGGTAAAGCAAGAGCAACACAATGACACTAATTAGATCACACTGATCCATTGAGAAATGGGGGGGACTAATGGAGCTTCAGCCAGTCCACCTGCTTTAGGACATGGACTTAGATTCACAAAAGCATAATTGTCCCATTTTGGTTTCATTTTTATATTGTCTTAGAGCTTTTTGACTACTGCTGTCCCATTAAAGGCATTATTTCTTTATTGTTCCTTACTTCTTGCTTAAGATGAATTTTCATAAAAGAAACTCAACACCAAATGTCTCAGAAGCTTTTAGTACTCATTAGATTCACACTTTGCAAAGAATGAGCTGTTCACTTCCACATTTCACCAATCTTATAGATTCCAGCTGGTTTAATTAACTGACCAAGACATTTGAAATTTTATACACTCCTTATAGTGTTAGTATTTTTTGGTCTGTTTTGGAGAGTTTTATTTTTTTTCTTTTATTTTTGAGGAAGGGTCTCATTATATTGCCCATAATCAGACCTCAACTCCTTCCTAGAGTTATCCTCCTGTCTCAGCCTCCAAAGTAGCTGGGACCATTGGTGTTTGCTGACCCACCTGAGAAGTCATTTTTAATTTGTGCCTTTTCCCTTATGATACACAAGATTTTTTATATGTTTATATATTTTTTATATTTCCTATCACTAAATGTTTTATGTATATCAACTCATTTAATCCTTAAAACAACCACTGTGAGGGAGCTAGTCTTATTGTACCCCAGTTTTCCGATGAGACATGAAATTAAGAAGCTTCACGAAATTCCCTCCAGCAGGTTCTACAATGGCCAGGCTTCTCACTATTCTTCAACATGTGTCTAGGGTATGTTCATTATTCTGCTTATTTGTAGATATTTTGGTTCTGATAAAGTATGCATTGATCCACATACCAATTCAGAAAAACTTGATATTTTTATAATATCAATTCTTTAATTCATGAGTATGATTTAATCCCTTTAGTTATCTATATTGTTTTTTTAAAAAAACTTCCCACTAATTTCTTTATAACTTATATAGAGAGGACTTAGAATTATTTTTATATTTAATTTTTGGATAATATTGAAATTTAATTTAGTTTTAAGTATTTTCATAGGTATTTAGTAATACCTTTCTTTTTTTATATTGTGTTTTCATCTGGTAAACTTGCTCAACACTCAGTAATTCTGACATTTTTTTCTGTAGAATATTTGCATGCCAATCCAATATTTGTAAATAATGTTTTTCCCTTTCAAACCTTTTGACATTTCCCTATTTTTCTGCTTTACTTATGAGGAACTCTACCACAATGCCCATTAGAATTGGTAATGGGGGCTTTCTTGTCTTGCTGCAGATTTCAAAGGCAAAGAAAGCTTTCAGTGTTTCACAATAAACTACCTTAAAATGTAGAAGAAAAAATGCATTTACAGAATTGTTCAGGGGATACCACATTTGCACACTAGTTTACCACAGTGTTTCTTACCAGCTGCAGCAGTTTAAAAGCCTTGAACTTGGAGTGGTTCCAGTGAGCCAAACACTTACTGAACCTACTGACGACTGCATAAAAGAAATTCTCTAAACCAGTGGTATATAAATGCATGCACTTACTCTGTCCTCTCCAGAGTGTTAGTTTTCAAGGTGTAATTGGAACACCATCATAACATGTCTCCCTCCTGTCAACGTGTAATCAGCAATGAAATTTTCAGACTTTCCTTCCTATCCCTGCCTAGGAACATTCTTCACATTACCTTGTATTCCTTTGCTTGGCAAATTACTAAACTCAGCTCTTTATTAGTAGTTTTTTTTTTTTTTTTTTTTAACTTCAGAAGGAAGAAGTTTTCTATTTCAATTGGTTAAGAATTTTTATTATGAATAGAAATTGAATTTTATCAAAACACAAGTTGGTCTTTATGTGGTTTTCTTTTCTGATAGGGGTTTTGTTTGCTAATATTTTGTTTAGGTTATGTGCATCTTTATTTTTGAATGTGACATATTTATAATGTCAATATTGTTGGAGAATTTTTTTTTTTTTATACTGGGATTGAACCCAGAGACATTTAACCACTGAGTCACAACCCCAGCTCTATTTATTTATTTATTTATTTATTTATTTATTTATTTATTTTAAGTCAGGATCTCACTAGATTGCTTAGAGTTTTGTAAAGTTGCTGAGGCTGGCCTCTAACTTGCAGTCCTCCTGCATCAGCCTCCCAAATTGCTGAGATTACACATGTGCACTACCATGCCTGGCCTTTGTTCAGTTTTCCAAATGAAATTGTTTATACTGCAATATTTTTCCCTTGAATATATGGTATATTTGCCAAAAGGACTATTTGGTGCTGGAGTTTGTGAAATAATTTTTATAAAGAATTTCATTTATTTAATAGATGGTTTTTCAAATTATCTGTTTCTTCTTGAGTCATTTTAGCTTTAATATTTGTTCGTTACAGGAAAAATTGCAAACTATCAGCATAAGGTCATGCATTCTGAAACTAACTAAGCCCTGGAGACACCTGGGAATTTAAGAAATTTGTATTTCTTAAATAATAGAATGTCCTTCAGTTGTTTCCAGGAAGTACCTCCAGAATTTGCTCAAGATCAGCTAGAAATCTGCTTTCAAGATCAGACTTGAGCAAAAAAAGTCCACTTGCCTGTTTGATGATTTTGATGTCACAAATTCAAAGTTACTCATGCAAAACATAATAATTTTCTTAAAAAAGAACATATATATCTGGCATAATCTGTGCAAAACAACCTTAAAATTTCTACTTAACACCATCCAATCAACAAGCAGCTTCTCCTCTGTCCCTTCCCATGAATTCACTTGTTATCAACATATCAGAAAGACAACTTTGAGCTTGCCTCCTATTTTTTTTTTTTTTTTTGACGATCAGTCCTCAGTAAAGTTCTTCCATTTTGAATAAACCCAGTCCTGCAAAACTGGCTTCTATGAAAATGGGACATCAAACCTTTACTTGGTATCAATACTGTTTGTGCAATAATGATTCAATATCTGCAGAATCAAGCCCCAAGACATTCCAACATGAAGAATTGAAGGAGATGAGCTGGAACCAACAAAGAAGCAACACAAGTGAAAAATGTAGAAAAAAAAAAAAAACAAGTATGATATTTTGGAAGCCAAGGAAAGATAATGTATTAATGCATCATTATTAACAGGTTCAGTATTTATAGAACAGTGAATGCAAAATAGAATAAGTGAGTGGACTTGCAGAATTACATGGATCAAAACACCACAATGTACTATATAAATATGTAGAATTAATATGTGTCAATTTAAAGCAAAAATTAGAAGAAAAGATCAGAAAACTCAAGGAGTTTTTTTTCATAAATGTAAAAAGGAAATATTGACAGCTGGGGGAGTACGCTGAGGAGTTTTGCATTTTGTGTTTCTTTAAAAATTAAGAAATAAAAACATTTACATCCTGATATGATTTCAGAAGATTTGAAAACACACACACACACACACACACACACACACACTTCCAAAAATAGAGAGGACAATTACCATAGAATTCCCTTGATTGAGAAGAAGTAAGATAAATAATGTTTCATTTTGGATCTGAGATAGAATTTTCTAACAGTTAAATTTGAGCTGTGTTCCTACTAGCAGAATGAAGGAAAACTGGACAGAGATGTTGGGGTGAAAATTTATGGAAATTTTCTCTTGGTTGCTTTTGTTATGTCTGTGAAGTGAAAAGCCAAGTCATTGCCTGAAAGTGACCATGGGTTCAGAGTGTAACTAGGATTCTAAGAACAACAATATGTTTTGGGAAGACTTGTTCCAGAGAGTGGAAGGATGAACTGAAAGGTTGTAAGATTGCAAGACAGCTTGAAAGAGCTGTGGCAGGTTCATAGTCAGGGAATTCAAATACCACATCCCCTGAGCCTTTGCATTTCTCTAGGTGAGGAGTAGGTGAACAGATGTTGGAACTCAAACTGAGACTTTTGACATGTAAGAATGAAGAAGTCAGAGTTTGCTGGGTTGGACCAACTATCAATAAATAAAGAACACTCAGTTCTTTTTCTCCATTAATACTTGATGTCTTTAATTTTACATTATCCCATGATAACTTTATTTTCACTTGTGCTTTTTCTTCAGTGCATTTGACTATCCTTTAATTGTTAACCATTTTGTTTCATTTTGTTTTAGACCACATGCATTGTAAAGAAAACAAACAGATGGAGATGCACTCTGTCTTGTTCTCTCGTGTTATTTTGTGTGCTTCGGCTATAGTTTGGATCTTAAATGTCTCCCAAAGGTGCATGTGGCAAAGGCTAGTTCCCAGCCCTTGGTGCTATTACCAGGTGAAGAAACCTTAAAGCAGTATGTATCTGTGTGTTGGGAAGTGTGTGTGGTGCTGGTGGAAGGTTTTAGGCCATTGAAATCATGCCCTTGACATGGTCTGTAGAACTCTGGTCTCCTCTCTCCTTTTTCTCACTCAGCCATGAGGTGATTTGGCTTCCTCTGTCAGATCCTTCCGCCCTGATGTACTGTGTCACCACAGGACCAAAGCACTTTGGCCAATCAGGCATGGACTGGAATCTCCCAAACGAAGAACCAAAATAAACCTTTCCTCCTTAGGAGTTGATTATCTCAGGTGTTTGCTACAGTAACAGAAAGACTAACAATTTTCTTGCTGTTTCATTTCCTGTTTTGTACTATCTTGCTCAAGTCCTCATATTTCTCACAATTGGTTTCAAAATTATAACTTCAATATTTATCCTCTGATGGTTTCAAAATGTACTTGATACTTTGTCTTCAATGATATTAAAAATAAAGAGTTATCACAATTCTTCCTAAGGTAATGTGAAAAATTTATTACTTGAGTTTTTCTATCTCCTTTCTTTTTGCAGGTGTTTGTCTCTTATATTAAATGTTCACTGATATGAGATTTTATTTTTGCATCAGGTGTTTGCTACTACATTTTAATATTCTACATAAGCTAGATTATTGATAATTAATTTTACAGTTTATTGCTTGTTACTTTAAAAATGGTACATTTCTCATATCACTGTTGTTCACACAGAGGCTCCTAAACTTTGATGTACACATAAGTCATGTGGGATCTGGGGAAATATCAGGTACAGATTCAATAGTTTGGACAAAGCCTGAGATAATCCGTCTGAAATAAGAGTAGTTCAACTATCTAAGGGTCACAGCACTTTCCCTCACAAGATTTCGTTCTTATTTTTTCAGAAAGATGTATTACTCAACAACCTTAAAATGAACTGTATGTGTAAGAAATTGAATTCAATGAGACTTCTGAATAAGATATTTCAAAATTCATTAATTTCTTGTTTCTAAGAAATATTAACAAAGAGACCACCATAGGCCTAACATTCTTCCAAACATTAATGATACAGCTATGATTATTATAGACATAATTTCCATGTTTATAAAACTTAAAAGAGAAAGCATCCTAGAAGTGAGCAGGTAATTATGCAGGTGGAAAGGTTTTGAGGCATTTGAATGTTATTTAGGAGGTAAAAATTGCCAAAATTACTTGTATATTAATCTTTGTTTTTTATCGATTCACCTAGCTTATTATTTAAAATTGCTATTTTATTAATTTCTATGATCACTTTATATGATGCTGAAAATAACTGTCACATTTAATTGAATATTTTCAAGTGGTATTTATATTTAACAAATTTTTTAATGTTAGGATCATTTCTTTTCAGTACAGAGTATTAAAACAAACTTCCCTTTTTCCAATATGTGTTCTACAAAACTTTGTTGAAAATCATTTGCTTGTAAGCTGGGTGTGGTGATGCAGGTCTGTCATCCGCTGGGAGACTTAGGAGTCTGAGGCAGAAAGATTGCAAGTTCAAGGCAAGGCCAGGCTCAGCAATTTAGTGAGGCCCTGGTCAACTTGGCAAGACCCTCTCTCAAAATCAAAAAGGACTTGGAATTAGCTTAATGGTAAAGTTCAATCCTGACTTCAATCCTCAGTACAAAAAAAAAAAAAATCAGTTGGCTGTAGATTTGTTGGCTTATTTCTATGATTTCTATTTTGTACAATTGAGCTAGGCAATGATTTTTATGTCAATACTATGCTATTTCTTTGCTATAGCTTTGTAGTGTGTTTTGACCCAAGGTACTATGTTGTCTTCTGTTTTGCTCTTTTTCCTCAAGATTGTTTTGATTATTCAGGGATGTTTTGTGGTTCCAAATAAATCTTAGATTTTTTTTTTGTTAGTTCTATGAGGAATATCATAGCTATTTGGAAAAGGTTTCTTTAAAACCTGTGATCACTTTGGGTAGGATGGACATTTTTACAGTATTGATTCTTGAAATCCATGAATAGGAGATGTCTTTACAAATTTTTGTGTTATTCTCAATTTATTTCATCAATGTTTCATAATATTCATTGTAGAGATATTTCACATTTTTGATTAAACTTATTCATTGGTATTTTATTTATTTTGGGAAAGGGATATTGTAAATTTGATTGTTTTCTTAATTATTATTTCAGATAATTTGCTATTAGAATATAGCAACACCACTGATTTCTTCCTACTGATTTTGTACCCTTAAACTTTAATGAATCTCTGTGTTAGTTTTAATAGTTTTTGGTGGGATTTTGAGGATTTTCTATTTTGGTAAAAAATTGATATTTTTTATTTTCTATTTGGTCAGCTTTTATTTCTTTACCTTGTCTGATTGCTCTAGATAGGACTTTCAGAAGTATGTGGAATAAAAATGAAAGTAGACATCCTTGCCTTATTGCAGATCTTAGAAAGCTTTTAGCATTTCCCCATTCAGTATGATATTAACTTTTGGCTTTTTATAAATTACCTTTATTATGTTAAGGTATTTCTTACTCTTTCTAATTTGCTCAGCATTTTTATCATGAACAAATGTTGAATTTTATCAAATGCCTTTTCTGCATTTATTGAGAGCACCGTTTTTGTGGGGGGGGGGGCTTCATTTTGTTCACATGATGTTCACATTTCTTAATTTTTGTGCTTTGAACCTTCCTGCATTCCTAAGAATAAATGCCACATAATCATGATGAAACAACTTTCTGATGTGCTGTTGGATCTGGTTTACTTGGATTTAAATGGTAAAATCTTTTGCACCCTGTGTTCACATTCTTTTGTTTGGGAAAGCATATTGTACAATAAAATTTTATGTGAACAACTTTGGATTAACTTTATGTTGTGTGAATTTTCTTCAGTAATATTTTGAAATTTTTTTAGTGTTAGATGTATACAACATCAATTTTCATTATATGAATGCCATTCTGTTTTTCAAATATTTTGGTATTACACAATTCTCAGATATTTAATTATTTCTTTGTATTTTTTGTTGCATGATCAGAATTAGGCCAGGTTATCTTCTGACTGCTACACACATGAAATTAGTCATGTGAGCATGTGTATGAATATATGAACATGAATATCACACTCTATTAATTTACAAAGGTTTTCTCAATGAAAGAGAGGCTTTTATTATTAATTATATAATGTGTTCTTAGGAAATTTTTCAAATTATAAGTAAACTTAGACTTTCTACAACATGTATTTTAATCATTCTAATTAATGCAGAAGTGAAAAGTATTTATGGACTTGCTTATGTTTATATGATAGATTTTTATTGGTGAATATGTATGAATTTAAAAGTTTATCCTTCTAGAATTTGTCATAGACATTGTAATGAATCACTAGAGGAACATTAAGTAACCAGGACTATGAGAGAGTAAGACACGAATACAGCCCACAGGAAGGAGGAGGGAATAAAAGAAGATAAACTACCACAGAACCTATAACATTTAACACATATCTTTAGTATATGTTTAATGTGACATTGTAGGTGGAAAGAAGGTGACAACAACTATCATCATGAGAAAGAGTGTATGATGAGGCAAGTGGGGGAAATTGTAAGCACTTTGGCATATAATAACAGGGACAGGAGTAAAATAGACCGAATAAACTTTCTAAACACTGTCAAAATAGAAAGATTTGACACAGTTTAATGTTGGGCTCATTATTATCACTATAGCTAGCTCCGGGGTATCCAGGAGAGGCAAAGTTGTTCAGCCTATGTGCAAGAGCAAGCAGTTTCATCTGAGAAAGTTCAGTCTAAATATCCACCTATAATTAGTCACAGCCATTTGTTGGTGGAGTTCTTACTTTTACCACTGGGTTTAATTATTGATATGGTTCAACTTCCTGTGGTTATTAATTATGTTCAGTGTAAATATATAAATACATAAATATTTACTATTTTATTAATATTATTATATAATATAGGTTTTATAATGCATATATGCCAAAATAAACAATTGGATCAGTTACCCAAGTTGTTCTAAATGTTAAGAATGATGTTTGATAAAAACAACTATTCATTCTTCCAGATGATTATTTATTTATTTATTTATTTTAAATGACAGTGGAATGCATTACAATTCTTATTACTCGTATACAGCACAATTTTTCATATCTCTGGTTGTATATACAATATGTTGACACCAATTCGTGGCTTCATACATGTACTTTGGATAATGATGTCCATCACATTCCACCATCCTTCCTAATCCCCTGCCCCCTCCCTTTCCCTCCCACCCCTCTGCCCTATCTAGAATTCATCTATTACTTCCATGCTCCCCCTCCCTATCCCACTATGAGTCAGCCTTCTCATATCAGAGAAAACATTCGCTATTTGTTTTTTTAGGATTGTCCAACGCCATCTTCTTCTCCAATGCCATCCATTTATCTGCAAATGTCACATCAATGTTTATAGCAGCACAATTCACAATAGCTAAACTGTGGAACCAACCTAGATGCCCTTCAGTGGCTGAATGGATTAAAAAAATATGGCATATATACACAATGGAATTTTACTCAGCAATAAAAGAGAATAAAATCTTCCAGATGATTTTAAGAATTAGTTTACTAGGTTATAGAAGTTTCTTCTTTGTTTTTGTTTTGTTTTGTTTTACTTGTTGTTCTTTTTGTTTGTATGTTTATTTTTTTCCGCTCATTCAGGAAAATGCTGTTAATTCAAATCATAACTCAATTTGGGGTTTTTGTAGTCATACACTCTTCTCATAGTTTATCTTGAAGTTTTATTTTATTTTACTTTATTTATTTATAATTCTAGGGAGTAAACACAGAGTGCTTTGCTATTGAGCTGCATTCCCAGTCCCTTCTATTTTATCTTAAGCCTAAGTTTCACTAAGTTGCTGAGGCTAATCTTACACTTGCAACCCTCCTCTCAGCTTCCCAAGATGCTGTGATTATAGACATGAATAATGGTACCCAGATTGAAATATTAAATTTCAGTTACTTTTTAAATTTTTTAAATTCTAATTACTATTGAGAATGAGATCTCATATATTCTAACTGGTTATTTGGAATTTCTCATGATAGTATTACTTATATTTATCACATATATACTATTCTATTTTTTTTTTCTAATCACATTTGGTGTTGATAAAGAACCTCCTGGTTCAATAACAATACTTCCAAGTTCAATAATGCTGATATGTATGTGCTGAGGTTGGATAGAATCTCAAATTAGAAAACTAAACAATCTGGCAGGAATTTAAAATCTCTGAGAAAAACTTAGCAAGAAGAGTGATGCAGGTGGCATCACTATACCAGACCTTAAACTATATTACAGAGCAATAATAACAAAAATGTCATGGTATTGGCACCAAAAGTGACTTGTAGACCAATGTTACAGAATAGGACACAGAGACTAACCACATAAATACAATTATCTCACATTAGATAAAGGCGCCAAAAACATATATTGGAGAAAAAATAGCCTCTTCAACAAATAGTGCTGGGAAAACTGGAAATCCATTTGCAGCAAAATAAAATTAAACCCCTATCTCTCACAATGCACAAAACTCAACTCAAAGTGGATCAAAGACCTAGGAATTAAACCCGAGACACTGAGACTAACAGAAGAAAAAGTAGGCCCCAAATTTTCATCATGCCAGATTAGGGACCAATTTCCTTAATAAGATTCCTATAGTGCAAGAGAAAACCTAAAGTGAACCTCACCTTTGAAAGGCAAGAAATTAGGAAGCTAGTTAGTTTGGACTCTCCAATAAATACTACTAGATCTTGTCCCTGGCAAATATGAGTTGGCAAAGGTTAATTAAAAACAGTCATTGATGAACTGAGAGTGTTTGTTGTGTTCTTTTGCTGTACCCTTTATTTAAAGGCTATTTTCTTTAAAATTTTGTTATAATAATTTTAGTTATTTTCTAATTTATTTATATCAATTCAATAAAATTCTATTTTTATTCTTTATTTACTACTTTTTAAATTTTAAAACCACAGGATTATATAGGTACAAAAGATAGTCATAACTGTCTGGTGTAAGAAATAAAATATTCTAGTTTATATTTTCACCACATAAAAGAGTCACAGAAGAAAAAATTAAAAAAAATTAGTCTTGGATCTCAAATCTTCACATTTGCAGATCAAGCAATATAAATATAACAGAAGTAATTAAAGATGGGAAAGAGTAAAAATAGTTTTAAAAATATGTATATGTACATATATGACTATATATGTATGATTTTAATTATGATGCTATATTGGGATAAAGAATTAAAAACAAAAATTATCAACCTAGAATTTATGTTTTGTGAAATAAAAGCAAGTGGCATTTAAAAATATGAACACCATAGACAAGGTTAATTAAAAAATAATCACCAATGGGTATATAATTCCAATTTTCAGAACATGTGTTATTAGCAAAGCTTCTTCAACAGACACCTATGTGCATGCACACATACTACTTCAGTTTGGAAACTCTTTTGTAGCTCTCATAGACTGATTATACCTGGGATGATGTCATATAGATTTAGTTTAGATTTAGTATGTCTGACAAGCTGCACTTTTATCGAATCATACAAAATCTAAGAGGCCACCATAAATTCCTATGCTCACTTGCTGTTAGTGTTTCATAATCCATTCTGCATCTTGCCTCTTCAGGGCACACCTGGTCCTAGTAGAATGGACTGGTCATTCCTACATAATCTATTTTCACAGTTTCTCAGTAGCAGCAATGGTGTGGGACTCTCCAAAATCTATTACATGCAAAAGGATTCATAACTACCTTAAGGGAGAGCACAGGCTTTCGTGTCTATCTGTAACAATCTGATGCTGTAGAAAATGGCATTAGTGTGACTATGCTTAAATGGAAGATTCATGGTGCTTCCAACTGTGAAGCTGTTTGCACCTGGAAGAGAATCCAAGCCTATATAGTACATGGTGGAGCATATACCTTTTCATTTCATACCATTAAAATTCAGTGGATGAGAAGTAGCTGATTCATATAATGTAGTCATTGCTGTATGCTGCCCACCTGGGCTGCTGAAACAGGGCAGATAATTCTTAATTCCAAGGAATGGTAGTTAATATCCTGATTTCTCAAACTAAGGAGGTGGAAAAACTCATATACATATTTAAATAGTCAAAAAAATTGTTAAGAACAAAACAAACTGTGAGGTACTTATTCACTAAGTGGTTACTGTGAGCACAGATATATGTGGGAACACATGCCGTTGAATTAGCCTATTCATGTGCCATATTACTTGACACCCTCTTGATAGTGTAATGATGGGAATTCAAGTAGGAAGCCCTTGACTGTGCCTTGTATTCATTATGGTCTTGGACAGAGAATAAATTAAGCCCTCAAGTGCATTAGTTTTACTTTCATGTTTTACTCTTCTGAAAGTTTAAATTGACATTTGAAGACATTATATGTTTAAGGTTTTGCCAGCATTTAAATATTACTAATCAAATCTTTAGCTTTTCTTAGGATGGAAAGATGGGTTCAACCAACAACACTGGATCCTTTATCCACAGTGGCCCCATTTAGATGGACATGAGCCACTGGCATCTGTACAAATCCACAAACAGGTAGCTGTTGAATATAGATTAGATGGAATATAAACATCAATCTGCCTCCTTTCTAATTTCAGCTTCCTGCCTGGTTCCAGGGAGCAGAGACAATTGAAGTTTGAATGTTCCCCAATTCATTCCTAAGAACTGTTCAAATATTTTCATCAGAGGTAGCTTGCAGATTGAAATAAATCCCCTTATCAATGTCTATAGTTACTTAAGATAGTTTTTTTTTCTTTAAAGTAGAATAGATACTTCTTTATCTTCATATATTTTCAATCCCTTTTCATAGAAATCTAAGCAATACTGCTGTTTCAGGAGTCATGGTATCTTTCACTCTTGACAGATAATGTTAATGTCTTCTTTATGTGAGTAGGTTTTCCACACTGTGGGAAAAAGAGCAGTTTTAGAGATGTCCCTTGCTGAAAAAGGGACATAATTTCTGGGTTAAATTTGATTTTAAAAAGATTACAGTTACTGGGCTGGGGATGTGGCTCAAGTGGTAACACACTCGCCTGGCATGCACTGGGTGCTGGGTTTGATCCTCAGCACCACATAAAAATAAAATAAAGATGCTGTGTCCTCTGAAAGCTGAAAAATAAATATTAAAAATTCTCTCTCTCTTCTCTCTCTTTTTACAAAAAGATTATAATTACTAATATATGTATAGCATTGTGCAACTTATAAAGCATGCTCAATTATAGCATATTTTTTTAAGTTCCTTTTTAAAGTACTACAGTTACTTATGATAGTTTTTTTCTTTAGAGTAGAATAGATACTTCTTTATCTTCATATACTCTCAATCCCTTTATATAAAAATCTAAGCAATACTGCTTTGATGAATTATGTATTACACTGTGGAGCTCAAAGAGGTCCACAGTGGACAATTGAGAGATGAGTATGAGTAAGTGTATGTTCTGGGTCAATAGATCCATCATCTAGCGAGGTCACCTGATGAAGATTCCTGTTTTTTTTTTTCCCCCATCACCATGACTTCATGTTTGTATCATGACCATAAAGGGCTTCTATGGGCTGGAAAGGAGGTGCAGAAATTGGCTTTCTTTCTGTCTACCCAGGTTTATTGTTTAACCACTTTGGGCAGCAAAGAAGAAAAACAATAGAGGAGAAATATTTCAAATATCCCCAGAATAGCTGACAGGTTCAAAGGTTTCCAGGCTATCAAAAATGAACTCTTAAGCAAAGAAAAGGAGCTTGCTTTAGAAGACATTCTTGAAGAAGCCTCAACATGCAGAAAGGACCTAATTGTTACTTCATACCTACTGCTACATGGTCACAATCATTCATTTGTGGTATTGTTTAATCATTTATGAAGTATTATGCTACCATAATAAAGGTTTCTGAGGCAGGAATACATACTAAGAATTGGTAGAGAAGGAACATTAAGTTCCATATGCTTAATGCATCCACAGTTGTCCCATAAATATAAGCTGCTAAGGGTAACAGTCACACATTCTTTCTGCCCTGTCACATGCTTTGGAGATGCTTGTGAGCAGCTCTGTGCTTGCAACTTTTCTATCTCTCCAAGTTTCTTCTTTATTATTCCAATGCACTCTGCTCATGAGACTTCATGAGACTCCTCTGATTAAGGACACCTCAATCACAAGATCAGAATCTGTCAAGCAGCCACAGATTGATTTTCTTGCTACTAGACCAGAAAAAATACATTTTCTCTTTCCCATATAGATTTTGCAGTGAAGCTGTGTGGGTTATAAATTATTGGCCCATTCAGACTATCAGTGATGACTTTGGGTGATACATAGACTTTAGGTGTGTTGTATATAATCTTACAAAGATGCAAATTAAAAGCATATATGCTTTATCTCTCTGGTCTGGTGTTTCATCATCCCATGCCATTATAACCCTCTGACAGAAAACCATAGGAATAGTAAGAAAAGAAAATGTAAGATTTGGAAATTCTTGTAAACTTAATTCAATATTACCTCATACAGAGAGTGTGGAGAAGGCATCTACACTTGGAGCAGTGCAGTCACAAATTAGCCAGACAAAATAAATGGAAGATATGAGAGTTCCATTGTCCATATCTAGCCTGTAGCTCAGCATCCCACAGGAACTGGAGAGAAAGGAAAAGTCATTTCTGGCTGTTTATGAGGCAATATTCATAAGAAAATATCCAGTGGAACACCAGAGCCAATTGAAAAAATAAAAACTATCTTTCATCCTTCCTTGTTTCTTAGTTTAGCCCTTCTGTTCTCTTGAAATATTCAGGAAGGATTTGCCCTGACTTTTACCATCTCAGGAAAGTGCTTGGAAAAAAAAAAGATATGCCATTCCCTGGATCCCCTCATTTCTTCCTTCACGAGGGAGAAAGGGTGATAACACACTAGAGGGTGCTGGGGAAAATGTACTTTTCTGCATGTGACCTCCTCTCTTATTTACTCTCCCCAATCCACCTATCTAGAAGCAACATGCTTCTAAAGAAAATTTCTCTGTTTTCTTTCTTTCTTTTTTCTCTCTCTAGACTATTGTATAAAAATCAAAGCAGTCATAGTCCTCAAGGAAGCTGGTTTGATGTGTGTCTGCTCTGGATATCCTATTAATGCCCCACTAATGCTGAATACCCATTTCACAACCAGCTTTAGGAAAGAACATGAAAGTATCTAAAAGGTCTCATCTCATTTTCCGGATTGAATTCATCAATGACAGAGATGATATTTTAATTCTCTTCCGATTGTGGTTTATGCCTCTAATTCTGAAAATAAAGAAAGAATTGCTTCAAGTGTGTTGATCCAATGTCTTGCTGATGTCGGATTAGGAAAAAGAGGATGATAAGCCTTCCAAAAGGTCAGCATGGTCCAGAAAATAGGGTTTCTAAGGTGATGAGAGCTTTTCAGGACTTGGGAAATGGCTGTGATTAAGCAATCATAAGGGACTGATCCTTAGCAGTGTGGATGTATGAATAGGCAGTGAGAGTAGCACTTCTAGGCGTCTTACTTTCTGGGATACATGTCCTTCTCCTGTGGGGGTACATCAATGACTTTCCACCTGGAAACAAAGAATTCGAAATGGGGACAAAGACAGGGCATGGGATGATTCTAATGGCCCACATCATTACTTTTGGCAGCTTGCCACAGGATCTACAGGGGAGGGACTCTCTCCATGTGGCAATGTTGGAGACTGTCAACAGAAACTTGGTGGGGGTCACCTTTACCAAGACCCTATGCTGATGACTTCTCTCCCACTCTTTTATACCCTTTGTTATCTTTCAGGGATGGAGATTAATAGCATGGATTCCAGGGAAAGACAAAAATATAGGTCTGAATACCAGATGCAATACTAATTATGCAAGCCTTGGATGTGAGCCTCTCAGCCTCATTTGCTCATCTGGAAAATGAAAATGACAGTAGCACCGACTAATTGAGGTGAAGTAAAGGTCAAATAATCCTTATGCAAGTAGAGGCCAGTGTCTGTTTCAGAGTAAGTGAGCAGTAATTATAAACCATGGAGCCATGAGTAGAAGAGTCTTTTGGAGTGGTCCTATCAAGAACTTCAGTGTAGATACCATTTAGAATGATTCTCCAGGAAAAATATGAAACAAACAAACAAACAAACAAAAAACTCAACCCTCTTTGTAAGGTAGAATTAATAAACTTAACCACTTCCAGAGATGAGAGGCATACTCCTTGACTTTAAATAAAAACCATTGCCATTTTGTAATTCTATCCCATATGGCTAAGTATGGGCGAGCTCAAGAGCACAAGTTTTGGGGTTAGACAAGAGTAAAAGTTCCAGGTCACTTTGCTTAATAATCAAAAGGCTGTGTTTCTTCAGGGTTAGAGAAAATAGAGTAACTATTTCATAAAAAATTCCTTAAGATAATAAATAGAAGATGCTTTGCACAATTGCCTGCAAGTAGTTGACCCTTAGTACCTACCTGTCAGCATCATGCCCTCAGAGCTACCGTGGGTGCCATGAGCATCGCCTAGTAACACCAGCTTCATCTCCAGATCACCCTTCCATTTCCTCATTCCCTATCCTTAGATTCCATTTCGTTCAGCTATTCATGGTCTCATTCCTCCAACTGTCCATCTGTCCATCTGTCCATTCTCAGATCCTGTCATCATCGCATTCCTTCATCATTCATCTGTCCTTCTCCCATTCTACTATGCTTCCATCCCTGTGTCCTTCGGGCATTCCACCCTTCCATCAATCCTGCCGTGCCTCATGAGGATTCTTGACTGGCCCCCATCAGGGACTTAGCTATAAGGTTCTGGAGACAAACATGTCTTCAAGCTAACTTCAATAGTCAGTCATAGTCATAAAAATTAATTGCAAAATCTTAATCTAGATTAATATAGATTAAGCCTACACTTAATTTCTAACAGACATTTTAAAAACACTAGAATTTTAAATTATGTTTATTATATAATATATATAATATTATAATTATGTGTAACATAATATATTATAAATATGTATAATATAATAATTATGTTTACTTATATAATATTTTTACTTTTATATTTTAAAATTTTTAAGATATATTCTAGAATGTGAATATCCTTGGCTCTCAGAATTATTTTTTGTATATTTTTCAGAAGAGAAAACTGAGACTAAGGGACTTGAAGGAGATTCTGTGACTGGCATATGACACAGCCCAAACTAGTACCTGGTACATGGAAGTTTTGAGCATTATATAGACAAGGATTAGAGGGTAAGAGGATGGAGATAGAACATATATTCAGGGACTCCACTGAATAAAGCTGTTCTGTAAATTCAGATATGTCTCCTTCCAGACCTCCTAGCTAGTCTGTGTGTTTCAGAGTAATAACCTTCTTCAGTGGTGAGCACTGTTTCAGCTTGCTAGGGCCACAAGATGCTCAGCTATTTGATTATTATGGGGCTATAGTCATAAAAATTGTCCACTACAACACCAGAGCCAATAGAGGAAAACAATCTTTCATCTTTCTGTGCTTCTTACTCTAGATCTTTCTGTCCCCTTGGACTCTTCTGCTAGGCTTTGCCACCATTTGCGCCTTCTCAGGAAAGTTCTCAGAAAAAAAAGGGTATGCAATTTCCTCCAGCACTTCATTTCTTCTTCTACAAAGAAGAAAGGGGTAAACATTACTTCTAGGTGTGTCTAGGAGGATGTTTCTGAATAAGATAAGCATTTGAATCAGTAGACTGAGTAAAGCCAGTTGCCTTCCCCAATGTGGGTGAACCTCATTCAATCCACTGAAGACCTAAATAGAAGAAAAGACTAAGAAAGAATTCTCTCTACCTGCCTGACTCTCTTCAATGGAACATCAGTCTTCACCCACACTCAGTCTGGAACTTGAAGTAGTACATACACCATCAGCTCTCTTGAATCTTGGTCTTTTGACTGGTGGTGCACCATTAACTCTCCTGGGTCTTCAGCTGGCTGGCTGCAGACATGGGACTTCTCAGTCACTAAAATTGTGTGATCTAATTCAACTCGTCATAATAAGTCTCTCCCTCATTCCCTTTCTTTTCTCATGGGTATGTGTGTTTCTCTATTTCTATGGCAAATCTAGACTAATGTACCTACTATGCTACTTTCTGTTATAATCCTTCTTTATCTCCCAATACCCTAACTTTTGGGCCTTAGGACTTACAACAATAACAATTAAAATTTGCATATCTTTATTTTAACCTGTCATTATCAAGTGCATTTTTGTATCTAATCCCTTTAAAAATCCCTTGTAACAAGGTATTTATTGTTTTCCTGACTTACTCTGGGGAAACTATGGCTTACAGAAATAAAATATGGTTCATGTACAGAGATGGTGAGAAAATGCATGTGGCTGAGCAGGGCAGAGGACTATGCTCCTAATTCTAGAACAGGCTCTTCAGAACAGAGTCCTTGGGCAATGAACAGAAAGATTGCAGAGGAATAATAACAAGACTGCAGTCTATCTTTTCCCTATCAGATTCTGTAATGTTTCTGATTTTCAAAGACTGTTCCAAATATAATCACTTGAAATTCCTATTAAGGAACAGCCTTTTCACGTGCATTACTTCAGGATGGGCTGCATTTTAAAATGCTCACTTCATCTACTTTCTACTCATTGCTCACCATTTGTGATATGTTGGTAAAGGACTGAAATTCAGTAATTTACATTTTCAAACAAAGGCTGGATATTGCCTTTAACAAATTAAATATTACACTAATGCATGCAGGCAGTCACTATTTGAATAGGAGTATCTATATATTATTTTTTCTTTCTTTTGTTAGACTTTAAGCTATGTCAGACCTGAAATCATAATGTATATTTTTTATCATGTATTCTTTTCTCCTTTTTATTTGCATGCACAAAATTTGGACACACACGCACACAGACACACAGACACACACTCACATACTTTAAGGAATTGTACTAAAATTAGTTTTAGAATGCAACAGAAAATTACCTTACTTCTAAAGCTTCCTGCCTGCTCATCCTCTCTCCCCTACAGAGAGAACCACTATCAAAGATTTTTATCTTAATTATCCCAATTTTCTTTGTTCTCTTTTCTCCCCAGCAATACATGCATCTCTAAGCAATCTATTGCTTGCTTTTAGCAAGTTTGGGGTTTTTCCAAAAGAATCATACTGTGTTCATTATTCTGTAACTTCATTTTTTTTATTCCACTTGTTTTGTAGATTATTTTCCACGTGTCTCATATAAACAATTTGCCCTAGAAATGAATAATTTTGAAATTGATTAGTAGTGGAATCACCCACTTTCAACTAAATGGACAATCCATATTGCCAGGAAAATTACCTACAAGGACAAAAACCCCAATTATACTTGGTTGAATAACAGCCCTCTACTGTACTGAGGGCCTCCGGAAGCTTCATACTTGTGAATTGAAACCCAGCATGCAATGGCTTCCACCTTTTGGAGTCCTACATCTCTGACCTGTGCTGTTCATGAGCACCACTATTCTCCACAGCATCTAAATGGAAGCCTGATGCTTCTGGCTACCTTTTTGATGCATACATATGTATAATAGAGCTTCACAGAGGAAAAAAAAAAAAACAATAGGACACACACACACTCACACAAATACACATAAATATACAACAGGTTTATTTAAATAAGAAATTGGCTCAGAGTCAGACACAGTGGCACTTGCCTGTAATCCTAGCAGCTTGGAAGGCTAAGACAGGGTGATCATGAGTTCAAAGCCAGCCTCAGTAACTTAGCGAGGCACTAAGCAATTCAGTGAAACAAAATACAAAATAGGGCTGGGGCTCAGTGGCTGAGTGCCCTGAGTTTAATATCTGGTACTCCCCCAATAAATAAATAAAGAAAGAAATAAAGAAATAAAGAAAAATAAAAAGAAAGAAAAAGAAATTGGCTCAAATGATTATGGAACTATCAAGTCCACATCTGCAGTATGGGCCTGCAGGCTGGCGAAGACCTAGGAGAGCAGATGGTGCAGATAAGTACAAAGGCTGTCTGCCAGGAAACTCCCATTACTCAGGCAAGGTTGATCTTTTCATTTTATCCAGGCCTCCAACTGACTCAAAGTCCACAAACTTAAGTCAATCTCATCCAAAAACATTGTCTAAAATGATGCATAAAATTAACCTTCATAATAAGGAATAACAGGAATTCTAATTTTTGAAATATCTACTTGAAATTTCCATTCCTGCTAAGGTACTGCTCTAGGCCTGTAGATTCCACTCCTGACACTTCTGAAGCCTCTCCTCTATCTTCATGTTCTCTTTCTAGTATTTTGTGAGCACTCTCAATGCTTGCCATGGGCACCATGCTGTCACTACTATTAATTAATCTTTCTCTTCAGCTAGCCCAAATAACTTCAGGTTAGACAGCGAGTCTCATTCATTTGTGTATCTCTGGTTATCACACTAGGCATAGCATAGAAGGGGCATCCAGTGAGTATTTGTTGGACACAAATCAAAACAGCCTTATAAGTCACACTCATTTCAATATTAATGTATGGTAATACTGAATAGGAATAAGACTTTTTGATAGAACATTTTGGAAGACAATGCAATTCCCCTAGCTTTTCCTTTCTGGCACTAAGTTCTCAACTCTGTGTATCTGGAATGAATCTCTCATTCACAATCTGCCTGTGAATAAGAGGGCCAGACTGCAGGGTTCTCTAAAAGGCATATTTATAAAAAGGGCAAAAGGATTTTCACACATGGCTGAAAGCAAAATCTCAAACAGATTTTGCTTTGTGTGCTTTGTGTGCCAGCGAGCTTAGGCAGTGCTCGAGACCTACCAACATGCTCCACAGTGTCCCTCATCCCCTGCCAGCCCCTCCTTACTATGGGATCAATGATAACCACCATGTGAACGATGTGGGACTTGTTCTCATTTAGATCCTTTTGTGTGTGTGTTCTGCTCATCCAGCCTTAACAAGGACACAACCTGTGACTCTGGCATGTCTATTGACTTATGAGTCCTTACAACCAATTGCAGAAAGTTTTAGACTGTGTTTGCACATTTCAAGAAGTATGCATTTGACGATTGCTATTTTCAGGGGCTCACTTACTTCAGCTTCTGCTATCCCAATGACAGTCCTCAAAATCCATGTTGAGCAAGTCCAGGCTTCTGCCTTCTCACCCTTAGAGTTGATTTGGGATTCGTTTTCTAACTTGAGCACTCTGTTTGCAGTAGTCTTTGATTCAGAGAGATTTTTCTCTATTAGTCACAAATACAATAAGAGCATTTAAAAACACTTAGGGTATGGAGGACAATTACTTAAGTGTAAACAAATTAATTGTATGATGCAATTTAATGGTGTTTGACAGCACATCATTGTATGGACAAGATAAAGGTGAAGTGAAGAAGGACTCAAGTCAAATACTTAAAAACCCATAAACCATGAAGCTAAAACTCAAATCCAGATCTGCAGAAAAAATGAAGCAGGATGAGTGCATATATTCCTGTCACTGGTGTAGTCAATTAGTTGCTCAGTTACCTCAGTCGCTGGGAAGTAGAGATGCGGAATCAACACACAGTTTCCAGGAGCTGGTGAGAGAACTGGCTGGTGACAAACCTCAGTTGATGTACAGTAACTCAGTTTATTTTTGGAATGCATACAACTGTTATAGGCTTTGAGTGGGTTGTGCCCATCAATCCTACATAAGCAAGATAATATCCATAAGCCAATCATCTTCTGCCTAATGTAACCGCATTGTGAGGAAACTCTAAATATTGCTATCATGGTGGAAAGCAATCTGGAAGGGTCTTTTTTTCCTAAGGGAGGGGGCTTGTTGAGTCAGGGATTTCATGCCCTGAGGCCCCTGACTCTCGGTTTCCTGGCCCAGTAGTTTGGCAATGCTAACCACAAGTGCCGAGGATGTGGTTTCACCCCATCCTGCAGGCGCTCCTGTCAGGCCTGAAAGAACGTGGATATTTCAAGCACTTCTGAGCTGCTTGTAGCTGCTAGCCCCAACTGAAAGTTATTCCAACAGATGAGTGATATGTTTGAGTATTTACTATGGCCAGTGTGTGAGGTCATATTGCACAATTATGAAGCAAATAAAGAGACATTTTGGGATAAAGAATTGGAAGTCACATTGAAATTGTATAGTATTGTAAAATTTTACTTGCTTTGATTATCACTTTGACTTTAGATGCTTTGATTAGTTTTGCATTGCAACTTTCAGAAAGGGCTGTTCTCAAAATGAAATTATGGATAAAAAGAACTCAAAAGAAAATATTTACCTTCAATCAAATTTCCATTGGACTAATCCAGTGACATATATTTTCAACTGAAAAAAAAAAAGAAGAAGAAGAAGAAGAAAACTGCCAAGGTCCAGCCCCGGTGGGAGGAGTGAGGGTCCAGTCTCAGGAAAAACTTTATTCTCTCTTTTGGCTAATGGTGGCATAGGTATATTTATAATTTTTATCCTTGTTATCATTCTTCCAGTTACCTTCAGATTGCTAAACCATGGAATTTGCTCAGCTCATTTGGAACGTCAGTCTTTTCTCTTGAAACAAAAACATAAAGGGGGAAGTGGTGAAGGCGTTCCTGCACCCTCTGTCTGACAGTGTCACAGCATGGGGGATGCTGAGGCAGGGCAGCACCATCTGGAAACTGGAACCATTAGGAATGTTAAGTGTTTTGTTTATGATACTCATGATATGGATAACAGGGCATATATCAATCAATAATAAAAGTACATATTGCCTAAAATTGCAGAAAAATTCCCAGAATGAGACTAAGGATACAATTAAGACATGCCATGAGGTGCATTACAATATCTCTCAGGATACAAACAACAGTGTTATTCCTCAAGCCTAAACAACAAGAAATATTTATCCCATGGTTAACAATTTACACTACCCCCCGCCCAACCCATCCTGAAGCCACAACCTGTACAACAGCTTAGCTACAGAAAAACAATTGCTCTGCCAACCCCAGCTTATGGTGTCCCTTCGAGGACAAGAGGCTAATAAAAATACATTCCCCAATCAATAGACCCTCCTTTGCCTTACACAGAAACTTATGATGAAAATGGAAAACACATAGTTAACATAAATGACAAATGGTTTGAGGTGTAAAGCCCGCCCTTTAGTTAAAAATTACAAAGACATAAGAATTGGTGTGCTCTGACCAAGGATCAAGGAAATTCTTTAAGCAAGCAGTTGAATAGGTCATATGAAAACAGGAAATTACCTTGGAAATTAAAAATAGAATAATGTAAAATTAATATAGATATATTTTAGAGGCATTCAGAGTAGTAGGCTTCTAAATAATAGACTTTCACTACTTTAAGTGTGTTTTACTAGGATTTTAGTTTACAAGTAAGAAAGCTTAGCAATAATCATAAGTATGCTTTAAAGTTAAAGGTTAATGAAATAATTATAGGTATGCTTTAAAGTTAGAAGTGAATAATAGGTCAGGAGTCATGTAGTCTAGTTACGTCGCCTAGTACCTAGTGATTGAGGTGAAAACCTAAAAGCTTAATCATGATTGGCTAAAGTTACAGAAAAATATTTTGAACAGTGTACTCAATACCTTAGGTAATCAATGTATGTCATAAAAGATTGTAATTCTTGAAAATTATGTAAATCAAAAAAGTTTCCGGCTTTGAAGCTATCCATTAACTACCTGAAAAAACACTGTAAAAATGGTATAAAAATAAAGTTCCCTCCAGGGGCAGCAGATATTTCTTCTGGAGGTTGTTAGTAACTTGCAACCTGTTGTCCCGACTCTTCTTCTTTCACCAATGCCACTCCTCCTTCAGGACCCCCTGTACCCTCACTCCTCCCTCTAGGGCTGGACCTTGGCAGAAAACAAGAAATCATTAAAACTTGCAACTAAAACTGGCAAAGTATCTTGGTGGTCATAAGTTTGAAAGTCAGTATTCTTAATATAAAGTTAGAGAAGTCTCACTCAAACTAGTTTAATTGAGACACACATACACAAACACACACACACACACACACACACACACACACAGAGAGAGAGAGAGAGAGAGAGAGAGAGAGAGAGAGAGAGAGAGAGAAACAGAGTGAAAAAAATTATTGACTTATTTGCTTACCAGGAATAATGATTTAAGGCACACATACAACAAGATGCATAGAATTATCTTCACTTTGTTCTTTCTTTCTTTTGTGGAGGCTTTCTTTCAAATACAGGATTTTCCTTCATGAGAACTCCAACAGCTCCACAAGTCTCAGACAATTCTTTAAGGGTTTTGATATGATAGAGAATGTTCAGTTTATGAAAAGTCATGTAACAATTCAACAGAACAGCAAACTACTAAAGAAAGTAAATTGTTATTTATCATATAAAATACAAAATATGCAATATCCTAAAGCCCAATAATAAAAGCAATAAATGACCCTAATAAAAATATTGTGAGAACTGATATTTCTTTTCTTTTTTATTTATATATGATAGCAGAATGCATTACAATTATTATTACACATATAGAGCACAATTTTTCATATCTCTGGTTGTATACAAAGTATATTCACACCATTTCATGTCTTCATACATGTACTTTGGATAATAATGATCCTCACATTCCACTATCATTAATAACCCCATGCCCCCTTCCCTTCCCCTCTTCCTATATTTTGATGTTGCCTCTTGGTTTTTAGGTCTTTTCATTGTAGGATACCCACACTCTCTCTCCTACCAGAATATTTAAGGAACCCACCCTATACCAGTCCAGCAGAAAGAATCCAAGAATCCTCTGTTCTATCTAGAGTTTATCTATTTCTCCCATGATCCCCCTCAATTCCCATTATGAATCAGCCTCCTTATATCAAAAAACACATTCGGCATTTGGGTTTTTGGGATTGGCTTACTTCACTTAGCATTATATTCTCCAACTCCATCCATTTACCTGCAAATACCATGATTTTATTCTCTTTTAATGGTGAGTAACATTCCATTGTGTATATATACCACATTTTCTTTATCCATTCATCTACTGAAGGACATCTTTATTGGTTCCACAGTTTATCTATTGTGAATTGTGCTGCTATAAACATTGATGTGTCTGTGTCCCTGTAGTATGCTGTTTTTACATCCTTTAGGTATAGACTAAGGAGTGGTATAACTGGGTCATATGGTGGTTCCATTTGTAGTTTTCCAAGGAATCTCCGTACTGCTTTCCAGTTGCACCAACTTGCAGTCCCACCAGCAATGTAAGAGTATGCCCTTTTCTCCACATCCTCACCAACACTTATTGTTGTTTCTATTCTTAATAGCTGACATTCTGACTGGAGTGAGATGAAGTCTTAGAGTATACAAATGTTGTGACTACTTTGTATTCAACCAGAGACATGAAAAATTATGCTCTGTTTGTGTAATATGAATTGAATTGCATTCTGCTGTCATATATAACTAATAACTAATTAGAATAAATAAAGTAATTTTAAAAAAAGAATATGCACAGCAATAAATGTTGGCAAGAATGTGGAGAAAAATGTATACTCATACGTTGTTGGTGGAAGCTCATATTTTTAAAATGATGTAAATAAATTGTGATATACTGGAGTTACACCACGAAAGTGGATTGTTCCATTTTCAGAGATTTTATAAGCCTATTTTTAAATATAATCATTGTTAGAGATTAAATCTTATCAAAATACAATCACATTATTAAATAAAATGCAGTAAATACTAAAAAAATGAGATGGATTTAAGGGAAGACAGATAAAAAACAAAGCAAATCATTGCAAGTGTTAGTTGTTTAATGTAGGTAGTAGACATCTTAGTGCTCACCATCCAACTATTTCAATTTTTCTACGTTTAACAATTTTCATTAAAAAAAAGTTTTTAAAAATAATTTACACTGAATACTGTGTCCACTTCAGAACAGGTTACACAGAAATAAATTCACAGGTATTGGTTTATTTTCATCATTATTTTGAACATCATTATTTTGAGAGTGACCAGATGATAATAACTTAACAGAAGTGTCTTTCCATGTCTTATGGGAATATTTCACTGTTATCAGGCAGTTTTCACTTCTTTGAGTATTATATGTTCCATTTTCCCCCCTAAATATCAAAGATGATATCATTGAAAATCTTTCCTTTTTATTTTGAAATACTTTACATATCACAAAGATATAGCCAAATGAAAAACTGTGTTTCTATATATCAAGTATCCACTTTTCTTCAATGTTAATATTTCATATGATCACATATAACCACAGTAATTAAAACCAGGGCACAATTTTTTTTTCTCTTGGTACTAGGGATTGAACCCAGGGCACTCTGCCTCTTAGCTATATCACCAAACCTTTTTGTTTTTATTTGTCCTTGAACTTGGAAACCACCTGCCCTAGCTTCCTGAGTAGCTGGTATTTACAGACATGCGCCTGCACACCTGACCAAAACATCAACCTTGGAATAGTACAATTAACTAAAGTACAAACCTTATTAGGTTTCACTAGCTTACAAATATCATAATTTTTCATGTGGTGTATGAATTTTATTACATATGTAAATTTAGGTAACCATTAATACATCAGGAAGCGGAACATTTCAGTCATCCCTAAAACCTACCACATGTCATCCTTCATAAATGCTGATGTAAGTAAGGAAATGGTACAACCATGTGCCATCCACCTCTAACTCCTGGCACCCATTAACTATTTCACCATTACTAGAATTCTGTCATTTAAGAATGGTACATGCATAGATTCCTATAGTATGTACAATTTGGAGATTGGTTTTATATTTCCAAGTATGTTTTGTTGTCTTTGAGATCTATGCAAGTGTGTGTATATATCAGTAATACTGCCTTTATATATTTTAGTATTATGTAATCAATTGTATGATCTACAATCATTTTTTTTTCATCTTTTGCCCACTGAAGGACACTTGGATTGTTTCCAGGTTAGGCTATTATAAATCAAGTTGTACTAAACATCCTTGTATAGGTTTTGTGTAAACATAATGTTCTTTGCCCTAGAGCAAGTATCTAGGAATGGGCTAGGGTGCTGGAATCACACAGTAAGTGTAAGTTTAACTTTATAGTAAACTGCCAAACTATTTTGGAGAGTGATTGCACAATTTTACATTGCCAGCAGCATGGAGTGGCAGATCTGTTTGTTCTACATCTTTAGAAGCATTTGGTATTGTCAGTATATTTTATTTTGGCGAGTCAGATAGACACGTAGAAGTATTTTTAATTTGCATTTCTTTAATGGCTGATGAAGTTGAACATGTTCTGAATGCTTATTTTGCTAAATGTATTCTTTTTGGTGAAGTTATTTGTTTCAAGTCTCTTTATTTCCTTCTTTCCTTTATTTTCCTTCTTAAGAAGATTGTGATGTTGGGGATTAGCACTCAATGTCTATCACAAGCTAAGCCAGCTCTCTACTACTGAGCTACACTCCCAGCCTTTTTTGTCTGTTCTAATTGGATTATTTATTTCCATATTTTTTTAGTGTCTTTTACTTATTTTATCTGTGTCTAATGTGTGCTTTGTGTTTTCTCCCAGTATGTGTTTTGCTTTTTTAATTTTCTTTACAATGTTTTGTATAGAATAAACATTTTTACTTTTAATGAGGTCTAATTCACCATCGTTTTCTTTCACATGTTATTTTGTGTCATATCCATGAACTTTTCATCTAATCATGTGGTTTTGCCCAAAGGTAACAGTTTAACATTTTATGCACGGATCTATTTCATTTTTAGTTATTTTTTTGTGTGTAATGTGTCAAATTTAAGTTGAGTCTGAGATGTTTTCTTTGCACTTAGTTTTCAGAAATTGGATCCTGATATGTCTGGAAATGGATTTCTTTGAGCTTATCCTGTTTGGGATTTTCTCAGTTTATAAAATATATAAGGTTATGTATTGTAAAATTTCAGGACATTTTAAACATTATTTCTTTAAATGTTTTTTTTTTTTCCAGTACACCATTCATTCTGCTTTTCTCCATGGCTCTAATAGTAAAATTACCAAATCTGCTGTGTTATTGCTGCACAGGTCTTTGAGGTACTGATAATTTATTTTTCCATCTATTTATCTGTTTTCATTTTTAGACTGGATTTTCCCATTGTTCTACCTTGATCTATTCTTTCCTTCACTGAACCAACCCAGTGAGCTTTTGAATTCTGTTATTATATTTTTTGCTATAACATTTTCACTTGATTTCCCCTTACATCTTCTATTTACTTATAAGACATTATATATATATATATATATATATATATATATATATATATATATATATATATATATATATATATATTTCAGATTGGTCATGATGCTTGCTTGTATGAAAATGCTTTGAAGTTCTTATCAGATAATTTTCACATTAGTGCCATCTTAGTGTATGTAGCTATTTCTTATTAGATTTGATATTTAACTTGTTCCTGATGTGCTGAGTAATTTGAGATTATTTCTTGAACATTTTGAGAACTATGGTATAAGGCTGGTCCTGAATTTTATCTTCTGTTTTATTACACCTGAAGGTTCAGAACACATGGTAGTGCCCACTTTTGTGGGCTCTGCTTGAATTTCCGATAGCTTTCAAAGTCTTGTAGCTTTACTCAGTCATTCTCACTGATGTGCTACTTAGTAACAGAACTCAAACCTGGCTGTTGCACCTTAGAGTTCAGTTCCTTCACCTTTCACTGTGAGGAAAGGACACACTTCACAAACTTAAGGACTCACCTTCTCTGGCTTCCTGATCTCCCTCCTCTCTTCCTCTGGGTGAGGATGAGAAAGGGACACTGTTCTTTGGTGGGCCTGTTCTAATGCTGGTGAGTGAGAGTCATAAACATTCTTCCTCAGTGTCTCTGACTGAAGCACGGGTGGGGAAAGGTGGGTCATGACCTTGGTTTATCTTTGCTAAATGCAGGGTGAGGAGAGGACAGGGTTCTACTCATTCTTAGCTGCTGAGTATATATAAGTATAGCATTGCATTCACCTGGCATATCTTCATCCTGCAGACCTGGTGGGTTTCATGTTTCCACAGTTTTTTAGAAGCTTGTGGAAATCTTCAAAAGCTTCTGCTAAATCAATCACTGTGAGTTTTATTGAGAGTTTGTTACTTTTCTCTCCCCTTTCTCCTATAGCTTCCTTTTATCTTGCCTCTTCAACTACACATCCTTGCTTTAGTCCCATTATAATCTTATGGGAGTGCCAATATTTATCCAGTCTATCATTGATGGAACTCTTGTTATGCCGGGCATGAGTATGTACGTAAAGCAAATGGGATCAAAAACAAAGAAACCTAAGACAATACAAAAATGATTAAATAAAAAACCCAAGGAAATGTAATGTTTGTTTATCAAATTCTGATATACCTAGTGAGTAGCCCTTTGTTCAGCATCTCCCCACAGTTGTCTTGGGTGTTTTTTCTAGGCCCTCTAGTTGTAATTATTGGGAGAGCTAGGGTGGAGTGTTCTTGTTACATCTCTGCCATATCCTGAATAGGAATAGCCTAGTTTGACCTTTTATTTCAATGACAGTAAAGCCAATTAGATAGGAGTTAAATATCCTTGTATCCAACCAAGCTATCTTTGGATAGATAGTTCTAACGGCCCAGTATTCAGAATGACCTAGAGCCAATTTATTTTCACAGTTAAGCCATCAATGAATTTGTCCCTTTTGATGAAGGATATTGGATATTAACCATTAAAAAAAGAGAGAGAGAAAATCTTTGTAAGCCCCTTAGCTATATTTTTCAAACCTATCATCTCTTTGTGTTGCCTTCTTTTGACTCACAGAGGTGAAAGGAATCTTTCGATGTTGTAATATGAAAAAAAAAATGATCATCCTTCAAAACCCTCTGATTCTCATTTACCCTCCTTGTGGTTAAAGTCAAGTGGGTCTGCACACCACCAACACCTTCAAGTTGCCTGAGTTTATGGAACTATAGAATAATGGAGATGATTGAAATCCTCATGATCAACTTCCTTTATTCAAACTTTATGCATCACTCTAGAAGAACACTTTTCTTTTAAAATTCTTTTATTTGTTCTTTTTAGTTATACACAACAGTAGAACATATTTTGATATACTATACATACATGAAGAATAACATCCCATTTTTTGGTTGAACATGATGTGGGGTTATACTGGTTGTGTATTCATATTTATTTATTTATTTATTTATTTTTTATTTTTTTTTATTTTTTATTGTTGGTTGTTCAAAACATTACATAGTTCTTGATATATCATATTTCACACTTTGATTCAAGTGGGTTATGAACTCCCATTTTTACCCTGTATACAAATTGCAGAATCACATCAGTTACACATCCATTGATTTACATATTGCCATACTAGTGTCTGTTGTATTCTGCTGCCTTTCCTATCCTCTATCTTATTGTCTAATTTTTTGAGCTCTTTGTATACTCTGGATATTAGGGCTCTATCTGAAGTGTGAGGAGTGTGAGGAGTAAAGATTTGTTCCCAGGATGTAGGCTCCCTATTTACCTCTCTTATTGTTTCTTTTGCTGAGAAAAAACTTTTTAGTTTGAGTAAGTCCCATTTGTTGATTCTAGTTATTAACTTTTGTGCTATGGGTGTCCTACTGAGGAATTTGGAGCCCGACCCCACAGTATGTAGATCGTAGCCAACTTTTTCTTCTATCAGATGCAGTGTCTCTGATTTGATATCAAGCTCCTTGATCCATTTTGAGTTAACTTTTGTGCATGGTGAGAGAAAGGGATTCAGTTTCATTTTGTTGCATATGGATTTCCAGTTTTCCCAGCACCATTTGTTGAAGATGCTATCCTTCCTCCATTGCATGCTTTTAGCCCCTTTATCAAATATAAGATAGTTGTAGTTTTGTGGATTGGTTTCTGTGTCCTCTATTCTGTACCATTGGTCCACTCGCCTGTTTTGGTACCAGTACCATGCTGTTTTTGTTACTATTGCTCTGTAGTATAGTTTGAAGTCTGGTATCACTATACCGCCTGATTCACACTTCCTGCTTAGCATTGTTTTTGCTATTCTGGGTCTTTTATTTTTCCATATGAATTTCATGATTGCTTTCTCTATTTCTACAAGAAATGCCATTGGGATTTTGATTGGCATTGCATTAAACCTATAGAGAACTTTTGGTAATATCGCCATTTTGATGATGTTAGTTCTGCCTATCCATGAACAGGGTATATTTTTCCATCTTCTAAGATCTTCTTCTATTTCTCTCTTTAGGGTTCTGTAGTTTTCATTGTATAAGTCTTTCACCTCTTTTGTTAGGTTCATTCGCATGTATTTTATTTTTTTTTTATTGAGGATATTGTGAATGGAGTGGTTGTCCTCATTTCCATTTCAGAGGATTTGTCGCTGATATACAGGAATGCCTTTGATTTATGCGTGTTGATTTTATAGCCTGCCACTTTGCTGAATTCATTTATTAGCTCTAATAGTTTTTTTATAGACCCTTTTGTGTCTGCTAGGTATAGAATCATGTCAACTGCAAATAGTGATAATTTAAGTTCTTCTTTTCCTATTTTTATACCTTTAATTTCTTTCGTCTGTCTAATTGCTCTGGCCAGTGTTTCGAGAACTATGTTGAACAGAAGTGGTGAGAGAGGGCATCCCTGTCTTGTTCCAGATTTTAGAGGGAATGCCTTCAATTTTTCTCCATTCAGAATGATGCTAGCCTGAGGCTTAGCATAAATTGCTTTTACAATATTTTGGTATGTTCCTGTTATCCCTAGTTTTTCTAGAGTTTTGAACATAAAGGGATGCTGTACTTTGTCAAATGCTTTTTCCGCATCTATTGAGATGATCATATGGTTCTTATTTTTAAGTCTATTGATGTGGTGAATAACATTTATTGATTTCCATATATTGACCCAGCCTTGCATCCCAGGGATGAATCCTACTTGATCATGTTGCACAATTTTTTTGATATGTTTTTGTATCCGATTCGCCAGAATTTTATTGAGGATTTTTGCATCTAGGTTCATTAGAGATATTGGTCTGTAGTTTTCTTTCTTTGAAGTGTCTTTGTCCGGTTTAGGAATCAGGGTGATGTTGGCCTCATAGAATGAATTTGGAAGTTCTCCCTCTTTTTCTATTTCCTGAAGTTGCTTGAAAAGTATTGGTATTAGTTCCTCTTTAAAGGTTTTGTAAAACTCTGCTGTATACCCATCCGGTCCTGGGCTTTTCTTAGTTGGTAGTCTTTTGATGGTTTCTTCCATTTCCTCAAATGATATTGGTCTGTTTAGGTTGTCTATATCCTCCTGACTCAATCTGGGCAGACCATATGACTTAAGAAATTTATCGATGCCTTCACTATCTTCTAATTTATTGGAGTATAAGGATTCAAAATAATTTCTAATTATCTTCTGTATTTCTGAAGTGTCTGTTGTGATATTGCCTTTTTCATCCCGTATGCTAGTAATTTGAGTTCTCTCTCTTCTTCTCTTCGTTAGCATGGCTAAGGGTCTGTCGATTTTATTTATTTTTTCAAAGAACCAACTTTTAGTTTTGTCAATTTTTTCAATTGTTTCTTTTGTTTCGATTTCATTAATTTCAGCTCTGATTTTAATTATTTCTTGCCTTCTACTTCTTTTGCTGTTGTTTTGCTCTTCTTTTTCTAGGATTTTGAGATGAAGTATGAGATCATTTATTTGTTGGTTTTTTCTTTTTTTAAGGACTGAACTCCAAGCAATGAATTTTCCTCTTAGAACTGCTTTCAAAGTGTCCCATAGATTCCGATATGTTGTCTCTGTGTTTTCATTAATCTCTAAGAATTTTTTAATTTCCTCCTTGATGTCTTCTATAACCCATTGATCATTCAGTAACCCATTGTTCATTCTCCAAGTGATGCATGATTTTTCCTTCCTTCTTTTATCTTTGATTTTCAGTTTCATTCCATTATGATCAGATAAGATGCATGGTATTATCTCTACTCCTTTATATTGTCTAAGAGTTGCCCTGTGACATAATATATGATCTATTTTTGAGAAGGATCCATGTGCTGCTGAGAAAAAAGTGTAACTGCTTGATGTTGGGTAGTATATTCTATATATGTCAATTAAGTCTAGGTTATTAATTGTGTTATTGAGTTCTATAGTTGCCTTATTCAACTTTTGTTTGGAAGATCTGTCCAGTGGTGAGAGAGGTGTGTTGAAGTCTCCCATGATTATTGTATGGTGGTCTATTAGACTCTTGAACTTGAGAAGAGTTTGTTTGATGAACATAGCTGCACCATTGTTTGGGGCATATATATTTATGATTGTTATGTCTTGTTGGTGTATGGTTCCCTTGAGCAGTATGTAGTGTCCCTCTTTATCCCTTTTGATTAACTTTGGCTTGAAATCTATTTTATTTGATATGAGTATGGACACTCCTGCTTGTTTCCGAAGTCGGTGGTCACAGTTCCGCCTACCTTGCAGGCGCGGGGCGAGGGTCGGCTCTGCTCCTCAGCAGGCCGCTGGGCCTGTTCTGCCGGTGGTCACAGTTCCGCCTACCTTGGCAGGCGCGGGGGGAGGGGGCGGCTCTGCCCCTCAGCAGGCTTCTGGGCCTGTTCTGCTGGTGGTCACAGTTCCGCCTACCTTGCAGGCACGGGGGTAGGGGGCGGCTCTGCCCCTTAGCAGGCCGCTGCGCCTGTTCTGCAGGTGGTCACAGTTCTGTCTACCTTGCAGGCGCGGGGGGGGGGGCGGCTCTGCCCCTCAGCAGGCCGCTGCTCCTGTTCTGCTGGTGGGTCGCAGGCCCTCCTACCTTGCAGGCGTGGTTGGCAGCTCTGCCCCTCTGCAGGCCACTGGGACTTTTCCATGGGTGGTCACAGTTCTGCCTACCTTGCAGGCGCTGGGGGAGGGGGCGGCTCTGCCCCTCAGCAGGCCGCTGCACCTGTTCCCTCGGTGGTCACAGATCCGCCTCATGTATTCATATTTAAACATAAGAAAGTTACGTCTGATTTATCTGTCTTTCCCATTCCCATACCTCCTCCTTCCCCTTGATTCTCCCTTGTCTAATCCAAAGTACTTCTATTCTTCCCTAACCCCTCCCTATTTTGTGTTAGTATCCATATATCCGAATATCAGAGAGAGAACATTTGCCCTTTGCTTTTTTGGGGATTGGCTTATTTTACTTAGCACAATCCTCTCCAATTCCAACCATAATTTCATTTTTTCTTTATGGCTTAGAAATTTTCCATTGTGTATATATACCACATTTTCTTTATCCATTCATCTATTGAAGGGCACCTAGGTTGGTTCCATAACTCAGCTATGGTGACTTGAGCTGCTATAAACATTGATGTGGCCAAGTCACTATAGTATGTTAATTTCAAGTCCTTTTAGTATATTCCAGGGAGTGGGATAACTGGGTCAAATGGTGGTTCTATTCCAAGTTTTCTAAGGAATCTTTATACTGCTTTTCAGACTTTTCTATGTAATAGGTACATTCCACTCATCTGAGGGTCACATGGGGCTGCCTGCTGTTTTGCTGAACAGCAATGATATAGAATGCTTTGATCACCACAGAAAACTGTAAACAGTTACAATCTAAAACTTCCTTTATTGACTTACCAGATAATAGCTTTCTTACCTATAATTGAACACGTTCCTACTTCAGACTTTAATACTTTTCTTTCTGTAGTATAAATTTTATAATAGATATTTTGGCAGTCACTTCTCTGAGCAAATATATTTTGAAGATCAAGGGCTCTGGAATCAAAAAGATCTGGCGTCAAGTGATGTTTAGTAATTGAATTGATAGATGTGTGACATGTCAATTTACTTTAGTTTTCTCAGTCTAACATTTATTATCTGTATAATGGAGAGAACAAAACTTCACACATGGAATTACAGTGAGAATTAAACAAAATATATGTGTAAAAGCAACTGGAAGGGCTTTATACCCAGCTATCAAAAACTGATTGCTTGTTTCCCATTTTAAAGCACACTGAGCTTCTCTTAAAGAGTAAACCTGAAGGGATCTGTGGGTCTTTATGCTCTGCATAGACACCACTGCTGCAACAATGTATTACCTTCATCCAACTTGAGGCTATTGGTGGTGTGCAGACTTACTTGGACCCAAGCAGGAGATTTTTCATTAATGTATACTGAATCTGTCCACTAGATTAAGCCTATTACTTACACCTTTGAAAGGCTTTCCAAATCCACAAATGAGCAGGGCTTAACTTTTTCCAACCCTCACATAACTAACAATTTGCTGATATTCTTCTATTGCTGTCTAAAGTGCTAATATATATATTGAATGAGGTCAAAGATAAAACTGGACCTTGGGTATTTATTAACTAAATCCTGTTAACTCCAGCTCAAAGTTTGCTCTTGCAAAGTTATATTCTGATTTATACAAATAGTAATCCAAACCCAAACAATATATAGCCCTCACAGAGAAGTCTCTTTCTAGTGACAAGTGATGGTTGTGTACCAGCAAATTTTAGCCTAGTTTTTGGTTACAAAACAGAGTAATGACCCTTCAAAGGTATTCATCAGGTCTTAATCTTGGGAAACTGTGATTTTACAAGGAAAAGGAACTCTGCAAATGTGGTTATGGATCTTGAGATGGGAAGATTATTTGGGGATATTTGGATGGGTGAAGAATCCTAAAGTCAAAGAGAATAACAGTGAGACAGAGAGGAATTTGAAGATTCCATGCTGCTTTCTTTGAAAAGAGAACATGAATTCAGGAATTCAAGTAGCCTATAGAAGCTTCAAAAGACAGGATATGGATTTTCCCCTAAAGCCTGTTGACAGAATGCAGACCTCTGACACCATTGTTCTTGGACCTCTGATCTCCAGAATTTTAGGGGAATAAATATGTGTTGTTTTAAGCCACTAGTTTGTGACAATCTGTTGCAGGAGCAAAAGGAAATTAATTCTTCATGTTTAGAAAGCTTTTGTTTCACCATGATCTCATTTTGTTGAGACAGTGTCCTCTACTGATTGCCTATGATGGTAGCTGCTGACTGGGACTTGCCATGCATCAATTCTCTGCCAGTATTTTAAATAGACTATGTGATTTAATTTTAACAAATATATGTATCATCATAGCTATCCCAAGTTTAAATGAAAGAAACCTAAGATTCAGAGAGAATCAGGGACCTACCCAGCTCTAAACCCAATAGGACCTCAGATGGTTCATTCTCTCCCCTGTCTGTTTTCCCTAATTCTCTGCATCTAAGTATTTGAATGAAACTGAAAGAAACTCACATAGTTGCTTTTTCTGTACTAGCTGTCTTGGAATTCATCACTAAATTGCACAGAAAGAACTTGGATATTTTACCATGTTATGAAGAAATACATTTCTCTACTGGAAAAAGCATAATCTCATACCAAACAACCAAGTTATAAAAATCAGGGTTATTCACCTGAATGATGTTTCTTTTTAAATTGATATTCTAATTGTTTTCTCATTATCAAGCAGTGGCAATATAACTGCCTTATATATTATACAAAGAGACGTTATGACATTTAATTGAGAAAAAGTATGTGGAAATTTTAATTTAATAAAGCACTTTTCATATTTCTTTTATGATTATTATAACAGGAGGTATCATTAGCATTACTTTAATCCCATATTTTTACAGAGTTCTTAAGAGCCTGAATTCACAAATGTTACATAGCAATGATAAAGACAGCAATATTTGTGTACCCTAATTATCCATATTGGAAAATTAGTACTACTTTGGAATTAATGAAATACTGGATTGTCCAATTAAGGTGAGTTTTAAATTCATCTAACAAGCATTCGATGGTTCCCTGGTGAACACAGAAGATTTCACTGGAATAGTTACACGTATTAACCAGAAAATTTACAGTTACCTCTGAGATGCTTTTGTTAAAATCAGTCTAAGGGACTTCACTTGATTGCAGCTATTATCCCTTTGTCAACTTCCACCTGCAAATATTACATCTCCACCGTCTCCTGACAAGCTGCAGTGCCTGGAGCACTAACGGTGGATTTCATCAAGATCTATTTTGTTGTTTTGTTTTCTCTTTTTCTTTTTTAATAAGAAAGAAACCCGGGAACTTTTTTGACCAGGTTACTAAAGTTCTTAAGCGACTGACAATTGTCTCTTAGGAGAAACTGAAAGCTTTTCTCTTTGTAGTTTTAACTCCTTTTCAGAAAATGCTGCAGGCTGGATGTGGCTGTAGACATAGATAGCAAAGTGCTCACTAATCAGCTGGCTTGTGCGGGAGGATATTGGCACAAGACTGTACAATGCATCAGCAAGGAGAGGCACAAACACTGAAGAAGGATCTAAAATGGGTGAATCCTGAAGTAATTATGCTAACGCAACATTATGGCAGAAATTAGGAAGAATAGGAGGGAAAATGGAAATGATCCATTTTAAAATATATAAATTTAAAACTAATTGAGAGCTGGATAGAGATGTCTTCAATGATAAAATGATTGCACATGAGCACTTGTGTCAGAGCCAAGTGCATTTGGATTGAAAGTCTGGATGTTCCTCAATACCTGTGGGTATTAGACCTGTGTTTCTTCATCTAGGAAGAAATTGACAGGAGCGATCTTCCTATTTGCCTTAGTGGAGATGAGATGAAGGAGTGTGAAGTGTTGGTGCCAGGCTCTTATGTCAACTATTAACTGCTTTCACTGATATGCATCTAAAACTTGGGTGGTTGTTATGGTCTGGGTCTAAAATGTCCCCCAAAGGCCATGTGCTAAAGGTTTGGTTTCCAGTCATGGGCTACTGGGAGGTGGTAGAAATCTTAGGAGGTGGGGCCAAACAAAGAAATCGTGGTGCATCCTTGAAGGGTGTATTTTATCCTTGATCACTTCTCTGTTTCCCAGCTGCCTTGAGGCAAGCAGCTCTACTTTGCCACTTGTTCCCCACCTTGATGTTCTGCCTTACCACAGGCCCATAGCAATGGAGTCAAGTGACCATGAACTGATATTTCTGACTATGAGCCAAAGTAAAATTCCTTTTTAAAGGTGTTTATCTCAGGTGTTTTGTCACAGTGACAGAAAACTGACTGGCACAGTGCTGAAAGCTGAAATTATAATGAAACTGTTTCCAATTAGAGGTTCAAATTGTAAATAAAATCAATATCTTGAGTACTGTCATAGTCAATGTGTTCTCTCTCTCTCTTTTTTTAAAGGATGCAGAATAAATCTACTAAAGCTTAATTACAGTCTCTGTAGACTTTTGGGCCAAGCAATGCTTTGTGCTATGGAAAGTTGGGAAATTGTTAAATTTTATTTCACACACAAGCCAGATTGATTGTTAAATTTTGAATTCAGCTTTTTTTCAGTCTCTCACCCATACCTTCCCTCATCTCCACTCTTACTCTTTTTAAATTCTTATTTTATACCTCTACTGTTTTATCTTAGGTTGTCGTGATAGTATATACCATATACAGACTGAGTTATAATTTGCATCTGAAATGTCATCCAAAGTCTCATGTATTCAGAATTGGGATTCTGGGAAAATGATTGGACCATGAGGGCTCTGACTTCATCAGTGGATTCATTTATAGAATGATTCATTCACAGAATGAATTAATTAGTCTGAGTGGAATACTAGGAGGTGGGGTGGTTTGGAAGAAGGGAGTGGTCACTAGGGACATACCCTGGAAGGGCTTATCTTTCCCCAGCAGTTTCCTCTCTCTCTGTGCTTCCCAGCTGCCATGACCTGAGAGGCTTTATCCACCACACCCTATTGTCTTGATGTTTCTATGTTAAAGACAACTAACCATGGATTGAAATCTCTGAAACCAACCAGAATAAACCTTTCCTCTTCCAAGTTGTTAGTGTCAGACATTTTGGTCACAGCAATAAAAGCTGACTGTCACAGACTGCATAAACATTCTATAACATCCCAGTTATGGAGATTGGGATCCCAAGATCAAGGGTCCGGCAATCAGTGCCTGTTGACGTCTTTCTCCTTGTTTTGCACTTGAGCACCTTCTCACTGTAACCTCCTTCTGTCCTTGGTGAATATGGGTGGTGAAAGAAAGAAGAAATAAGCTCTTTGGTATCTCTTATTATAAGAGCATAAATACCATTTTGAAGTCCCCCCCCTTTCTGACCCTATCTAAACCTAATTACTTTCCAAAGTCTTCACTTTTGTACCTATCATCAGATTGGGGGTTGGGGCTTTGACATATGCAATTCATGAGGACATAACTCACTGTCACTCAGCTGGAGAGAGACAAGCCCTTCCAGGGTATGCCACTAGTGACTTGCTTCCTGCAAATGCACCCCACCTCTCAATATTCCATTCAGACTGATTAATTCATTCTATGAATGAATCATTCTATGAATTAATTCATTCTATGAATGAATCCACTGATGAGGATTCAATCCAATCAATTTCCCAAAATTCCATCTCTGAACACATGAGACTTTGCATAACATTCCAGATCCAGACCATAATAAAAATTATTATTTTTAAATAATTTCACAGTATTCTCATATGTTGTATTATTAATTCTCTCAACAAATATTAATTTTTTCTATCATGACCACATACTGAACTGTAGTCAAACATCACTGGGAGGGCCCTGTGCAGCATGTCTTACTTTGGGAGGGAGACAGTGTGGCAGAACAGACAAAGATTAATGAATGAAGATTTATAAATAATTCCATGAGGATAGTCTCTAGAAATGTCCTCCAATGGCTTTTTTATATGAACCTTGCCCATTTAGAAATTTAGAACAAAGAAAATGACATTTGTGTAGAGAGATGAAGGAAGACAGGTTAATTATTCAAATGAGTTTGTAATAAGATTAATGGACTCCTCAACAGTAAGGTAAAATTTTAACTTATATGTTGAACACCTCCTACATGACAGACTCTAAAGACAGCACAGACTAACTGGATGCTGAATATGTTCTGGCCAGAACACACATATTCAATCTCATATTTTCCATTTGCTCTCCAGCACTGAAAAATCATATTCAGGCACCGTGTGTGAGATGGACATGCTGTTCCATCTGCTAGAATCTAAGAAGCTAAATATTATCCTTGGAGCCATTCAAAACCGCTAGAGAGCCAAGACAACATTTATACTACCAGTCTGAGCCCCCGGAAGATGTTTTCCTGAATAATATTCCTGATTCACATTTAGACACATTAAAAAGCACAGTCATAGAAAACTTTCTGTCCCTTTCAAAAGAGCCTAGAGGAAGAATCTCTTTTTTTGGGGGGGGTTTGTTGTTTTCTTTGCTTTAGCATGAGGAAACTGCTCTTTTTCTGTACAGATAATTTGTTTTGATTTTATATTCATTAAATTGCAATTATATTTCCATCTTTGCCTTAGCCAGGTTTGCTGTTCACATTAAGTAATATTTCAGTATATTACCATATGTATTTTTGTTATTAACTTTATATAATATTTACAATGTTTGTGCTAGAAAAAAAATCCTGCTTGACTGATGCTAAAGGAAGTACGGGGAAGTGCTGCCTTACACTGGAATGCAGAGTGAAGGTGGCTCTGATTCTCATTAATTCAGCAATTCAATAAGACATGCTCTTTCCATCTACTGACTTCCACCTGGGACATTGACTTTTGTCACTGGAGATCTCCTAATGGGTGTAGGATGGTTTCAGCACCTTGGGAGTATGGGATGGTTCATTGCCAGTAGGTGTCCTACACTGAAATTAACAAGAAGACCCTTTCTGCAGACTTAATATTTCTCTGACCAACTTCTATTACAAGCATTTTTTCTAATGCAGTAACCAGCAAAGGGAAAGAGGAATGGGATTATCATTATCGGCCTAGATTTATCAGTATTCTTTCCCTTGGATCTGGAGGTCTATTTACCTCACACATGATTAGTGAAGTAAAATTTTATCACAGCAAAGAAGAGTAGAGTATTGCTTGGGTACATACTAGATTTCCATTATGCCTTCCATGTCTTATATTGCTTTTTGTACTCTTATTTTTTCTTTGAGGCAATATTGTCATTTATTTATTTTCTACTATCATATGCAAATGCCCACAATATTTTTTTTCTAAGCAAAGGGGAGATGCAATCAAACTGAACTATGTATTATACACAACCATGCAGGAAAGTGACAAAAATCTATGTCAACAAAGCATAGTTCTTTTAAAAAATGAAGATAATAGAAGAGAAGAGGGGGAGAAAAGGGTCTATCTAAGGTTAGGGCTCAAAAAGTTCAAATCAACAGGCTTTTCTTATTAGCTTAATGCAGACCCTAGAGAGAGGGAGGAGTCAGTTATCATTTAATCTTGTGGGAAGGGGGGTATCACTTCTTGTAACTGGGTTGGTATTGAGCTGAGGAAAATGTTCATGAGGAGTGCAATGAGTTTAGGTTCAAATATACCATGTTTGAGGTATCATGATGAAGAATCCCAGAGGCAGTTATGTGTGTGTTCCAAAGTATTTTGAAGTTCCAAACTTGTTTTCATAACCATTCTCTCATTTGTTCTTTCTACTCCTGCTGAGAGATACAGTTTATCTATACAGAAACTGATGCTCTGAAAATGTGCCTGCTTGTTACTGAGCTACCAAGAAAGCTACAGCTTTCTTAAAAGTGCCGTCACTTCTAAATCCAAAACTTCAGAATACATTTTAGAATTCTGAAACCATAAAGACTTCAATTGAGTAGGAAGACACTTTGGAGTGGGTTAGGTGATATTGAAGTGGGGTTTGTTATTTCTTAGTAGAATATTCAATGAAAAACTCCACAGAAATGTGGTCATGTATTTTCCTCCCTCCCTCCCTCCCTCCCTTCCTTCTTTCTGTTAACATTGAATCAGCATACTGTTTAAGGCACTGCATATGGTACCTGCAGATACAGACACAAATCAGAATGCAACACACACATGAGCAGAAATGTGCGTGATTTTGCTGAGGGGGCTGTGAAAACGCTGCCTAAAATTTGGATCCAAATATTACTAGTGTTCTCCAGATTCCCAGTAACCCTTGGGTAGCTATACATGATGAAAGATGAGAGAGTGGGCAAAACCGTTTTGTCCTGTGTTGGGAGCATATGGTAACAAAAGAAATGGAGAGAGATGATATGCAACATTCGTTCTGTGTCTCCATATGTCAGACTGTAACATGCAGCATGGACAGGTGGGTTTATGTCTCCCAAATTTGAAGAGTAAAATCCATGGATACAAGGGTGAAAGCAAAGTGACAGGATTTTTAAAAGCAGTAGAAGGAAAGAAAGAAGAGCTTCCAAAGGGGGAGAGTTCTTAAGATAGGGTTACCAATGGGTGTCTGTTTGTTGTCTAGAGGTTTTTATGGACTTGATTTGTCCCGATAAGTGATAGGTGGGATACAGGATTCAGAATGGAGCTAATGAACTCTCTCTGTTTTGTTGTTTTCATTTTTGGTACCAGGGATTGAACCCAGGGGCACTTAACCACTGAGCAACATTCCCCAGCCTTTTAAAAAATGTTTTATTTTGAGAAACGCTCTCACTAAGTTGTTCAGAGCCTCACTTAGTTTCTGAGGCTGGCCTCAAACTTGTATCCGTCCTGCACAAGCCTCCAGAGCCACTGGGATTACAGATGTGCACCTCTGTGCCGGGCTATTTTGTTTTCTTTAAAAAATCTTGGAAGGGTAGTTTTCAAGCCTTTTTAAAAATAAAGGTGGGGTGAGAGTTTGTTAGTACAAGATGAAGTGTTTTAGAGAAGATTTCATGGTTGACTGTTGCTAAGGGTAGGGGTTAGGGATAAGTAAGGAGGAGCTGTTCAGTTGAAGCTGTCAGGGGCAGCAACAGGATGTTCTTATGACCTGATGTCTCCTTGGAGTATGGCATGGTCTTTTTCCCTTATTCCCTTCTCCAAGGCCCTCTCCTATCTCCTAACTGCCTTTCTGTCTCCTGTCTAGCTTTCTGCCCCACAAAATGATTTGTATGTTATTACAATATCTTCACAACTTTTGTATGAGTAGACATTATCCCCCTTCTTGATGGAGTAGATCATTATGACTCAGGGAAGTAAAGTATCTTTCTCAAATTTGTGTTCATTTGAAATAAATGTATTAAAATGTATTTTTATAATACATGCAATATAACCTAAGTCTAGACTGGTTTCTATACAATAGGTCTATTGTTTTTCCTAAGCAAAATGGTATTAATTCAAAGGTTTAAAAAAATAATTCAAAGCAATGGGGAATTCTAAATAAGGGTAGAAAACATTGTAAAGAGTAAAGAAAGTTTTTAAGTGAAACTGTAGACAGAAGGACATGCTATTTTTTTTTTCATGTCACAAGATGATCCAGGTGAAGAAAGAAATTGGAGCAAAGAAAGAAGAAATGCGGATAGTATTTAGAGTGAGCATTACAAAGCTGTAGGAGGAATAATATAAAGTTGCCTAGAGTGTATTTACTTCTAAGGACACTGCCACCTGGCCCTTTTTGTATGCAGTCCCCTAACCTATTTTTTCTTATGGATGAGCTAGAAACATCCAGCAATCTGACAAAATGAGAGCCTTCAAGTCTCTGGTATTAGATTGAATTTTCTCAAAGGTTATATTAGAAACACTACTAGATGGTTACAGCAAATGTCACAGAGGGCTTGTCAAATTTCACTAAAGTTCCTGAAAATTGGTAACTCAGTAGCAGAATAGCTACTTAGGAGGAGATAAAGATAGCTCCACATTGCTTGTTTCAGTATTTGTTTTTTAACCTGAAACCCGAATTCCAGGCTGCCCATCTTCAACTTTGTGGAGAAGAGTGGGACCTTGGGGCTTAACCTTCTTCAGTCTTATTCATGGTTCAAAAACATGAAATAATTTCAATGCACTGCTGATGCATCAGGCACCAGTAACTCGAAATAAGTTAGAGCAGATCCCTGGATGCTACTCTGTGAAAGGGTCACTTTCTATCACAGCCCCAAGCCCTATAGCTTGTCTCTTACTTGCTTCTGCTTACTGGACAAATTGGTCTTGGGTCTTATTGCCTATATCTCTTGTGTAAGTTAGGCTCACATTAGTAGGTGAAAAGATATCTACTTTCATCCAACACACTCTATTTCAATGTCCTGTGCACCTTTGAACACTTTTGTTCAAATAAGCCACCACTGGTTTACTTTTGTGATAAAGGGAGCTTTGCAGAGATAAGACATCCATCCTCTTTTTTGGCACAGAACTTGAGGATTCTCACCTTCCTTTGCTTAGAGTCTAGCTCAATTGCTAAGGCGTCTTCAAACTTCTGATCCTTCTACTCAGCCCTCCTCCCCCAGTAATACCAGTCACTGGTATTACAGGAATGTGCCTGAATTTAGCTGCCTTTCTTATACTCAATGCTTAATCAAAATCATTTACCAAGTTGTGCCTATTTCTGATTTCTTATCCTTACCACTGAAACTGTACACTTAAAGGTCACCAAGAATATTGCATTTACTGGACTACTTCACCACTTCCTCCCCCTATACCTCTGGCATGAATGGAATTTCTCCTGAAACATCTTTCTTAGGTAGTGGTTAAAGTATTATATTTTAATTCTGAGTTCAGAGTTTTGAGTCTACTATTTTCTAGCTATGTGAGCGTGAGCAAGTTAAGCAGGATTTGTAATCTTGAGTTTTCTTCCTCTTTTTAAAAGGTTTCCTAATACCTACTTCAAAATTGTCCAGAGAGGATTCCAGGAGATCATGCATAGAAATCACTCAGTACAACCGGTCTTACAGTAAATCTTCTATAGTTCTTAGCTTTTGTTGCCAGCTTCTCGTTGTTTTCCTTCCATTCAACTCTCAGTTCTCTCTCTCTCTCTAACGCCATTTTCTCAGGTCTCTTCCTTCAGGGCTTTCTAAATAGTTTATAAGAGCTACTTCCTCAACTCACTTTTCTCCTTGTCTCTCTCTGTATTTTTTCCTATGATGGATGATGTGATTACCTCCACTGCTGATGCTAATGCTTCTAGGTACAAAAACTCCCCAAACACCAACTGGATCTCAAGACTCAAGAGTCCTGCATCTAATTCTTCACTGAACCCCATGTTGAGGCATCTGTAGGACTCTTCAAACTCACCACAAGCAAACATTATATCACCACTCACCCTCCAAACTACCTTGTCCTCCTCCAGATACCCAGACTAAAGCTCTGAAGCAGCTGCACATCTCAACCACCCTCCGTTCCCTGGAGAATCAACCACCAGTTCCCTTCTTGGCTTCATCTTCTTGAACATCTTTCCTATAACCATCCTTTTCTGTCCCGGCATCTTATCATTCCTTGCCTTATATCTGTTAATAATGTATAAATTAGTTTCTCCACCTTCAGCCCCTGCTTCTCCTTCCTATTTTCACTGGAATTATCTTTCAGATTACAGCTTTCAGCCTATTGCTCCTCTATGCAATAAATGGGGAAACTTCCCCTAAGCTACAAATAAAGGCCAGACTCCAATATCCCATTACTCGGTATAAATTGAACTCTCCAGATTTTAATTTAAAAGAGTTCCTCCTGTCACCAACCCTGAACTTTGACCATAAGAGGCCAGGCTCTGTATCCTGAAGGGTTTCCTGCCCTATCTTCTCTGTGTGTGCTCTGTTCTAATCTCTTTGGACGGCTCTGCCTCCTGCCTCATCCTATCTCTGTCTTTAGAGATACATCATGTCCTAGTTAAACCCACATTTTCCAAGAAATTGTGCAGAAAGAAATTAGCATATCCTCTTGCCTGCTCCCTGGGAAGCTGGTTTTATCACACTATTACAAAAGCTTCATCCTGGTTATCAGTGTACATTTATATCTACACCTTTTCTTCCCTATAGTCAGAGACCACATTTTTTTGACATTTTATCCTTCTTCTGTGGCATGGACATGTTAAGAATTCAATCAGTGTTTACTTTATTGATTTTTTGACTGTTATAGGAATCATAAAACAAAACCCAACACATCAGATTTGTGTTATGAATGTGGAATTCACTTATTTATTTAATAAATGGTGACGGAGAACAGATCATGTGACAAAAGCTATGTGTGCAAGGAAAATATGAGTTTTGCTTCCAGTGCTGGATAATATTCCAATCTCTCTCTCTCTCTCTCTCTCTCTCTCTCTCTCTTTTTCTTTGTTGTGTTAGGGATTAAAAACCAGGGCCTTACACATGCTAGCCAAACCCTGTACCTCTGAACTATATCCACAGCACTGTTTCAATCTTTAATTTTTCAAACTTCAGAAGATCCCAACACCTGAGGGCTTATTAAAAATTCCAGAGTTTTCAGGCTCGGGTTGTGGCTCAGTGGTAGAGTGCTCGCCTAGCATGTGTAAGCTCTTGGGTTCGATCCTCAGCACCACAAAAAAAATAAACAAAATAAAGATATTGTGTACAACTAAAAAATAAATATATTTTTTTAAATTCCAGAGTTTTGAATTTAGGAGATTTGGAATAAGGTTTGAGAATTTGCAATTCTACGAATTCCCAAGTGGTATCAGTGCTGCTGGTTCAGGGATCATTTGAGAACCAAGGTCCTAGACAACTAGCTCAAAACTGACTTCATTACTCTTAGTTCAGACAGAGTCACTTCATTGTCTGAAACTTATTCAACCACTATTCATATGCAATCAGTTAACTAAGTAGAAACTTACCCAGCTCTAATATTCAGCATTGATCTATGAATAACAATTTTTAATGAAGAAATAAATTTTAAAGATATCTGGAGCTAGTGGCATTTCTGCCAATGCTAATGTAAGAATGAAAAATGAAGAACTGTCTTTTTAAATTGGGTTACAAGTTAATCTCCCAACATATCTTCAGGAAAATCTGTATTTGACTAGTTACAGTGGCATGCACCAGAAATCACAGTGGCTCCAGAGGCTGATGCAGGAGGATATCAAATTTGAGGCCAGCCTTAGCAACTTAACAAGACCCTGTCTCAAAATTTAAAAAAAAAAAAATTTAAAAAGGGCTGAAGATATGGCTTGGTAGTTAAGTGCTCTCGGGTTCCATCCCTAATATCAAAAAAAAAAAAAAAAAAAAAAGAGAAAGAAAGAAAGAAAATCTGGATTTGTTTCAAGCAAAGTGTAGCTATCTTGACTTTGATTTGGAAGAGGATCTTTTGTTACCAAATATAGGTGACTTAGTATAAAGGAAGTGGCATCTAAAGAATTCTAATATAAATGGAATTCATCTTGATTTTTCATTTGTCTAGTTGTGCACCTGTAAAAAGTAATTCACAGAATGTGAGCTCTGGACCATAATTTGAGCAGCATCACTTAGGAAGTAATTATCAGGAAGTTTTGAGGTGGAAGCACCAGGAAACAGATTTTGTGGATAATTTATCTAATGAGAACATAATTTGGATACTAAGAAGAAGTGCCCTTGTGATTTGGCCAGTGGGCATGAAGTCTGGGGAGGCCATACCTGTAATTCTTCTTTGCTATATTATGGAGGCCTTTGTCTGAGAAGAGGGTGGAGTGGAAAGAAGCCCGAGTCATGTGGCTGTGCCTCACTCTTGCTCCTGTGTGTTCTTTTCTCTGGATGATTTCACATTCACCCCTCTAACTCTACCTCTGAATTGGATTCGTCCTTATACATGCAGATGGGTCACTCTCTATGAATCCAGCTTTTTGAAACCCCTCCTATAGTTAGAGTTTACTTAGTTGTCACCTAAGGGCCTGAGGCTCTGGATTTATTGCAGACACGTAATTACTCCTATAAAAAGAAATCAAATGTCTAAGACCTGAAAATATCTTTCATTTTCACATAATTCTGTACTTGGAAGATGTTAGTAACATTTTTACAAGCCTTTATGAATATGCTGAAGCATGTCAAAGTCATTCAGAAACTGATCTTGCCTTGTGGTACAGGTGTGCAAATTAAGTAGATGTCCTTTCCGAGGTGAAAGGAAAAATCATCCGCCTACTGTTTCCTTTGAAATATCATAATTGTCCTGCTATTTATTTAGTAGCTGTTTCACTTCTAAGTCATAATAAGACTTTTTGAATCACCTCTTCTATTTTATGGTGTCATTTCCCCTTCAAAACTCAGGAACATTCATTATACCCTGTGGCAAAGAAAAGTTTTCTTGATAAGCGACAGCAGTCTGTAGTTTAGGTTGCTGCAGTAAGGTTTGAATTCATGTTTTAATCGATATGGAGGCTACAGGTAACATGGTTATGTTTGCAACATTTCTGACTTAATCAGTAAGTTAAAATGGCTTTGCTCTTTTAAAACCATAATTCAAGAAATACCCTAAGGTCTTTAAAGATTCTAAGACATGAAGCTCATAAACTTTTCATTTTCTTGAATCAAGAGGAGCCTCCAGCATATTTTGACTGATAGGTTTCTACATTTCAAGTACCCATTTGCTACCTAACTCAGTCCTGGCCATCAGACTTCCCTTCCATAACTCTGTCAGGTATGCATGAGAAACTACTGCTACAGAAAGTTGCAGACAGAGAATGGATGAAGTTAACTGTTTCCTGCCATGATCATTACCAGGGAAGATCCCAGGCTCATTGAAAATAATACAATGAAATATTTGAGAGAACAAACAGACTCCATTCGTCCAACAAATGTATACTGAATGCCTACTCTCTGCTCATTAAAAAATACCATAAACTGGCCATCCTGGTATTTATTATCTAGTATGGAGACCCAGAAAAACAAACAAACAACATACAAATCAGCAGATAAAGAGACTATGAAAAGCAAAAAATTCTCTTTGAAGTGGTGACAACTGAGCTCAGTCCTAAAAGATCAATTATAGGTAGCCTTGGGAAGAACCAAGAGACAAAGACTGGGGCCCAGCCATGAGAAGAACAGACAGGATAACAAGGTAGCAGGATGTAGTAAGGAAGAGATGGAAGATGAGTCCCCATTGGTCCAAACCAGGTGGACTTGTTGACTTTGGAGAAGAAGTTCAGCATTAGTTCTAAGAGTGAGAGGAGTTGATGAAGTCTTTTTTTTTTTTTTTTTTGGTACCTGGGATTGAAGTCAGGGGCACTTGACTACAATCATATTTTGTATTTTATTTGGAGACAGGGTCTCACTGATTTACTTAGCACTTCACTGTTGCTAAGGCTGGCTTTTCACTCCAGATCCTCCTGTCTTAACCTCCTGAGCCACTGGGATTATAGGTGTGTACCACCATGTCCAACAATGAGGTCTTTATATCTGGGATCATGCTTCCTTTTTAAAAGGTCCCTGTGATGAAAAGAAAAGAATTGGCAGAAGGAAATACCTAGGGGATGTAGCTGTGGCATAGGGGAGCAGTGCTGGGGATTTGGGGCTAGAACAGTGTGATGATCGTATGTACGTGTCTGATAGGCTGAGCCACCCACACTGCCTGGTATTTGGTCAAACATCAGTGTTGATATTGCTGCAAAAGTCACTTTCAAAGATGGGATCAACATTGAAATCAGTAAACTAAAGAAAGTTGGTAATCTTCCATAATGGAACAAGTCTCACTCAATTAGTTGAATGTCTACAGAGAAAATGACTGAACCAACCCAGGGAGAGGGAATTCTGCTATGAGAGAACTTACAGACACTAACCACACTGCTTCCCTGGGCTTCCAACTTACCAGTCTACCCTGAAGATTTGGGACCTGTGAGTCTCCGCAATATTAATTTATTGCTTAATAAGTTTCTCTCTCCCTCTTCATGTGTCCTTTTTGTTCTGTTTCTCTGGAGATTCCTGACTAATATAAATAGTTAAAGAGACAGGAATAAGGGGTATAATCAAGATATTTGAGGATTAAAACCACAAAGACTTGTTTATATACTGATTGTGGGGATCAGAGAAAGGAGAAAGCAGACTTAGCTCCAATGGTTGAGTCATGAGCCAGTGAGAGGATGGTGATGACATCTGTCGCCATGGGGAATAAGTTGGGGGTGGTGGATTATTCCAGTGGGGATTAGGAAAAGGATTGAATGATTCCATAGCAGACATAATGAGTTTGAAACACTGATCATTCTATATCCAAATGGGCATATGAAGTGAGAATATGTAGACTGACTATGTCAAAACCCAGCCTAGGGCTTTGAAAAGGGCATGAAATTTGACATTCATGATCATGGATTCAAATCTTAATTTTTCTAGAATCTAAGCAGATTACTTGGACCTCTTGATCCCAGTTTTTTTTTTAATATATTCAAAAAAATAACATCTATATTACAGAGATTTTTAGTATTTTTTTATGGTGTAGGGGTGTCAGGGATTGAACTCAGGGGCACTCAACCACTGAGCCACACCCCAACCCCATTTTTAATTTTATTTAGAGACGAGGTCTCACTGAGTTTCTTAGCACCTGGCTTTTGCTGAGATTGTCTTTGAACTCAGGATCCTCCTGTCTCAGCCTCCTGAGTCACTGGGATTATAGGTGTGTGCCACTGAGCCCAGCTTGATTTTTAGGATTTTTGAAAGATATATTGCAAACAAATTATATTTTGGCATAAAAAGATTAAAAGTCAGATAAATGCCAGCAATGTGAGAATGTTTGATCTGACAAAGGTAAGAACTTGGGACCGTGTTATTGGTTGTGTTACTCATCATCCATCAGCCACTAGCAGTTAAAGTTGGAGAGAATTCTCTATTGATAAAGTGACTGGTCACCTTCCTGGAGATGGGGGCATTAGCAGCAAAGCATTCCCTGATGACCTCCAGGAAGGAGAATCTGAAAGGGCTTTTAACAGCTCTTGGGAAAGCTGAGCTGAGCACCCTCCTGGATGAGGGTGCTAAGAGCCTGGGAGCCTATGGAGTAGGACCCTTGGGAGTACATCATTTGATGTCTTGCCTTGAGGCATCAAAAGAATTTAAGTATCCCTGGCAACCTGCCTCTCTCCATTTTGGCCTCCCTTTGGCCCTATGCTGTCCCCTCCTGGGCAGAGCAATGGGCTGACCAAGGATCTGCTGACCACCTACCACCAAATTATTATGTTTGTCTTGAGTCTGGAAGTTTGGCTTCTGGTGTCATTAAACTGGCTCTCCAGTGTGTAGATATAATTGTCTTTTTATCATGTCCTTAATGAGGGGCCACTTGGAAAGCCCTGCCAAATCTTAGAAGATCCTAGAGAGAGGAAGATGTTGCAACAATAGCAGAGAGAGAGCTGAGCACCATTTCCATCTCTGCTAGAGAACTTTTTTTAGTTGATTTTTTTAAAAAAATAAATGACAGTGGAATGCATTACAATTCTTATTACATGTATACAGCACAATTTTTCATATCTCTGGTTCTGTATAAAGTATGTTGATACCCAATTCATACATGTATCTTCATACATGTACTTTGGATGATGATGTCCATCACATTCCACCATCCTTGCTAATCCCCTGTTCCCTCCTTTTCCCTGCCACCTCTCTGCCCTATCTAGAATTCATCAATTCCTCCCATGTTCCCCCTCCCTACCTCACTACAAGTCAGCCTTCTTATATCAGAGAACACATTTGGCATTTGTATTTTTAGGATTGGTTAACTTCACTTAGCATTATCTTCTCCAATGCAATCCATTTCTTTACATTTTCCCCTCCTAATGTAGGTGGATTGAATTTTAAAAAATGGGGAAAAAATATAGTGCTACATACACACTTTTTAAAACCACAAAAGAATCAGAAGACAGTTCTTAATTATTTATACTTAGATTCAACACACATGAAGCTGTTGAAAAATATACTAAATGATTTTTCTCTATTTTTGCAATTGTTTAGGTGTGGACCCATAATAAGCGATATCGCAGATTATGAATTCTGGACCATAATTTGAGTAACAACACTTAGGAAATAATTCTTAGAAATATCTGAGGTGGAAACAACAGGGAACAGAGCAAATTTAGCATAATGTGACTCATGGGGGATTACAGTTGTTGCAATTTGGTTATTAAGAGGCAGGTGGGCCTCTTGTTTTGGACAGTGGACATGAGATCTGAGGAAACCAGATGTCCTTATCTTGATAGGTAATCAAGACCTTTGTCTGAGATGAAGGCAGAGTGGCAAAGAACAGGTGTCCTGTGGCTGTCCTTCACTCCTGCCACCATGTCAACGTGCTGCTTTTGCCTGGGAGTCCAGCCAAGTATGGGAAGAAAGCAAAGGGCATATTGTCTACTGGACAAAGCTGTTTAGTTTTTGGAGATGACAGTAGGATTTGGAAGGGCTTTCCAAGTGGCCCCTCATTAAGGACATGATAAAAGGCAATTAAATCTATACATTGGAGAGCCAGCTTAATGTCATCAGAAGCCAAACTTCCAGACTTAAGACAAACATAATGATCTGGTGGTAGGTGGTCAGCAGATCCATGGTCAGCCCATTGATTTGCCCAGGAGGGGACAGCATAGGGCCAAACGGAGGCCAAAATGGAGAGGAGGCAGGTTGCCAGGCAGACACACAGACAGCTCTCTTTCTAGAGTCAATCTTGTTGGTTTTAGGGAACTCTGCTTGTGGCTGATTAAATCTGATGTATGAGAATCACTCTGGTAAAATGCCAACAAATCATATCATTTCCTCTGAAAGACAATGTTACTAGTTACCAAAGAAAATGGTTAATTCTTTGAGTCTTCAGAACAGTAACAGATTGGGGAAGAAAAGCAAGTAACCAAACTGGTAATACCAATAGCAGGACCAGGAGAGTTTAATTTGCTGTTGACATGCCGGGCTGGAAACTAATGAGACTTGATTTCCTGTTGCCTGCTGTAGATCCCAGGTAACTACTATTTTCCAGGCTACTTGCTCCAGACTTTACACTTGGATAGTGTTTGGATCCATTCTGGGCCATGTGCAGAAAGCCAGACCTTGGTCACCAAGTCCATAAATCCTATCTTAGCTACTATGTACATCTTGAAAAAAAATATATCAGATTGGGGTTTTAATTGCTCCTTTATTCCAACTTGAACAATTTAAAGGAAATATGTAGGCAATAATGGAACTATGAGAAAAGTAGAACAAAATTCAGACAGAGATAAATAAACATAAAAATCTACAGGCAAGGCTATGGTTGCCATATAAAACACCTACTGTAGAGTCACATATCATTTGTAGAAGCTGGGCATGAACCTATTTCTAAGCCCATAATAAGTAACATCAATGGAAAGCACGAGTGGTTAGTAGAGTCTCCTACCTACATGAGCAAACTAATTAGTTTTCTAGAGGCATTGCTTTCCTGAAATTGAGACTTTATTATGCGTGACCTCACAAAGGGGATAAGGTGTGATATCAGGATGGTTGACTTCCTGCTTCTTTAAATGTTAAACAAATAACTGTTTTCAAGAGACTCCATCTCATAGTACATAAAATGTTATTCTTTAGCTGCATGGTTAACATGGTTACTCTTTCAAATGCAATAAATCTTTGTCATGCATTATGCCAAACTAAGAAATAGAGCAGGGATTATTTTCTTATTTAAATGCATTACAATGCATACACGGTGCATAGAAATGCAAATCATTCAGACAGACTCTTTGATTAACTCTGGTTTTATTCCAAATGGATATACTAGAGTCCCTTTCACATAAATACAAACGTTTGATTCCAAGAAAAGGACCTTCTGGAAGTGTTTGAGGGGTCTGACAGGCAGAGGTAGAGACAAATGTGGTTTAAAGGATAGTTAAGAAACAGCATCAAGAACTTTTTCTCCAGCTGACACCTTTGTATGAGAAGGACTCGGAGTGTATGTCATTCCTCTTGTTCTGATGCATAGAGTGGTTTCATTCTTCTCATGCATATGGGTGGGGAGCAGGAAAGGCTCATGACTTTGATTTATAGTTTTGGTAGTATATTTTCTTCATCCCTGGGGTTGTAACACTTCTTTGAATTTTAATACAGTCTCTGACCAACCGCCTTTTAGTAAAGTAGGTTTGGAAGACAATGGATATTGATTCTTAGCTAGCTAAACCTGCAACAATGTAAAAGATCACTGTGAATGCAGTGTAAATGTGTACTGATAGCTAGAATTGACTATGCATTGGGAGATATTACTTAGGCATGAATTATTAATATACAAGTGGCATATATACACAATGAAATATTACTCAGCAATAAAAGAGACTAAAATCATGGCATTTGCAGGTAAATGGATAGAGTTGGAAAATATAATGCTAAATGAAGTTAGACAATCTTCCACAACCAAATGCCGAATGTTTTTTTCTGATATAAGGGGGCTGATTCATAGTGGGGTTGGGGGTGGGGAGCACGGGAGGAATTGATGAACTCTAGATAGGGCAAAGGGGTGGGAGGGAAAAGGAGGGAGCCTGGGGGTAAAAAAGATGGTGGATTGAGATGGATATCATTACCTTAAGTACATGTATGAAGACATGAATGGTGTGAATATACTTTGTATACAATCAGAGATATGAAAAATTGTGCTCTATATGTGTAATGTGAATTATAATGCATTCTGCTGTCATATAGAAAAAATTAGAATAGATAAGATTTTATTTTTTAAAAAAAGAATCTGTAAAAAAAAGTGAATACATAAAATGTGTCATGCTCCTATTTTTAGGTTTCTTTTCAAGCCATATCAAAGTATAATAACTTTGCATAATAGTTTTATTCAATTTCAATTTTTATTTCAGAATACCCCATAAATATGTTTTTATGTTTTTCTTAAAATAGTTTGAATGGATAGATGTGTCTTTGTTTATTTAGATTTTTAAGAGTGTTAAGAGTGTTTCCAGTTTCACTTTCACATGCAGGGTGCAGCTGTGCCTTCTTGCACTGTTGGGCACATATAGCTCTCCTCCTGTCCTTTCGATTCCTGGACACTGGTGAGCAAGGAGCCCTGATTTGGGACTCTGATAGTCTCATAAAAGAGGAAATAGGGTCTGGTGATGTGGAAATTGGTGGCACATTTGCCTGGCATGTGTCAGGCTCTGAATTGAATCCTCACTACCAAAAAATAATGATAACAAAAACAATAATACAAGACAAGGCTGAAACACTCAATTTCTCTGAGAAGTTTTGCTTAGAAATGGCTCACATTCTACCGCTACCACCTGACTTGACTTGGCATAGCACTTCAGATTGGCCAAGCCTAAAGTCATCACAGCAGAAAGAAAAATCCATCTCGAAAGAGAGGAAGCAACTCATATGAACAATCACACAGTGGAGTACCACCGCTGCACTCTACTGCTTTTTTCAAGATACAACCTATTACATTTTAAAACAGCACTTCATGCCCAGCTACAGGTTTTTTTTTTTTTTTTTTTTGTATAATTTGTCTTCTTTCCTTCCCCACTTCTCAGCTTCTTTGGCTAAAGAGTTTGAATAAATGATGCTATCATTTAATGCTTAATATTAATATTAAATATCTCTTGTGAATTGTGCCAGATACTGTCACTTAGTTAATAATCTGTGGAACTATGACAGGCCCAGATGCAATTCAGGAAAAAAAAATGATATTGCAAGAACTGTATTAGAGAATTATTAATTTTATAGCTAAATAGATATGAACACAAGCAAAACTATATTCAAAACGTGGTGGAGTTGGTGTTAACAGAACCCAGAAAGCACAGTTTAGATACTCATAGCAAAAGGAGACCATGAAATTACGTAAAACTGATAATAAAATAATATCTTCAGGGCTGCATTTGCACTGTACAAAAATCTTGCTGTATTTGATGAATAGTCAGAACTAAATTCCCCAATACCTGCACATGCTGAATGTTACTATTTGTTTCCTAACCCTAAAGCATTTTCTTTCCACACACAGAAATCTTATCATTGGCAAATATTTTCTGTAATATCACATGTTCTCAGTGTTTTGTGCAATTATTCTGTATTCAAATTGTATTATTTGTCAATATTGTCATATTCACAATCATAAGTTCAGGAGGAAAATAAACTGTCAAACACTATAATGAAGGCTTATGATTTTATTTATTACATTGACATTAAAAACAATCAATATAATTCCAATTCTTAATATGAAAAATACTCCATGATTCTCTTATATTGCTGTTTTCAGATTCACTTCAGAATTCTTTGCTTCTGGTTTTGTGTTTATAGCCCCACCCATGCCATTTTCTACATGCATATATAAGTTTGAGATCGTTATAATAATTGTATGACTACCATTTTTATTTTCACTTGGTTGTAAATATTTCTGTTTTGTTATAATACTGATATTAACTTATAAGTCTTTTCTAACATTAATATAAGATTTTAACATTATTCAAAGCTACATAATATTGTAGCAGTTCAATTCACTTTGAATAGGATTATTCACAAACAATTTTGTTGTTAGAGATCTGCTTTAATTTCTACTATTTATTCACACACAATAATATGTATAACATATAATCATTATTTATATTCCTGTATACGTTTTTCATCTCTATTTTTTCTTATTTGTAAAATATTCTAAAGGGAAATTTCCAGAAATGAGATTACTAGATTGCATATTTTATCGCTCTTGAAATCTCTGCCATGTCACTTTTCTAAGAGGGATGTGCCTGTTTTTTAGTCACGAGTTATGTGTTAGAATGCATGCATTATTGTATTGTCTTCAATCTTAATTATCAAATGTTTGATTATGCAACAGATAGAAAAAAGACAATAAAACTTTAATACTTTTGGGGTAGAACAGTGTTTTCTATTTACCAAAGTTGTTATTATTGTTCTTATCGTTAGTGGTGGTGGTAGCAGATACAATGTTTGTCTCCTTACAGACATTTTATCTTTGGGGAACTTGCCATTCTGTCCTATATAAGCCAATTATGTTAGAGTCTGGCATTAATTGTATAAAACTTCAGTCATTCTACATATTGAATATGTTTACCAGTCCATTGTTCTATCAGTCATAAATGAAAATAATTTATTAAGAATTGTTAACTACTGATTGGCAGAGTAGATTCTGGGTTATCAGGGAGGTAACAACTACAGGAAGCAATTCCCACTCCTGAGACTGAAGCAGGGAACTCAGAAACACAGGGAAGTACCATGGACAGAGACTCAGTCTTCTGAGAAGGGGTGCTCAGAGCCCAGAGGTGGGTCTTTGAGCCAGTGACCCTGACCTTCCCAAAGAACTAAAGTCACAGAAGTGAAAGTGCATCACTGGTGACAGTGACACCATGAGAACTACAAAAGGGTCAAGAATTTCTTATTTCTTCTCCTTCTGTCACTGTCTCTCCCCCAGCCTCACAGTTCCTTCCAGCGCCCTCTCTTGGCAGAACACAGCCAGGGTGAATTGGAGGCGAGGTGGAAATGAAAATTTCAGTGTTACAACCCCAAAGTCAACAAGAAGGTCAAGAGGAATGTGTTGGAGCTGAGAAGCAAAAACTTAAAGACTATGATAACATGTTTATTTGACCCTCTGTATCTATGGGTTCCACATCTGTGGTTTCAACCAATTGAGTATCAAAAATATTTGGAAACAATAGGTCTGTATTGAACATGCAAAGATATTTTCTCATAATTATTCACTAAATAACATAGTATAAAAACTATTTTCGTAGAAATGCATGGTATTAGGTTTTATAAATGACCTAGAGCTGATTTAAAGTATACAGGAGGATGCACATAATTCTACACAAATACTACATCATTCTACACAAATGTCTTAAGTCCTTTGTGGACTTTAAGTATCTGCAGGAGATCTGGAGCCAATCTCTCATGGAAATAGAAGAATGACTGTATTGTAAGAAATTGGGAGAATTATTTGAACACTTTTAAAGAAACAATTCTTTGACACTGTGAAAATGGTAAGAAGGCTTCCACAGTATCTCTTAATAGATGAGAAAGACTGGACAAGAACATACAAGAACAAGCAAGGATTGAGACTTTACAGCAAATAAGCCAAGTCATGTGATCTATAGATAGAAAATGTTTTAGTTAGCTTTTGAATGCTGTGATCACAAGACCTAAGAAGAACAACATTGAGAAGGAAAAGTTAATTTCCAGCTCAAGGTTTCAGAGATCTCAGTGCATAGATTGTCAAATTCCTTGCACTGGGTACAAGTGAGGCAGCACAGCATGGTAGAAGAGTGTGGTGAGGAAAGCAGCTAGGAGGTGGCAGCAGTAAGCAAAGAGCAAGCTCTGCTCACCAGGGACAAATTAAAAGGCATGCACCCAGTGACCTACTTCGTGCAGTCACACACTATCTGTCTTTAGTTATGGCTCAATTCATCCCTCTCAGGGGATTAATTTACTGATTAGGTGAAGACTCTAATAATCCAATTATTTTTCTTCTAAACTTTCTTACATTTTCTCATGCATGAGCTTTTGGGAGATAGCTCATATCTAACCAAAATAGAAAATCACTAAGAGGAGACATTGAAAGTAGAAGGATTCTTTTCATTTTCCCCTTTGCTACTGGGGATTAAACCCAGGGATGCTAAACCACTAAGCTACAATCCCAGTCTGTCTGTCTATCTTTCTACTATCTATCTATCTATCTCTCTATCTATCTACTTATCTATCATCTGTCTATTGAATCAGGATGTTGCTAAGTAGTTTAGGGCCTCACTAAGTTGCTGAGACTGGCCTAGAACTTGCAATCTTCCTGTCTCAACCTCCCAAAGCACTGGAATTCTAAGCTTTTGCCACTGTGGCTCAGCAGGAGGATTCTCACTGAACCAACCTGACAAGATTCTTGCTTAAGGCAGGTTAAGGACTTATACAGCAAAAGTGGGAAATAATGAATTTGATCAGATATCAAGAATGGGGAGCTTGTGTTGAACTGACTCAGCAGGATGCTTGCTAAAACAGGATTAGGCAGTTTAAAGGCAGGATGGCTTAGCTGAAAGGAGGCTGAGCTCAAAGAAAGCTGACTGAAGTTTGGTCAAGGACAGAATCTGATTGGGGTAATTATTGAACGTCAAAATACATCCCATATGTACTTTTTTTATTCTCCAGGGAGGAGAAATATATATTGTGCTTATTTACGATTTTATGGTTTTCTTTTTACTACAAAGGATTCAACGTTACCAATGTTAGTGGAAAATCACTGGGTATCTAGGTCTTTGTGAGATTTTGAAAATTTTTTTTCAAGGATGAATTCTATATCCCTGCATAAATTTAAAAATAAGTATTCTACAGGCACATCTGAACTTAATATATTGTTATATAGTCTAAAATATTGCTTTTTCCTACTCTGTGTTCTGCCTATTGTCTTTCTTTTGTCTTTTTTTATGAATTGAACTGATGACTTTTAGATATGTGTGGTACCACATTTTGAACTGTGTAATAGGCACTGGGCTAAGTATATTCCTTATTATCATATACGATTTTTAAGGTTTTATATTTGGACTTTCTAAGAACCATGAATTACTGTTAAAGTCATAATTTGCAAATTCTTAGGATTAAATAATTCTCTCTTATTGCCTCTAGACACAAATATTAGTTTAACAAATTACTGAATAAATAAGAGGGAACTGTTTTATTATTCAATCTCTAACTACTGAATTTTTCTTTTACTTCTTATCCCTTAGCTTATGTACCCACATATTTGATTTAAATAGATGTTCTAGAGATACTACCAGGTTAGTAATGACAGTTCTATGTTACAATTAAAGTTTTCACCGTGCTTTAATTAATTCTATTTTGGACTTTAGTGTTAGTTTAAATTGTTTTCTGTTAAAATATGACCACAAGAATGTCTATTCTTAGCTTCAAAGGTAAAGAGCTCAAAAGTTATCATTGTATCTTTTATAAGAATCATTGTGGGTAAACTAAAAGTCAATAATTTTCTTGGGCTCATTGGAAAACTAATGTTACAGGGCAAACCACCAACCCCAAATTTGGTGTGACAGGTGAATAAAAGGAATTATAGTTGTAATTATCTTATTATGTAACAAAATATTGAGAAAGAAATTGATTAAGAAAAAGAAGCAGTAACTTAGAGTGGTTGCTAGAAAAAGAGTGAGAAATTTCTGGGGCTCCCAGACTGGAAGGAACACTATTTCATCGTTTTCACCTGTAGGAGCCCCATATGTTTTTCTAGTGAACAGTCCAGAAAAATCCTCCGTTTTCTGGATGTCGATGTGAAAAGATAATCATTTTGATATACGACCAGAGCATTCTCCATAATGAAGTCTAGCATTGCTTAAGACAGTGGAGAGAGGTTGGAGCCTCAGTAACCTACAGCTGTCACAATCAAACATGATCCAACTTACATCCAGATTGATGTAAAATCCTCAACTAAAGACCTATTAGTCTCCCTTCCTATAATCTCATAGGTCACATCTGGCTTTCAACCAAAAATCACAAAAGTGCTAAAAGACCAGAAAAACCAGCCAAGGAGAAAAAGCAACCAGACTCAGATATGACGCAGAATTTGGAATAATCAAGTATCCTATTTAAATCACTGTCATATTAAGGGATTTCATGAAAAATATAAGCAACATGAAAAAATGGATTGATAATGTAAGCATAGGCATGAAAACACTATGAATGTATCTAAAAGAAATGCTGAGCATTTAAAAAAGTACTGAAATAGACATAAGAAATCTTTTGATAGACTCATCAACAGCTTTGACAGAGTCAACAAAAGGGTCTTTATCATAGGTCAGTTGAAACTTCCCAAACTGATCTGAAAGAGAAAAAAAAAATAGTCAAATTATAAAAACCAAATAGAATATCTAAGTCTGCATAACAATTTTAAGAGGTGTAAAAATGAGTTATTGGAATAATAGAAGAAAAATATAAAAAAGCTAAAAAAAATTGAAGTATATAATTTTTAAAAAAATCAATGAATTATCAAGCCACAAAGTCAAGAAGATCAGCAAGTACTGATTGGGGTAAATATGAGAAAATCTAAATCTAGACATATCTTTTTTAAAAATAAAAAAAATTAGTTGTTGATAGACCTTTATTTTATTTACTTTTATGTGGTACTGAGAATAGAACCCAGTGCCTCACACATGCCAAGCAAGTGCACTACCGCTGAGCTACAGCCCCAGCCCTAGACATATCTTATTGAATTATTTATCCATCTTTTTTCTTTGCTTAAATTATAACTGACAACCAAAAATATTCCATTTTTATGGTTTACAACATTATGTTTTGACATACATATAATTGTTAAATATTTAAATTAAGCCAATTAACTTATTCATCATCTCACATACTTGAATTTTTTTGTGTGCAATAAGAAATCACAATACAACTATAATGCACCAAGAAAAATGTGGAAAAAAAGAACATGTAATATCTCTCTTATCCAGCTTTCCCAACACTATTTAATGAAAAAAAAATGTACTTTTCCAAACATGTGTTTTTGATGCTTTTATTGAAGATCAATTGAAGATCAATGAACTGATTTATTTCTGTTTTCTCTATTCTGTCACATTGTTTTACTTGTTGGTTTAATGCCAATAGCATGTTCTTTTGATTACTATAGATTTATTATATTTTGAAATCAAGTATTATGATTCTATCATCTTTCTTTTGTTTTTTCTCAATACTGCTTTGGATTTTAAGGATCTCGTGATTTATTATCATTTTAGGAATTTTTTGTACTTCTGTGAAAAATGTCATTAGAATACAGATACAGATTGCATTCAGTATGCAGATCAGATTATATACACTATGGACATTTTGGCAATGTTGATTTTTCCAATGCAATAAATGAAATATTTACTTTTATTTGTATCATCTTGAATTCCGTTCTGCAATGCTTTATATCTTTCAGTGTAAAAACTTTTCCCCTCCTTGGTTAAATTTGTCTTTAATTAGAGTTTTCTTTTCTCATATATAGTCTCAAGAACTCAGTAATGCTTGAAGCCACAGGTAATATGTAATCCACTGTATACTAGGTTTTTCTATATACCTATGATAAAATTTTATTTATAAATTAGGCACAGTAAGATGTTAACAAAAATAACATAATAAAAATAGACCAATTATAACAATACACTGCAATAAGAGTTATGCAAATGTGGTCTCTGACCCTTTTTTTTCAAAATCCTATTGTACTATACTCGCCCTTCTTTTAATGATGATGTGAGGTGATACAATGCCTGTGAGATTAAGCAATGTAAATGACTAAGCATTTGTTTTACACTGTGGCCACAATTTTCAGTTTGAGATGAGACAGTAAAAATAGCATGAACTTCATTTTCCTTCTTTATAATTTCATGGATAGAAGATGGATAATTATCATAGGGTAGTAACTTCATTGTACTTTTCTTATTAAATAGAGAAGATGGATAATTATCATTAGGATAGTAACTTCATTGTATTTCTTTTCTTTCCTTATTAAATAGAGAACTTTTATCTTTTCACTTAAAGAAAGCACAGTGTGGCTTCTCTTTGAACATGAATTGCCAGCATCTTATGTTAGGGGGCTATTATTGAGTAAAATAAGAATTACTGGAATGCAAACTGTAAAGCTATGACAGTTGATCTGGTAACAGAAATAACTACTGAATGTCAATGAAGGCAGCATGTACCTTGTGGAGCCTAATGGTCAAAGGGAGACTCACAAGTCTTCATCACACCACTTATCAGTTCTACTTCACTACCACTTGGATGGCACACAATTTAAAACTTATGACTATTTCTTGAATTTTTCATTTAATGTTCTTGGACCTCAATTGACCATGGATAACTGAGATTTTGGAAAACAAAACTGTGAACATGAAAGTATTACTGTATTTTATTTTTTGAACCTATTGTAAATGATGTTGTTTTTCTGACTTTTTTTTTTTTTGAAATCTTGTTATGAACATGTAGAATTTTTTTTTTTTTTTTTTAGAATTTTATGCATACATTTGCAGAGAAAATTTTAGTTCTTTCTTTCTGCTTTAGATATTTTAAATTTATTTTTCTTGACTAATTGCTTGGGTCAATTGCTCTAGTCAATTGCTCTTGACTTCCAGTACTATAATAATTAGAAGTAGTGAAAGTCACATTGGTAGAACAAATGATATAAATGACAAAATCATCTCAATAGGTACAGAAAATGCAATTAAAAATTTAATACTCTTTTATGATAAAAACTCTTAAATACAGAAGAAATTGATTTGAATACAATTAGTATATATATGAAAAATCTACAAATAACATGATACTCAATGGTAAAAAAAATGCTAAAGAATTTCCTCTAAATACAGGAACAAGACATAGATATCTGCTTTTCCACTTTTATTCAATACAGTACTGGAAGACCCAACCAGAGAAATTAGGAAAGAGAAAGAAAGGTATCTAAACCAAAAGTAAGAAATAAAGTTGTCTCTATTTGTAAATGACATAATAATATATGTAGATAACCATAAAGACTCCACATTAAAATGTATAACTCATAAAATATTTCAATACAATTATACGATACAAAATCAACATTTAGCAATCAGTTGCATTTTTGCACACTATCAATAAACTATTCAAAAGAAAAATTAAAAATTTAAAAATCCCATTTACAATAGCCAAAATGTATAAGTACTTAAGAATAAACTTAACCAAGTGAGAAATATACATAAACTGTACCATATTAAAAAAGAAAGACATTCAATGTAGATACATGCAAAAATTAATATCCATATGATGTTCATACAATACAAAGTAATCTATAGATTTAGTGTAATTACTATCAAAAGCCCAAATGCATATTTAATGGAAGAGAAAAAAATCCTAAAATTCATATGGAACCAAAGCAATACCAATAAATCAAAGCAATCTTGAGGAAAAAAAATTGGAAGCTTTATATTTCCTGATGTCAAAATTTATAATAAACCTAAAAAAACAGAATAGGTGGTACTGGCATAAAAAAAAACATAAATCAATGGATTAGAATACAGAAATCACAAATAAACCCATGGATACATGGTCAACTTATCTTTAATAAGAGTGTTACAAATACCTAATGGGGAAATAATATTCCCTTCAACAACTAGTATGGGAAAAATGAATAATAAAATGCAGAAGAATGAATTGGACCCTGATTTTACTGTATTATACACAAAATAAACTAAAATGGAATAAAACAGAATATGAGAACTAAATACATAAAACTCCCAGAAGAAAATCTAGAGGGAAATCTCCATGACTTTGTTCTAGGCAATGAGTTTGTAAACATGATACCAAAAGCACAAGCAGGAAAAGGAAAAATATACAAGATAGAAAACATCGAGTTTAAAAATTACACAAAGCAAAGGAAACAACAGAATGAAAATCAACCTTAGATTGGGAAAATATTTATAAATAATCTGATAAGAAATTAATATCCAAAATACATATGGAGCTCCTACAACTCAGTAGCCAAAAGTATAAAAAATCAGATTAAAAATTGGGCCAAAGACTTGAAGATATGCTCTTTCAAAGAAAACATACAAATGCCAAGAAACAAATGAATAGATATTCTACATCACTTATGAGCAAGGAAATACAAAGCAAAATCTCAGTGAGATATCCTCTTACTCTCTTAGGATAGATATTATTTTTAAAATTATATATATATATATATATATATATATATATATATAATTATAATTATATATATATATGTATATACATATAAGCAGATATAAATATATATAATTCTAAAAATTATATATATATATATATATATATATCATATACATATAATGAGTATTGGTAAGAATATAGAGAAATTGAAAACATTGTGCTGTGTAGGTGGGAATATAAAATGGTATAGCTACTATGAAAAACAATATAATGATTTCTCAATTAAGTGATAGAACTACCATAAGACCCAACAATCTTACTTCTACATTTAAAAGATAAAAACACTCCCATTTTTATTTTAGCATTATTCTCAATGATCAAGACGAGGAAGTAATTGGAATGTCCAGATCTTATGCATGAATAAAGAAAATGTGAAATACATACATACAATTGAATATCACTCAGCTAAAGAAGGAAATCTCACCATATGCTAAAACAAGGATGAACTTGGAGATCATTATGCTAAGTGAAATAAGCTAGTCACAGAAAATGAATAATACATTATTCAATTTGCATAAGATACCTAAAATAGTAAAATTCATCTAAATAAAGAAGAGAATCATGTTTGACAGTGTCTGGAAGGAGGAAGAAAATGGGAGTTACCATTTAGTGGACACAAAGTTTCATACAAGATGACAAGTTCTAGAGATGTGTTTTATAATATTGTTCCTATAATTAACAATGCCAAATTATGCAAGTGAAAAAAATTTAAGAGCATATATGTCATGTTGGGGGTTCTTATTACAACTAAAAAAAAAAGGAGTAGAACAAATAAAGGTGAAACAAAGTGAGCTTCCTTATTCTTTCATATGTTGGTTCTTTTTAGTTATATATGACAGTAGAATCCATTTCGATATAATAATAAAAGAATGGAATATATCTTTTGTTGAGAGCCACAGCCGAAGGGGTCCCAGCAAACTTTCAGCTGCCAGTTGATGATTGGCTCACAGCGGCCCCAGCAAACTTCTAGCTGCCAACTGTTTGGCTCCTCTGTGGTGATGCTCATTGGGCTGTTTCCCCGCCCTTTCAGACCATGGAGATGCTCATTGGGGGACTTTTTTTGGCTCTTCCCACAGGACCCAGCCAATCAGCCTCAAGAGCAGGAGGAGTGGGGGAGGTTGAGAGGCTTGTGGGAAGCCTGTGGTGGCAGTTGGGCTCTGAAGGTTTTCCTGAAGAGCTGTGTGGTTTGGCGTGTGTGGTTCTAAAAATAAAGTTCTTTTCTTTTGACAAGTGGCTCCTGAATTGTGCCCAGCCAGACTGCGGCAATCTTTTGGATATACATGATGGAGGGATTCACTGTGTTATATTCACTTATGTACATAGAAAAATTATGTCAGATTCATTCCACTGCCTTTCCTTTTCCTATCCTCCCTCCCTTCCCTTTATTCCCCTTTATCTAATCTACTGAATTTCTATTCTTCCTCTCCCACCCCCCTTTTTTATTTTATTTTTTTTATTCTACTTTGTTACATATGTCAGCAGAATGCATTACAATTCATATTACACATATAGAGCACAATTTTTCACATCTCTGGTTGTACACATATTCACATCATTTGTGTCTTCATAGATGTACTTAGGATAATGATGTCATCACATTCCACCATCTCTTTTACTCCCTTTTCCCTTCCCTTCCCCTCCCTCCCCTTTGCCCTATCTAGAGTTTTTCTAATCTTCCCATGCTCCCCCTCTCAACCCTACCATGAATCAGCCTCCTTATATCAAGAAAACATTCAGCATTTAGTTTTTTGAAGATTGGCTAACTTCACTTGGCATTATCTTCTCCAACTCCATCCATTTACCTGCAAATGCCATGATTTTATTCTCTTTTATTGCTGAGTAATATTCCATTGTGTGTGATCTTCCACACATCAGCAAAAACATTCAACCTTTGGCTTTGGGGGACTGCCTTGTTTCACCTGGCATGATAGTCTCCGGATCCATCCATTTACTTAAAAATGCAATAAAGTCATTCCTCTTTGTTAGAGTCTGTAAACAAGTCAAAAATAACACCTGGCATTTTGCCAGGGGAATGTTAGAGTTGTAAACAAGTCTGGATGGTGCCTGGCAAAATGCCAGAGGGAGTGGTTTGAGAAGTAACAAAAGCGAGCCATTAAGTGTGGAGATTCCTGATTGGTTGACTGATGTATCTAGTTTATGCTAATTAGATAAGCTCTGTGGAATGTATAAATACTGCTCCTGTCCTGCAATAAACGGCTCCCACTCCTGCTGTATCAACGTACACAAGTTATTCGTCACCCCCAGGTTATTTTGCTGCAGCCGGACTGCGGCACCTCTTCATGGCTGAATAATACTCCATTGTGTATACATACCATATTTTTAAAATTCATTCATCTATTTAAGGGCACCTAGGTTGGCTTCATATCTCAGCTATTGTAGTTTTACCTGCTATAAACATGGATGTGGCTGTGTCATTATAGTGTCCTCATTTTAAGTCCTCATATATGTGGAGGAGTGGGGTAGTTTAGTCAAATAGTGGTTCCATTCCTGTTTTTTGAGGAATCTCCATAATGCTTCCAGAATGGTTGCACACATTTGCAGTCCCACCAGCAATGTATGAGTTTATTATTTCCCCGACATCCTTGCCAACATTTATGGTTACTTTTAATCTTGATAATTGCCATTCTGACTGGAATAAGATGAAATCTCAGTGTAGTTTTAATTTGCATTTCTCTAATTGCTAGAGATGTTGAACAAATGTTCATACATTTGTAGACTATTCATATTTCTTGTTAAGTGTCTATTTAGTACCTTTGCCCATTTATTGATGGGATTATCTATCTATCTATCTATTTATATTATGTTAAGTTTTTTTTTAATTTCTTTTTATATCTTGGAAATTAAGACCCTATCTGAGGCAAGGGTTGCAAAGATTTTCTCCAATTCTGTAGGCTCTCTCTTCATGCTCTTGATTGTTTCCTTTGTTGTAAAGAAACTTTTTAGTTTGATGTTATCTCATTTATTGATTCTTGATTTTACTTCTTGTGCTTTAGGAGTCTTGTTAAGGAAGTCAATTCCTGAGCCAATATGTTGGAGTGTTTGGAGCTACGTTTTCTTCTAGTATGTGCACAGTTTCTGGTGTGATTCCTTTGATTCTTACGGACCTCTTATTTTTCCAAAGGAATTTCATGGCTGCTTTTTATATTTTTATGAAGAATGTGATTGTAATTTTGATGGTAATTAATTGAATCTGTGTAGTAGTTCTCATGGTATGGCCATTTTGATAATATTAATTCTGCTTCTCCAAAAAAAAAATGGTCTTCCTCAATTTTTTTTTCTTTAGTGGTCTGTAGTTTTGATTGTAGAGGTCCTTCACCTCCTTTGTTAGATTTTTCCCAAGTATTTTATTTTATTGAGGCTCTTTTAAATGGGATGGTTTTCCTAATTTCTCTTTTAAATGATTCATCATTGGAGTATTGGAATTCAATAGCTTTCTGGGTGTTAATTTTGTATCCTGCTATTTTGATAAATTTATATTTGATAAATTAATTATGAGTCCTGAAAGTTATGAGAAAAACTTGAGTCAAAATTCTCCAAATTCTCCCCTGCTTATTTACAAGATCCACATGAAAAATATGGTTCCCCCGCCCCATCCTTTTATCTTCATTCAATGGATGTTTTTGCTTATGAGGTGAGTCTCTTTGAGACAGCATATTGTTGGGTATTGTTTTTTAATCTAATCTGCCAAACTATGACTTTTGATTGATGAGTTTAGTTTATTTACATTCAATGTTCTTTTTGATATAAGATTTAATTTCCTGTCAGTTTGATTTATTTCTAGTTTGTAAGTTGAATTAGATTCTCCTTTGACTGACTGGTTTTGTAGTGTAGTGCAGTTTTTCTCTCTGTTTTTATTTTTATTTTCAATTTCTTATTTGTGAAATGTTGTATTGAGCATGTTTTGTAGTGTGGGCTTTCTAGTTGTAAATTCTTTTTACTTTTTTGTTTATCATAGAAGATTTTTATTTTGTCTTCAATTCTGAAGTTTACATTTTCTGGATATAGTATTTGTTGTTGGCATCCATTTTATTTCAGATTTTGGTATGTATTATTCCAGGACCTCCTAGCTTCTAGGAACTGGGTTGAAAACTTGGCTGAGATCTGAATTGGTTTACCTCTAAATGTAACCAGTTGGTTTTCTCTGGCAACTTTCAAAATTCTATCCTTATTCTGCATGTTAGGCATTTTCATAATAATCTTCCTTGGTGTGGGTCTATTGTAATTTTGTATATTTGGGATCCTGGGTACCTCATATGTTTGATTTTCCATAGCAGCCTTGAGATTTGGAAAATTTTCAGATACAATTTGTTGCAGATATTGTGTATTTCTTTAGGATATATTTCAGAGCCTTCATCAACCCTGATAAATCTTAGATTTAGCCTTTTAATGTTATCCCATATTTCTTAAAAATTCTGTCCAGAGACTTTCAACATCTTTCTCCATGATTAAATTTATTTTCAAGTGTCTATACATTGCCTTTATTGCCTGAAATTCTATATTCCAAGTGTTCTAGTCTATTGGTGATTTTTTTTTGTATTCAGTATTTATTTTTATTTTTTTTATTTCTTTATTTCAAGGATTTCCAAGTAATTCTTTTTTTAGAATCTCTATCTTCTTATTGTAGTTATATTTCAGTTATTGTATTTTTTCTCTGATTTCACTCATTACATTATCTTTACCTCATAGATCAGTTTAACAGTGAACTTTCAAAATTTCCACATCTCCTCCACTGTGGTATAAAAATATAAAATACTTCATGACTTTGAATGTCATCCTTGTGCAGAGGCCATGCTAATCTTCTCTGTATTGTTTCAATTTTATTTTATGTCCTTTTGAAGAGAGCATTTTTTTTCTTAATCTAGTTGATAATTCTTCATTCACAGAAATAATAATAGAATGTATTTGTTGATTTTTTTAAATAGATATGTTAAATTAGTAACAGCAGTAGTATAGGGGATGGGGTGAAAGATTGGCAGACAGACTCCTTACTACACAGAGTAATACAGTGTTATTTGAAAGAGGATTGAAACTATTTACAAATATGCATTGCAAACTCTAGGGCAATCACTGTAAATAATTTTTAAAATAGATGTTAAGAAGGGAGACAAACTTGAGTCAAAATTTTCCATTAAAATCAGATAAGGTAGAAAAAGAGGGAAAAGTTAAACAAACAATAATATAAGGTTATAGAAAACAGTTATAAACATGGTAGAGATTAAACTGAATACCTCAAAAATCACTGAAAAATGAATGATCTAGATATAAGAATTAAATTACAGAAATTGTTATAGTGATAATAAAACATGACCCAAACCTGAGTTGTCTATGAAATTCTTCTGTAATTTTAAAAACACAAAGAAATGGAAAATAGTCAACTGATTTTATGAAAAACAATTTAGTAGGGGAAAGAATCATCTTTTTAACACATAGTGTTAGAATAGAATAGAAACATGAATAATAATGAGGATGGGCTCTTGAATTAAAGTTTTAAATATAAGATTAAAGCTTTGAAACTCTTAGAGTGATGAATCTTCATGGCATTGGATTTAGCAATGTATTCTTAGATATGACACAAAAACACAAATTAAAAAAATATTGGACTAATAGTTATGCTTCAAAAAACACTATGGAAAACCTGAAATGGAAAAAGTATAGAATGACAGAAAATCATGAAATATATCTGAGAGATAACCTACCTCTTCTATATTAAAAAATACAAAGAAGTCTTGCAACTCAATATAAAGACAAATATCTCAATTTTTTAAATGGACAAAATACCTAAGCCAGCATTTATTCAAAGAAAAAGTTTCAATGGCCAGCAAGCACATGGTAAGATCTTTAATTCATTAACCATCAGGAAAATGCAAATCAATCAAAACCTCAAAGCACACTTTAAACCAACTATGAAGGATAGAAAAAAATATCAAATAATAATAAGAGTTGATGTAAAGGGGGAAAAGTTGGAATTCTTATTTACTGCTGGTGAAACTGTAAAATGAGGCAATTACTTTGCAAATAAGTCTTTCAGTTTCTCATATAATTTAACATAGAGCCACCATATAAACCAACAATTTCACTCTCCATTATTTACCTAAGGAAAAATTAAAATATGTGTCTCACACAATAATTTGTACACAAAAAGTTAGAGCAGCATTTTTTATAATTGCCAAAATGTGGAAAGAGCCTAAAAGTTTATCAACTGATAAATAAAAATATGTAGTATATCTCTAAAATGGTATATTATTTGGTCCTAAAAAGAGATGAAACACTATTTCATGCTAAACAAAACAAACAAAAAAATCAGGAAAATCCTTAACATATCACATTAAGTAAAGAATCCAGTCATAAAAGATCTCATATTATATGACTCCATTTATATGAACCGACCAAAATAATTAAATCTACAGTGACAGAAAATGCATAAATGGTTGCTTAGGGTTTTGGGGCGATAAGTGGATGGATAGTGACAATGGAAGGATATGAAATTTTTTTGAAGATTTTGAAACATTTAAAAATCATGGGTGGTGCTGTTTGCATTTATCTATGCATATATTAAAAACCATTGAATAGTATATTTCAGTAAAGCTGTTCAAAAATGAGAGATGAAGTTATACTATGCTGACATCAATGAAAATAAAGCTAAAAGGATAATCCACAGTAATTTCAGATAAACACATTTCTAAGCAAAAAAAAAAAAATAATAATTATCAGAGATAAAGAAGAGGGCCTTACAAAATGATGAAGTTCTCCAAAAATATGTAAAGATTATTAAAACAATCACATCTAACCATAGTGGATCAAAATACATGGGGAAAAATGATGAAACTGGAGAGAGAGAGAGAGAGAGAGAGAGAGAGAGAGAGAGAGAGAGAAGGAAACAGCAGTGAGAAAATCAGTAAGGACACAGTTGTAAACATACCATCACACAACTAGATCAAATTGACATTTATGGAATGCATCATCCAACAATAACAGAACATAGATTCTTATGAAGATCACATAGAATCATTTACCAAGATGGATTATGTGGTAGACCACAAGCACACTTTAATCAATTTAAAAATAGAAATTCTACAGAGAATTTATCAGACTACTATGAAATTAAATTAGTAATTCAAAAGAGAAAGATGGAAAAATATTAAAACATTTGGAGATTAAGAAAGCACACTAAATTAATAACATAGAAACCAAAGATGTATCAAAGACAATTTAAAAATTACTTGGAATAAATAAAAATGAAAGTACAACTAATCAAACTTTCACAATAGAAAAAAAAAGTATTGCTTAAGAGGGAAATTGATTGTATTAAATTCATAAAAAATACTGAAAATCAATAATCTAAGCTACATTTTAGGAAACTAGGGAAACAAATACAAGACAAATCTATAAAAAGCCGAAGAAAGAAATTAACGTTAGAGGAGAAACCAATGAATATGAAACCAAGAGAAAATATCAATAACAACAACAACAACAAAAAAACCTGCTTATTTGAAAGGATCAATAAAATTCAAACCTTTAGTCAAATTAACTAATAAAAAAAGAGAAATTTAAATTGTTAATAAAATAAAAGAGGAGTTATCATTGCTGATCTCATAGATACTAAAAGAATAATAAAGAAATATTATAAACAAATTTATACTCAAATATTTGAAACTTAAATAAGATTTTTTTGAAATTTACAAACTACTAAAAGTCACGAAAGAAGTAGATAAGAGGAATAGGCCTATATATACTAAGCAAGTTGAATCAATCACTAATAACCTTGGGCTGCGGTTGTGGCACAGCTGTAGAGTGCTCGCCTAGCACGTGTGAGGCCTTGGGTTCGATCCTCAGCACCACATAAAAATACATAAAATAAAGGTATTGTGCATGTGTACAAATAAAAAATAAAATTTAAAAAAATCACTAATAACCTTTAAAAAAGAAAGCAACAGACACAGATAGTCTCATTTGTGACTATCAAATATTTAAGGAAAAAAAAACAGTACCAATTCTCTATTACTCCCATAAAATAGAAGCAGAAGGACCCCTTCTAACTTATTCTATGAGATGAGCACTACTATAAACCAAAGCCAAGATACAGGCATCACAAGCATTGTATTCAGTTTTTAATTCCCTTAACCAAAATACCCCCAAAAGAATAATTTGGATGAAGAAAAACTTAATTTTGAGCTCACAGTTTCAGAGGTTCAGTCCATGGTTGACAAATTCCATTGCTTAGGGCCTGAGGTAAGGCAGAACATCATGGTGGAAGGTTCTGGCAGAGGAATGGTGCTCAGTTCCTGGAAGTCAGAAAGCAGAGAGAGAGCTCCAGTGGCATAAAATATAAACTCTATAGGCACTCCCCTCAACCACCTTCTTCTTTCAGTCACACCCTATCTGCATACAGTTGTCACCACATTAATACAGCAGTCCTTTAAATTATTAATCTATCAATGAATCCACTCTTAAGTTACAGCTCTTATGATCTTATCATTTCACCTCTGAATATTGTCTCACACATGATCTTTGAGGAGACATCTTTTTATCCCTCATATCCAAACCATTATAACATGAAAGGAAAATATCAGAACTATATCTCAAAGCAAAAATACTCAATAAATTATTACTAAACTTAACAATGTGTGAAGCAGTTTACAAACCGTGGCCAAATAAGGTTTATTTTAATATGCAAGACCAGTTTAACATTTTCAAAAAAATCTACCACATTAACAGGCTAATGAAAAAAAAATAAGAATGTAAACTGATGCAGAAAATACAGTTGAAAGAATTCAATTAATTTATGAGTGAAAATTCTCGGCAAAGTAGTACTAGAGAGAAAGATTTTCAACTTGATAAAGAACATATAAAAAGACAATTGCTAGTATCATATTTGATGGAGATAAATAAAATGCAACCCATAATAGATTGAGAGCAATTCAAGGAGGTCCCCTCTCACTACTCAGCCCCATATTAGAAGTTTTAGCTACTGCAATGCAATAAGGGAAACATAGAAAGCATACAAATTGGAAAGGCAGGAATAAGAATGTTTTCACTCAAAAATGACATGAATGTCTACTTTAAAAATTAATCAAAACTTTCAGGAACTAATAATAGAGTTTGTTTAAGGTCACAGGACACAGGCTAATGTGAAAACATCAATTATTTTTCTGTATGCCAGCATTGAATGATTGGCATTGTAATTTAAAAATACAGCAATATTTATATTCAGACTCCCAAAATGCAATCATTGGCTTAAATCTAACAAAATATTTGTATGATTTATATTTAGAACTCTAATTAAAGAAATCAAAGACAGTCTAAATAAGTAGACATTCTGTGTGTATAGTTTAGAAATTTTGATATTCTTAATGTATCATTTTTTCCCCAAATATATCCTCAGAGTCAGTATAATTCCAATGAAAGTTTCTTCAAGGTATGCTATAGACATCGTTGAAATGACTCTCAAGTTTATGCAGAATGGCAAAGTTCCAGAAAAGTCAACACAAAACTGAAATGGGACATTGTAAGAGAAAAGACACTAGCACACTGCAAGAGTTAGGATAAAGCTACAGTTAAAAGTTAAGGCAGCTAGATACCAGCAAAGGTGTAGGCACATAAATGGATAGACCAGAAAAAGAAACAAAGTCGCCATGCAAACATAAACATATACAATCCTGGGGGTACATTAAAGGAACAAAAATGTCAACTGAGAAGGCTCCCGATGACCAGACATGGAACAATGTCATCATTATGAAAATATATAAATTATATTGGATTGTAACTAAGGCATAAAATAGACTATGAGACTACATTAGTATAAGTGATTAAATCAAGAAATACATGGAGTATGGGCACATCTTCCATGCAGAAAAATTCCGAATCATGGAAACAGAGGCTCATCCCTCAAGGACTGGAATACAGTTTCCTACCCCTTAGCTATAGACTGTGCAGAGTAACATCCCATACATGGTGAAGGAGTGCTTCTCACCTCATTGTGGCTGAGAAGGAGAGAGAGAGAGAGAGAGAGAGAGAGAGAGAGAGAGAGAGAGAGAGAGAGAGAGAGAGAGAGAGAGAAGAGGGACTGCAGGGTAGATGCACCCTTCTTCCAGGGCAAGACCCCAGGGAAGGAACTCCTCCAATCATATCCACCTGCTGACAGTCACCATCCAGTCAGTCCATTCAAATTAAAGTGGATTGATTAGATTACAGCTCTCACAATCCAAAAATTCCACCTCCAAACATTTTTGCATGAACACAGGAGCATTGGGAGAACACTTCAAATTCAAACCATAACAGAAAGTAAGAACTCAGAATTCTTTGGGTAGAAAAATAAATGTGATGATGCATCCAATTTACATTTCCAGAATCAATGATATTTAGATTCCCCAGAAAAATCACGACCCCTGTGACTGATCCTTTGTATATTTAATGTGCACGGGAGCCATTGTTCTTTCTTCACAGCATCATTAAAACTAGGTCATACTCTGCAGCATTTCAAGAAGTCAAATCATCACACAGGTGAAAAACAACTCTGCAACAGTTGACAGAAATCCCATTGATAATTATTCACAACTTTCCTCTCTTGTTTAAGGCCCTTTTAAAATCCTACAGAGCTATTTCAGTATGACCATGGCTGCCACTTCGGGTGATTGTCTAATATTTTCACTATAACTCTCAGAAAAACAAGCAAACAACTGAATCCTAAATCTAAAATCTTCTAGGTTATGCTAGTTCTACTAGAGTTAAGGCTGAGTTCTGAGACAAGTCTTTTTCCATTTGAAATTGTTCTTGACTGAATGTCTATGATGCCCCCAAATTAATAGAAAACCTAACCATCAATGCAATGGAGTTGAGGCCACTGGTAGGTGGGTAAGTCCTGAGGGTTGGCCCTGTCCTACCTTAATTTGCTTAGGGCCTCACTAAATTGCTGAGGCTGTCCTCAAATTTGCAATCCTCCTGCCTCAGCCCCCCAAGTCACTTGGATTACAGGTGTGTGCCACTGTACCCAGCTAAGCTGCCTGTTATGGTTTAGATGTGGTGTGCCCCAAAAGCTCACATGTGAGATAGTACAAGGATAAGAAACGATCAGGTTACAGCCTTAACCTAATTAGTGAATTAACCTCTGATGGGATTAACTGAGTGGTAACTAGAGGCAGGTGGAGTGTGCCTGGAGGAAGTGGTTTATGGGGTATATATTTTGTATCTGGAGAGTTGAATCTCTTTCTCTGCGTCCTGATTATCTTGTGAGCTGCTTCCATCTGTCACATTCTTCCACCATGATATTCAGCTTCACCTGGATCCCTGAGAAATGGAGCTGGCTGTGTATGAATGGAGACCTCTGAAACCATGAGCCCTTAAGCTTTTCCTTCTCTACAGTTGTGCTGGTCAGGCCTTTTATTTACAACAGTAGAAAATCTGGCTAAAACACTGCCAAGGTCTTGATCTTCAACTTCCAGACTCCAGAACTGTGAGAAATACTTGTGCACTGTTGATAAGGCATAGTTGATAGAATTTTGTTACAGAAGGTTAAGTGGACCAAGTCAGCACTCTAACACTCAATAGGAATTGTGCCGATGTTGTTTTGTTTGTTATTGTAGCAAAATTATGTAAGCTTTTTTCTTCATATAAAACAAAAATAGCAGTGCCAAACACTTTGGGTAGAGTGAAGCCTAAATGTATTAACCTCACTAGAGTTACAGTAGAGATTCAATGAGTGAAGTTCTGATCTCAGATTTTCTGTTTAAGGAAGGTTCTGCCTTCTTTATTTCACAGTATTTATTGATAACTACAATTGGCTATTTATTTGTTTATTACTCTCTTTTCAACTAGATTACATTTTAAGAGCTCTGAAATTATGTTGTTCTAATATATGCCTGGTATACCTGGAAACCAGAACATTTCAGGTACTTAGTACAGGCTCATTATTTTCTAAGTGAATAAGTTCTTTCTCCTTTAAGCTTCCTTATGGGTCTCAAATTTACAATGATTTTTAAGAAGCACAACTCAGGTGAACAATGATACACATTTTTATACTGACTGAATGATTTCTGGTGTCTTCTATTGGGTTCTATCAGTAGTGGGGTAACGTTTTACATAAAAATTAAAACCAAGACATGAATGCAAATAATTGGGAGCAAAAGAAAAACAATATCCCCACCTGTACTTGATAGTGGAATGAATTTTAGACTTTGACAGAGGAGACATGAATAGAACTAGTGCCCTTGATTGGGTCAGAGTGATGCTCCTGGTGTGGGCATATGTCAGATCCAAACTTAAAATATGGTGGATGCACTATTCTGAACATGTGAAACCTGCCTTATCATCTGATTAGAAGTTGAAAATGAAAATATTTAGGGAAATGTACTATGCAGATGAGATAGATTCAAATTATTAATAATCAGATATTTATAATCAACATAGGATTAACTATGAGGTCAATACAGCTTGATCTTCTGTTATGCAAGACCCTTCCAGGGCCTCAGGACTGGTTCTAGCCATTTTTTTTTTTAAATTAGATTATGTGTTTTTATAGAGAGCAAAAATCTATATATTTTTTTTTCTTTTACTACTCCCCAAAGCTTAACTCTTTATGCCCATCTTTCCCTCATCCATTTATTCAAAACTGCTGGATCATTCAGGGAATTCTATCTGATAGACACGGGGGGCCCAGCATCACTATCACAAGGGAGATGTGAGAGCATCCTGTGGTGTGAGCTAATGGTCTCTGCGTTTGGAATCTTCACTTTGGTTCTGTGTTTTCAATAATCACCATCTTGTGAGGCACACAGTCAGGAATTTGAGGAGAATTTTTTGCTTGTGCACACACCAAAAGTTTGAAAAACAAAACATTTGATTTATAGGCAGATCTCTGGGCAGAGAAAAAACCCTGAAAGGTCTTTCAACTAGACAGAGAAATGAAAAATTGTGAATTGATTTCTTCAAAAAGTTTTTTTTTTTTTTTTTTTTCAAATTAAGGGCTTCTGTTTGCTAAACTTGTTAGGTATAAAGTCAGAAATTTTAGTGCTTATAATAATACAGAGCTCAAAAGTTTTTGAGTTTTTATTTTGTGTGAGAAAAAATGATGATCACATTTAACCATCAAAATGAAAATGGATCATGGGCCTAAATATAAAACTATTAGAGGAAACATGGGGATACTTCTTTATGACCTTGGATTTGTCAATGAATTCTCAGATTTGACAACAAAACCAAAAGCAACTAAAGAGGAATTGATAAATTAGATGTCATTAAAATTAAAATCTTTTTCTGTGAATCAGGGGACATTACTGAGAAAATACAAAGACAATCTAAACAGTGGAAGAAAATGTTAGCAAATCACAAATCAGATAATGTTTTAAAATACATAATGAATTATTATAACTCAATTACAAAAGAAAATTCGATTTTCAAAATAGAGAATGGTCTTGAATATACATTTCTCAACAGAAAATATACAAATATATAATAAGCACATAAAAATATTCAACTTCACTGGTCACTAAGTAAATGCAAATTGAAACTGCAGAGATAAGATTTCACAAATACTAGAGAGTGTAGATAAAAAAAAATACTGAACAAGTTTTGGAAAGGATATAAAGAAATAGGGAGTCATACCTGGCTCCTAGGGATGTAAAATGGTGCAAATGCTATGGAAAAATTTGGTAGTTTTTCTAAAAGTTAAGTACAGAATTGCTACATGAAACTGTATGTGGAGAGCGGAGACAGAGAATGGAGGGACAGTATCTGATATTGGGGTCTCTGATGACCTCTCATGACCTCATGGCTTTGGCATGCCTGGTACCTGGGAATGTTTCTGTGCAAGGGCACAGGATGCTTAGGTGCTGTGGTAATGCTCTGCATGAGGTGGAGGCTCTGTGCAAGAGTTCTATTAGCTTTGACCTTTATCTCAGGCACATAGCTACAGAGAATAAAATAATTATCTTGCTAGACAATCAAAATGTTTCACCAGCTCTGCTACTCATGAGCCTGCTGGCTTAACAATAACTTTAAACAAAGGACTTTCTTGAGCATTACACAAAGCTCCTAACACTGCACATTGAAACTGTGGATTGCAACTGGAATAGCTACACAGGTGTTTCTATTTTCTGTAACTTTCCTGAATATAAAGAATAATACTTGCATAGACTTTAACCTGATAATGAGACATATATAAATTAAAAAGATTGCTGGCTTAATTCTTTAGATCTGCTTCTCCATCAGACAGCAGCACTCCACCTGTTTCTAGCTATTGAACTTCAAAATCTGCATGTGTGAGTCTTTATTTTCTAGTCCCCCATTGCCCCTTATCAGAACCCACAAGTTTGACCATGCTGGACACAGCAACTATAATTCCAGTCCTAGATACATATCTGAAAGAAATACAAACATATCAGCTTTCTATACACACTGAGGCACTCATATGTAGTTTATAGCAGTATTATTCATAGAAGACAAAAAGTGAAGTAGCCCAGATGTCCATAAAAGGAAGAATTGATAAAGAGACCATAGTATGTACATGTAATAAAATATTATTCAGCCATAAAAAGGAATAAAATACTGATTAAAATCTATAATTTGGATGAACCTTGAAAACTGTATGTAAATTAAAAATATCCAGCACAAGTTTACTTATTGTATGATTTATTTCATATGACATATCTCAAACAGATAAAGTCAGAGGAAAAAAAATATCATTGCCAGGGTGTTGGAAGAAGGAGAAATAGGAGTAATTACTTAAATGGTATAGATGATTCTGGGGTGATAAAAAAGTTTGAAACTTAAAAGAAGTAGTGATTTACAACACTGTGAATGCACTAACTGTGATTTAATTGGGATATTTGAAATGGTTAATCATAGGAAATGCAAACTTCACTTCAATCAAAAAAGTAATCATTGTATTTTAGCATACAAACATCCTCAAATATAAAGGAAACATAGTTATATCAACAGAAGTGGAATAATGATTTAGCAAAATCCAACATCCATTCTTGGAAGACTCAACAAAATAGTGAGAGAAGGGAATTCCTTCAACTTCAAAATAGGCATCTATACAAGTCATTTTTAAGTCTAAAAGACTGAATATTTCCCCTTTATGGTCAGGAAAAAAAAATACAAACTCTCTACACTTGGCATAAATGGATCAGCAATTGACAATGGAATGCAGGAGATGTACTCACCCGCTGCAAGCAAACGAGCCAAGTTTATACACCATGGACATGCCACGTCCATGAAGGCCTGCCTTTTGATTAGCACAACAGCAACCATTAAGCAGGAACTTTCCAGGTGGTGAAAAACAGGGTCAACACTTTTGAGAGAGGGAATAAAAGCACTGGGAGCAGAAATGGGGCCTACATAACATTTCATTCAAGACCTCTTGTCTAAGATAGTGAACCTAAAGGACAACGCAAGTTCAATATCATAACTTTTCTACTGAAATTCTACCTACCATACCCTCTCCTCTTTACTATGAGTTAGTGTCCACACATCAGAGAAAAAAACCTGACTTTGGCTTTTGGGGATTGGCTTAATTAGCAGGATAGTCTCCAGATCCATCCACTTACTGGCAAATGTCACAAAGTCATTCTTGTTTATGGCTAATACTTAGCTATTGTGAATCGAGCTACCATAAACATTGATGTGGCTGCATTACTGTAGTATGATGATGATGTTAAATTCTTTGGATAGATACTGAGGAGTGGGATTGCTGGGTCAAATGGTGGTTCCTTTCCAAGGTGTTTTTTTTTTTTTTTTTTTTTTTAGAAATCTCCATACTGTTTTCCAGAGTGGTTACACCAATTTGCAGTTCCACCTGCAATGTATGAATGTAACTTTTCCACCACATCCTTGCCAACATTTACTGTTTTTTGTATTGTTGATAATTGCTACCCTGACTAGAGTTAGATGAAATCTCAGTACAGTTTTAATTTGCATTTCTCTTATTACTAGAGATGTGGAATATTTTATATATATATTTGTTGAACACTCATATTTCTTTTTCTGTGAAGTATCTGTTCAGTTCCTTTGACCATTTATTCCATGGGTTATTTGGTTTCTTTGACGTTGAGATTTTTGAGTTCTTTATGTGTCCTGAAAATTAATGCTCCATGTGAGGTGCAGATGGCAAAGATTTTTTTTCCCAATTTTGTAGGCTCTCTCTTTATGCTCGATTGTTTCTTTGTTGTGAAGAAACTTTTTTAGTTTGCTACCACTATATTTATTGATTCTTGATTTTACTTCTCATGCTTTAAGAGTCTTGTTGAGGCATTTGACTCCTAAGCTGATATGTTGAAGTTTGAGACCTATATTGGGTTTCTGGTCTGATACTTAGGTCCTTGATCAACTTTAAGTGGAGTTTTGTGCAGGGTGAGAGGGGATTTCCAGCTTTCTGAGCACCATTTGTTGAAGATGCAATCATTTCTCCAATGTATGTTTTGATGCTTTTGTGCCGCAGTCTGGCTGGGCACAAATGCCGCAGTCTGGCTGGGCACACAATCACGAGCCACCACACAGCTTGTAGATTCAAACAGCAACTCTTTATTCCCGAACTCACACCAGCCGTCTACAATCACGTTCTGGGGAAATCCACGTTCTCTTCCCAAATCCACCTTCTCTCCCAAATTCACCTCCACTGGGCTTCTATCTCCAAAATATACTGTCTAAATCCCGTGAGAACTCAAGGGGAACTCAGGCAGCAGGATACGCCCTATTCCCAGCAGGAATAATCTTAAACCTTAAACCTGGAACCTAAACCGGGAACGCCCTAAACACGATTATCTTAAAACTGGGAACACCCTAATCTGCCTTGGTCCTTGAGCAAGGTCACTTACATTCAATGTCACTGCAACATGTCAGCAACATGGGGTACGCTGGCAAGGAAATTGTCATACCTACTTGGCTAATGGCTCCCAGCATCTCCCCCCTTCTGAATAATTAAACAACAAGCAATGTGGCTTAAGGACCGTGCCTGGTAGGTTGTCCAATTCAACATATGGTTCTTACCCGTCATGGGAAAAACTGACCTTTAGGCGTCAGCCTCCTGTCTTAGGTTGATACCACTGCAATTGAATCATACCCGTCACTGACTACCGGTCCAGCATACAGCCATACTTGTGGATAGGTCTATGCACCAGTGGGGGGGTGAGGTTCTTTGCCTCACCTCTGTTGGCCCCCAAATTTGGCCTTGGTGCCAGTGGGGGAGTGAGGTTAATGTGGCTTATGGACCGTGCCTGGTAGGTTGTCCAATTCAACATATGGTTCTTACCCGTCATCGGAAAACTGACCTTTAGGCGTCAGCCTCCTGTCTTAGGTTGATACCACTGCAATTGGATCATACCCGTCACTGACTACCGGTCCAGCATAAGCCATTGGCCCCCAAATTTTAGACCATCACTAGCAGAAGGGAGGAGGATACAGAAATGCCACGACACCAAGCCAATTGACGGCTCCTTGGGAAAAATTGCATCACTGGTGACACCATCAGCAAAGATATGTCAGCACTACCACAATTAACATGGGGTGCGCTGGCAAGGAAATAAAAATTGCATCACTAGTGACACCATCAGCAAAGATATGCCAGCATTACCACAATTCGCTGCACCAAACGATAGTTACATAGTCCAGGCAAGTTCTGCAAGCAGTTCAAAGCAGAGGAATCTATCAATATGTCCATTTCCTCCCAAAATCCGTTTCCTCCCAAAGTAAGTTGACTCTTTGATTGAGCATTACTTGTTGAGTTCTTCACCGGCACTGGGATGGAGATAGGAATTCTGGCAATGATGCTAAAGAGACATTATCCTGAAAAGAATTATTAAATATAATGAAAAGGAAAGGTGAAAGTAAACAAACAGATCTGTTAACCTACTTTAAAAACAATCCTTAACAGCCTTTTACCTAATTTAAACTAGTAAACAAACAGATCTGTTAACCACCTTTAAAAACAATCCTTAACAGCTGTTTACCTAATTTAAATTAAACCATTTAAATCACGTGAATAAAAAAATAATAATAATTCAGATCCATTTTTTCATGAGCGCTCCTCATATAAGAAATATGGACATACGCACATACAGACATACAACACAAAACACAAGAGTGTACACAAACGTACAACACATAAGAAAATAGTAAAGGCCTTGTAGCTTTACCTAGGTGAAATCTCCATTGCAATGTTTAAAAACTCCACAGTCAAAAAATAAAACTGATCAGAAAAACATTAACCTAGGTTTGTATGAGCTCAAAAAATAAAAATAGAACCTTATGATGTGGAAAAATGCAATAATAAAATAGCTATTGAAAAAAGCATCCTGGTTAATCACTGTCGCAGATGTAAGAATGGCCAAGCTGGAGTTCTGGATATCAGCTGTTATGGATTTGAGTCAAATCATCTTCTTTTCGATCTGTAGAAACTGTTTTAGTTAATCTCTCTGGAATCCAAATGGGCTGCTGTTCTCCCTGTGGAAAAACACAAACAGACCCCCGACTCCAGACAATCACTGGGTCAGGACCTTTCCATTGTCCTGTTAGAATATCTTTCCAAAGTACTTTAGGCTTATGTACATTTTTTGGATACATATGCCTTTCCGCAGCACTAAGTCCTGATGAATCCAAATTTAAAAAGTTTAGAGTAAAAAGCGTTATTTTAAGTTTATCTTTGGGGGATATATACCCCCTTCCAATTCCCTCTTTTTGCTTTAATAAGTATATCTGTATCTAATAGTTGTCTTAGCTTTTTGCATTTTCTATCTGTGTAATACCTTACTTGACATTTTCAACCATTTTCTATCTTATTTCTATCTTCCAGTTTTTTTTCCTAAGGTTTGTATTTTTACCCTTAGTTGCTTATTTTCCTCCTAGTTTTTTTTTTCCTATTTTGTGGGTTTAAAATTCTTGTCTTCCTACATTTTTTCTATCTTCCTACATCTTCTTTATCTTTTTTCTTTTTAACTTTCTATACTTCTGTCTTTAAAGTTTTTCACTTTAAATTTTTAATCTTCTTTATCTAAATATATTTTATCCTATTATCTTCCCATTTTTTTAAAGTAATGCCTTTAAGATTAACTAGGCTTCGAATGATGCAATAAAGCAATCTTTTTTCCGCCATGAAGGTATCTCGACCACCTTCAATTTAACCTTTTAAAGCCTTTTAATTATCATCTATACTGTACTTTTAAATGTACTTTTTCACCACCTACAGCTTCACTCTTTTAAACGAGGCTTAGATTCTGTTTAAATCGCTTTAATGTTAGTTTACATGGCTGCCCTTCAACCAAAGGCTTTTTTTTTTTAACTCCATTGAGAAGCTTTGTCTCAATCTGCCATGTACAAATACCTTTTTCTTCTTTCTTCCTTTCTCAAGCTTTTAAAGTAAGTCTAGTTTCCTCAAAATCTTTTTAAATGGCATTTTACAACTTTTTACTTTACCACACAGAGATTATCTCATCTAGAAACATTTCTTTTTCCTTTAACCTTTTATTATATTAAAATATATTTCCACATCTTGAATCTTTCTCTCTTTTTTAACCATTAACCCTTTTTATAAATTCACATTTTGAAACAACTCTTATAAAATTTCTGATTTAGACAAATTACTCCACTTTAATAAGATGAAAGACTTTCATGTTTTTTATGATACTATAATACTATAATTGAAACCTAACTGAAAATTTTTCTACTCTTTGTATATAAATTACACATGATAGAATCTTAACACTTAGTAACCTTGTTTTAGCAAAGACACAGACACAAAGCAATATTAAACATTTTTCCATTTACCAATTTATGAAAACACACATAATGTTTAAATATATTACCTTATGGAACTTAATAAGTAAAGAGTACTTGATTTCATATTTAGTGGTTGATATTTTAACACTTTAGCTTTGTAAATTAATCAGATGTCTGTAAAAACCAAGATCTTAGACAAATGTAGTAAACAGAACTAGCCATCTCTTTCTTGTTGAGGAAAAATTCTTCTACAGGATACCATGATGGTCCCATTGATATACTTAATAATTTGTCTTTAAAAGGCCATGGGCTACATTTTTGTATTGTATCAACATATGCCCTAATTGTTCTTGGTCTCACTGGGGTGCCTCCTTCCTCTAACAATTTCTCTTGCTCGGAGGTGAACAACTTCAAACCTTGAGTCAACCATTTTCCCCAGTTTGCCTGAGAAATTTCTAGGGATAGGCAGCTTAAAACAAAAACAAGATAAATCAAAACAATAACACATTGTTTTTTGAGTTGGTCACCCATTCTTTCGCTCTTCCTCAGGGGCGAGCAATTTCACTTACCTCCAAGCTTCAGAAGTTCCCCGTACAAGCCGCCAAATGCCGCAGTCTGGCTGGGCACAAATGCCGCAGTCTGGCTGGGCACAAATGCCGCAGTCTGGCTGGGCACACAATCACGAGCCACCACACAGCTTGTAGATTCAAACAGCAACTCTTTATTCCCGAACTCACACCAGCCGTCTACAATCACGTTCTGGGGAAATCCACGTTCTCTTCCCAAATCCACCTTCTCTCCCAAATTCACCTCCACTGGGCTTCTATCTCCAAAATATACTGTCTAAATCCCGTGAGAACTCAAGGGGAACTCAGGCAGCAGGATACGCCCTATTCCCAGCAGGAATAATCTTAAACCTTAAACCTGGAACCTAAACTGGGAACGCCCTAAACACGATTATCTTAAAACCGGGAACACCCTAATCTGCCTTGGTCCTTGAGCAAGGTCACTTACATTCAATGTCACTGCAACATGTCAGCAACATGGGGTACGCTGGCAAGGAAATTGTCATACCTACTTGGCTAATGGCTCCCAGCACTTTTGTCTAGTATGAGGTTAACTATTTTTTGTGGGTTTGTCTCTATGTCTTCTATTCTGTTCCATTGGTCTTCATGCCTTTTTCAGTGCCAATATCATGCTGTTTGGAAAATTAAGAGGCCTAGACTATCCAAAGCAATCCTTAGCAAGAAAATCAAAGCAGGAGGCACCACAATATCAGACCTTAAATTATCAGAGCCACCATATCAGATTATTAGATGATATCAATATCAGAGCCACCACCTGCCATGAAGTCTAAATTTTGCAAACCAAGTATAATTTTTCTCTATTTACAAATCTATATCAGTTTATCATCCATTTCCACCATAAAACTCTACCTACATTGCAAAACTCTGTAAGTTCAGACCCATATTTTACACACAAAATTTGTTACTATATCTCTGTAGTATAATTTAAGGTCTGATGTTGTGGTGCCTCCTGCTTTCATTTTCTTGCTAAGTGTTGCTTTGGCTAGTCTAGGCCTCTTAATTTTCCAAATAATGACTGCTTTTCCTGTTTCTATGAAGACCATCATTGGAATTTTGATGGGAATTGCATTGATTCTACACACCACTTTTGGTAGAATGGCCATTTTGACAATATTAGTTCTGCCTATCCAAAAACATGGGAGGTCTTTGCATATTCTAAGGTCTTCCTCAATTGTTTTTCTTTACTTAGTGCACTGAAATGTTTATTCCTCCACCTCTTTTGTTAGATTGATTTCCAAGTATTTTTTGAGTCTATTGTGAATGTAATGGTTTTCCTCATTTCTCTTTTAGCTGATTTGTCATTGGAGTTTAGGAACACAATTTATGATTGTTAATTTTGTTTACTGCTACTTTGCTGAATTCATTTATGAGTTCTAGAATTTTTCTGGTAGAGTGTTTTGGATCTTCTGAACATAGGATCATGTTGTCAGCAAGCAGAAATAATTTTAACGGGAATAGGAAAAGGAAAGACAGTGGAATGAATCTGACATAATTTTCCTGTGTACTTATAAAAATATGCCACAGTGAATCCTATCATCATGTACATCACAGGAATGGGATCCTAACTAGATTCAGATATATTCCATGCTTTTATAATTACATCAAAATGTCATGTATAACTAAAAAGAATCAATCAATCAATAAATATTACATAACTTTATGATTATAAACTGTAAGCCTACCCATGCAAGACAGGGATAATACAAGAGAGAAAAAGTAGCAATTAGCATTGTTCGAACTACCTTAATAGGCATAAATATTGTGATGTGGGATTAGAATTCCTGATATATGCAATGACATAATTTGTCTTTGGATGCTCTTCCCATTGGGAAACTCACAGAATGGAAGTTATTCTGGAGAAAGAATTAAATATTTCTATATTGTTAGAGTCTGTAATGCCTGGCATTTTGCCAGGGGGAGTGGTTTGTGAAGTAACACCAGCGAGCCATTAAGTGTGGAGATTCCTTATTGGTTGACTGCTGTATCGAGTTTATGTTAATTAAGATAAGCTGTGTGGAATGTATATATACTGCTCTGGTTCTACAATAAACGGCTCCCACTCCTGCTGTATCAATCTACACAAGTTGCTCGTCACCCCTCCTCCCCCCCCCCCCCCCGGTTATTTTGCTGCAGCCGGACTGTGGCACTATATTCCCTGGAAAATATCCAATCAAAATCACCTATCATAGTACCACCCTCTTATTAATAATAATGATGCTTTTTAGATTCCTTGTTATCCAGTTCCAATTTGGATGGACATTACCTCTGGCTACAGCATCTCACAGATGAAATACCAGACAAGACTGCTGGTTGCTCTTTAAAGAAGCCTGCTGCATTACCAGTTTATATTTGACTGAAATGCCTGTTCCACTTGCCAATGTTAAATATCTTGCTGCCAGCACTTAATTCAAGAGCCACCACCTGCCATGAAGTCTCAATTTTGCAACCCAAGTATAATTTTTCTCTATTTACAATTCTATATCAGTTTATCATCCATTCCCACCATAAAACTCTATCTATATTGCAAAACCCTATAAGTTCAGACCCATATTTTACACACAAAATTGCCTACTGCTGCAGATGGTGCTCAATGAATCCTCATGTGAATGAATGAATGAATGAATGAATGAATAGCAAGGGTTGAAGAAGTGGTCTAAGGAGGGGAGTCATTTTAAATGGTAAAAGGGAGTCCTTTTAAATGGTAAAAATAATGAACCCCAATAGTGACCCAAAACTTTCAGATCTAGGATGTAAAAGAATTGTATTAGAAGTCTCACCACCACAGCCTCTTCAAAGAATAACCCATATTTTTCAACAAATCTAATGATAGTCTAATTCCTCTTCCTAAGAGAGTTACAAAATAAAAAGTGAAATATCATCTAATTTAATATTTGATGCAAATCCAATGATGCGTAATCTACTCATTTCTTAGCTCCGAACAGTTTATTTGTGTTTGTAATCACATCTGCTCTGCACTTTCAAAAGAGAATAGAGCATTGCCAATTATGTTAATATTTTAGTGCTCAAGCAGAGGACAGATCTTACTTGCTAAATACTGTATCAGTTATGAATTCATTCAGAACCCTCTATCCTTAAATTAGTAACAGCATTTAAACATGACTATGTTTTGGCTTCTCCAATATTCCTTTCATTGCCCCTGTGTTAGTTCAATATCACCAAAGTTCTTCCTTAGTTTCACTTGACCTGTGTTGCCAACCATCAAAGGAAGGAAACTCCCTAAAAATTGACTTATTCCATCTCTTTGCATGATACCTATTGGGAAAAAATAATAGCTAATATATTCTGAATATTTCTTATGTAACATGCTTTTAAAATATATTTTATGCACATTATCTGAGAATGCATTCCCAAGGAGTCGATTAAATTATGGACTGAAATATGTTTCAGCACAATTTATATGTTTATGTTCAAATCCCCAGAACTTCAGAATGTGGCTGTATTTGGTGGTAGGGTCCTTAAAGTGGTAATAAAGTTAAATAAGTCTCTGGGCATACAACCTAATCTAATATGAAGGACTATCTTACAAGAAGAGAAGATGGTACACAGAGACACCAAGAATAACACTGCACAGAGAGAAAGCCATGAGAAAAATCAGGAAGGGGGTCCATCTGGAAACCAAGGAGAAAGGCCTCTTGGGGAAATCTGGCACTTTATTCTTGGAAATCCAGATCCAGAATTTTGAGAAAATAAATCTGTATTGCTTGAGCCACCTAGTCTGTGGTATTTTATTATAATAGCCCTAGAAAACTAACATAGATGCTATTATTGTCTCAGTTTTACAGAGGAGAAACAGAATCTTGAATAGGTCATAGTCCAGTATGTGGTAGAGCTAGTATTAAGACCACCATCTGAGTTCAGAGGCTGTGCTGTTTGACACTGTTCAATTAGTCTCTTTCTTACCTTAGGATAGGACCAATTTGCACTGGATTTAGACATCAGATTGTACCTGGAATTGTGTTGAGAACTTGTATGCTTTATCAAACCAAGTTGTTGGTATGCTTAATAATTTTCTGAAACACTGCCAGTTGTGTTTCTTGCTTCTGAAGACTTTGTCCTGCACTTTTCCTCTAGTTCTCCTAGATAGACTCATTTCTCCTTTGATTCTTCTCTTGCCCCTTACCTTGTGTCTATGAAAAAGTCAGTATTGCCAAGATTGTCCAGTAGTTTATCACTGTAATTTTTCTTGACCTTTTCAAATCAAGTCCCAGTCTTTTGAAAATCAGGCATCCAGGGACATTTGCCTATTAGTATCGTTCTGACCCCTCATGGGTTTCTGACTATTCCCAAGTGTGAAAGCCAGCTCACTGCCTTCTGTTTCCACCAGAAAAATGCTCTGTATGCTGCATCCATTTTCAATATTTATGCCCCTAGACACATGGTTTGTTCACATCTTTCACTTCTAATCACTGTGAAGCCAGTTTTGTCTTCACTCTTGGACAATTCCCATGTTTTCTTAATGTTTCAAAGATCAGGCTTTTCATTTGTCCCCTGTCCCTATTGTTTACACCTGGGGTAATGAGATAATCAGGTTCAAATTAGCACATGTGGGATAAGTCCAGGCAGTACATGAAAAGAAACAAGGTGTGATCTAAGCGTAGGGTATGGAAATAATGTGCAGGTAAAAGTTATTGCATTTCAAAATGCCAAGAATCTTAGAAGACTGAAATTTGTTGAAGTGTTCACATGGATATGGAAGTTGGTCAATATCTGCTGTGGTAGGGATGTGTCACCCAAAAGCCCTTGTGTTAAAGGCTGGATTGCCATCCTATGGTGCTATAGGGAGGTGGTAGAACCTTTAAGAGGTGGGGGTCTAATAGGAGGAAGCTGGGTTCCTAGGAGCATGTACTTGAAGGGCAATTGAGACCATGGGCCCCTTTCTCTCTCTCTTTCACATCTCTACCACCTTGAGGTGAAGCAGCCTCCTATGCCACAAGCTTTCGCCATGATGTGGTGTCTTGCCATAGGCCCATAGGAAAGGGACTCAGACAACCAGCTTCTGAAACTCCTAAAACTGTGAGCCAAAATAACCTTTTCACTTTATAAGTCAACTATATCAGAAATTTTGTCATAGAGACATACATCTAACTAATGTAGTATTGGACAGAATAAAATACAGGTGAAGTTGCAAAGAACCATATCTTTCCTACTAAGAAGAAAAAATATTTTTTTTCCTAAAAAGTTTCATATAAATTTACAAGAATACTGAGTATGTGATAGATAACTTATTTTGTTTTTCTTCTCTCCTGTGCAAAAATCTATGCAAAATGTCTTTCTATTTTATTGTAAATGTAAAGGCTTTAAAAATAGTCCATAAATAAATGGAATACCCAACAGCCTACTGCTTCAATTCTCTACTCTTATGAAAACCTAACTGACACTTTTCTTCTTTCCTCAGGGTCTTTGCCCTTGGTCTTCTCTCTACCTTCCACACTCTTTGTTCAATCTCTCCATGCAAATTTCTCTTCCCTCTAACTTTGCACAAATATAACTTCCTCTCTATGGTCTTTGCTGATTACCCTGCTTAAACTTGCAACTCCCTGCCCCCAGAAAACCCTTTTCCTTTTTCAGGCTATTTCTTCAAAGGATTTGTCATCTTCTATCATGCTGTATAATTTGCCTGTTTGCCTTATTTATTGTTTGCTTTTTTCTGCAACTTTCAGTTACTGACTTGTGTGTGTGTGTGTGTATGTGTGTGTGTTTGTTGTTGTTGTTGTTGCTCTTTGATGTATCACCAGTGCTTAGGAAAGTGCCTGGCACATAATAAGTACTCATTATTTGCTTAGGAGTGGAATGACTAAACAGGGTAGGGAAAATATTTACATATGCATCTTTTTGCTCTAAATCTAATAAATTATTATTTATTATAAAGTTTATATATAAAACTTGCTTTCTTTAGCATCAGAAAAGGTCCTTATCCTTTTAAGTCTTAAAAATTAAACAGATTTTACTATTACTGATTAAATCATTGTGATTTTAGTGCTTGGCCTGTGTCGTCCTATGAAGGATGCATTTGCTACAGTCAATACTAAAGACTCTTGAAATGCTTCTGAGCCATGCTGCATAGATTCCACAATTCTATGAATACTACCAATGAAAACAAACTAGCATACATATATGAACATAGTATCAAATCTGTGAAAGGGAATTTTAAAAGCAGAAAAAAGAAAACGGTGCAAAATTGTAAGTACCCATAAACTACAACCATCCCTCAATATTGCCATTTTAGTATACATGCACCCACATCTACATAATTGCAAGTGTGCTATTTGTTCACATAATTCTCAATTTTTCTCCTACCTTCTCTAGAACTCTTTCCAAAACCTTGAATTTGTCTTGGGGCTAAAGTGTCTTCAGGGAATGGTAGCTGCTGGCCAGGAATCATCAGTGATCATGAGGAATTCTAAAGACCTAAAGACTTACATTAGCAGAGGAAAATCATATGCAATTCCAAAACTGAGAAATGGCATCTATCTCTCAAAAATTCTTGATGTTTACTTCTAGGAATCTATTATTAAATTTTCATTCATATATAATTGGGTTCACATTGTTCATGCTGTTTGTAACCTATTTCTTTCATATAATAATAACCGTGAACATTTTCATATCCAGTTCATCTTCCTACTTATCACCTACATACCATTTATCACCTGCACCAATAGAGTTATTAAAAAGACTGCCACAACCAGAGTTACAAAATAATCAATCTGGATGCTAAATGAAATCTAAAAGACATCATATTTTCTCTCCTTTATCTGTGGTAAATACCATTATCTCTCCCACTAGCCCTCCAACTGTGATTTATGTTCTTAAAGAATTTCTATCCAGTAAAGAAAAATGATGCTTCACCTTTCACTCTCAATTTTTCATAATGGACATTTCTAACAGCATATCACATATCACAAAAAAAGCATGCCTTTTCTGATCACTAGATGACAACCAATGGAACTGTTTATTCTTACCAACTTTCTGCATGCACAGAGACCATGTGATCCGGGAAAAATTGTTGTTAAAATTTTTACAATTGAGTTTAGGCAATGATATTTTTCTCACTCTTAATTGCAAATTTAGTTGATATTAAAAGCTTCTTGTAATTACAAATTAAAACCATCAGACATCATTTCACATTTGTTTTGTTTGGGACACAGTAATTATTCTTACATATGAGATGTTGGAAAAGATGTAAAGCAAGATGAACTCTATTTACAGAGTACCCATGGGAGAGAAACTTGTTGGGTATTACCTTTTAAAGTTTAAAATGTACATAGTCAAATATGCAACTATCCCAAGCTTTAGGATATTACCCTGCAGGAATACTTAGGTATTTACACCTGGATAAAAGTAGAAGAAATTTGATTGTAGCACATGCAATAGAAAAAATAAAAAGAAAATAAAGCAAAGCAAAGTTACTGTTTCAATCAGCTTTTTGGCCACTGTGACTTAAAGATCCAACCAGAAAAACTGTAGAGGAGGAAGGTTTATTTGAGGGCTCATGGATGGCAGAAGAGTATAGCAGAGGGAAGCAGCTCACATAGTGATCAAGAAGTAGAGAGAGAGAGAGAGAGAGAGAGAGAGAGAGAGAGAGAGAGACCCCTTGCCAGATACAAATATATACCTCAGAGCCATGCCCTAAATCCCTCCTCCTCCAGCCACATACTAGTACTTCAGTTACCACTCAGTTAATTCCTATCAGAGAATTCATTCACTTATTGGGTTAAGACCCTCACAACCCAATCATTTCTCCTCTGAACCTTCTTGCATTGTCTCACATGTGAGCTTCTGGGGAACACCTCCCATCCAAACCATAACAGATGCATTGACACCAAGCATAGTTGAATAAACTGGAATATCCTTTCAATGGAATGCCACAGAGCAGAGAAAATGAATTCTACCTGAAACAGAGCTGAGGATAAATCTCAGAAACCTCTGTTGAGTGGAGGAAGTCATATACATATACACAGATTCCTGGAAGGTTTGAGTGCCTTGCCCACTTACATGAAATGAATACAAATTGAACCCAAGGCCACGGATATAAAAGTACGTTGCTTAACCAATATACTCACCTGACTGGTCCAAAAAGATTAAAAGGAAAGAAAGAAAAGAAACCTAAGAGTAGTTTAAGGATAAAATGAGAGACGAGGAAGCAGAGTAAAGTAGAGTTTTCTCTCCTCAGAAGCTTGACTGTGGAGGGCAAGAAACAGAGTAGTGAATGGGAATGAGAAGTGAGAGAGTTTTGTCCATGGAAGAAACATGTAAAGGTACATATACTGAACTTCAAGGTCCAGTGGGAGGAAGTTCTTTGAGAATACCAGAAAAATGAGGTGGACTCATTGGGTGTAGTTCTGAGGAGACAGGTGGATGGCAAGGAAAAGCAGCTGTGAGGCTGAAGCAAGTAGAAAAGTGTATACGTCTGGGGGTAGAAGAAGTTAGAACGAGGGCTGACGGACAAAGGCACTTTGTTAACTTAGTTTGTATGTAAGGTGGACATTCAAATGGTAAAAATTTCAAATGATACTACATGCATTGTCATAAAATATTAACTATAATTCCTGTTCAATACTATGGAGTCTCCCTCCCTGAACTATTGCTGCTGTCTTTTCTGCTATTTGTTTGCATAATCACCAAACATCTTATATCACTATTCCTTGTTACAAGAATATTAGTTATTTCTATGCACTTCCAGTATGGGAGACAATGATTCAATTAGTTGTTATCTGTGCACTTTCTATGGAAGATAACAATACAGTGTTCATAAGCCAATCTCACATAGTTCCCTTCGATTACATTTCTGTTTCAATTTTTAAAACGCTATTTAACATTTAATTTATAACAATGTAATTATAATTTTTGATGATTCCTAAAGCTTATGTATAAGCTGCCTTTAAATTCAAACTTTCTTGACCTCACATTCAATATGTTTGAAATTTTTGTGCTAAGATTGCTTAAGTTATGATTTTACCTGATATACAAAAACTGTAATTTTGCTTTCTTTATTATCTTAAATTTTCTAAAAGGCACTTGCTTTGAAATATTAGAAACAATGTGGCCATGCACATAAAGGTCAACAAGACATCCTGACTGCAACCTGACGCCTTCTTCCATATTCTCCTCAAATTTATTTTATCGCCTTGACCTTTTCTCGCAGCCCCAGCTGAATGATGCTCTTGGCTTGTGGAATACATTTTGCACTGATGTTATGCTTTCTTGAAGAATGAACCTGTTCTTATGTCAGTACAAATACCAATTTAACATCACAGTGATTCTGGAGGGAGTTGGGAATATGAGTTTATTTATCAAATAATGAGTATTGCTCATTAGTCTGGCACTGATTTATTTGAAGGAAGAGGATGGGTAAGAACTTAGGTGGTAATAGCACACAATGGCATATTATAACTGTAGCAGCACTGAGAGGAATTACAGACCTTCCATGGAACCCACTGCTCTCTTAACAAAATCAACCCAAATACAAACTCAAATACTCAGCAAAAGCTGTGTTAATGTCCCACATGAATTAAGCAAGACAGAAAACCATGGCTACCCAGTAGGAATGTGAGATGCAATAAGAGAAAGGATTCAGAATCTTTTGGAACCTTTGTTTTTCTGTCAAGAATGCACTCTCTTAAATAGTAGTATCATTACTCTTATGGCATCAGGGTGGCAGTGAAGCTGGTTTCAATTCCAACATATTTACCAAGGGAACCCTGAGCAACTTCCACAAACTCTCTGTGAGTCCTGATCTATAACAAGTAGAAAATAATAACTTCCCAATGAGGTTGTTGATGTAATTTGGCACCTATTGTGAAGAATACCATTATTTTGCAGTTATGAGCCTTTTATATCTAAAGTAAAAATGATAATACCACCTTCTCAGATCATGCATCCCTGATATTTCAAACTAAGTAAAACCCCAATCACTCTTTTACTTATAGGAAATTATTATTCTCTTCAAAGCTCATTTACCTAAAATTATTTCATCCTTTTCTTTGCTCAGCTGTTGTTATCTTCTCCTCTACTAGACTTTAATTTCCATAGTGCCAAGAATTTTATCTGTTTTCTTCATCAATTTAATCCTACTACCTAAAACTCTTTCCAGCATAGAGCTATGCTTAATGTATATATGGCAAATTACAAAATGATTAAATGATAAGACAGAAATAGTTTGATGTGGAGACTCAGGGGAAAACTGTACACTTTGCACAACTAGCTCAAACAATTCCAATCTTTTAAGGATTCATACAGCAAAAGGTGGAAATGACATATTACAAGAAAAACTTAAAGGAACAAACCTAAAAATGAGTGATTAGCTCTTGATTTTGAGAATTTGTCTTCAGGCATATTATCTTGGTGCTTGTATTTTATGTTGGGTTTTTGGAAGTTAATAATCTATCTCATTAACAACAAGGCAGCAAAGTTTATAATGATTTGAGTCCTTAGCATTTGAAAGAGTATGTTTTCTGTCATAAAATATTTTATCTAATTATCCAGTATATATGTATGAAAAGCTAAGTTACAGAAATTCTGATTGCCAGGAATATTCTAATATTTTTACTTAAATACAAGTCCCTCAAGAAACACTTTCATAAGTCAATGACTTGTAAAGCTTCTTTTTAAGGTAAGAAAGTATGCAACTATCTGCTCAACAGGGACAAAATATAAAACCCAAAGGCATGTCCCCAGTGACCCACCTCCTTCAGTCACACCCCAATGACCTACAATTACTACCCAGTTAATGCTTATCAGAGGATTAATCTACTGATTAGATTACACCTCTCATAATCTGATCATTTCACCTCTGAATATCTTTGCATTATCCCACACATGAGTTCTGGGGGGACACCTCATATCTAAACCATAACACTGAGGATTGCAGAAATCACAGAGTCATACATGATTGCCAGAGTCACTGCTCTTTTGTATGGGGTGCAATAGACCTGGCCCAGGAGTCGTTGGGCTGTCTAATCATTTTCTAGCTGTGTCGAAATCCTGGGCGAAGACCACTGTTACAATGACTGCAGTACAAATAAACTAGAATTTGGGAAGTCCATGAGCTTGGAATCAGGGTGGCAGTGAAGCTGGTTTCTACTCCAGTCTTTTCACCTGAGCAACTTCCACAAACTCTCTGCATTTTAGGGTCCTCATCTTTTAAAAAAATAGAAAACAATAATTTCCTAGGAGGATTACTGTCAGAATTTGGCATCTATTAGATTCTCTAAATCATGATCATTCCAAAACCTAGTGCTCAACAGTTCTATGGTTTATATTAAAAAGGTCATGGAGACACACACAAAAAAATTGAAGATGTTTAAAATTAACAAGACTTTATCATTCATTGTTTAATTAACAATTTTCCTATTTAATTGTATTTAACATGATGTAAAAGGTTTGATTCTTTCCCCATCAGTTAAATTACCACTGTGCTATCCCAGAAAAGTGTGCAGAAATCTATTTTATCCTTTTTTTTTTCTTTGAGAGATGTCAAGATGTAAAATTTACTTTGGAGGGAAGAAATATCAAATATCTACATGTATCCATCACAATTTTTTTAACTTTCTATACTATTTACATCTCTTGTTAGTTGTATTTTGATCCAATTTTGGTCTTAAGATTCTTTCATGTGTGCAAGAAATAGAAACAATTTTTCAATTGTACAAAGACAATATCTTTGCTTTTATTTCTTCCACATCAAATTAACTTATTTAATAAAAGTTCCTAATACAAGATGATTTTATTACTTATACTCCTCATGTTGTACCTTTGATCTCCAGCTTATACATGCTATATATCTTCTACTATGTATTTATTGACTTACATCTCCCCATTCCCCCATTTCCTACCAATTGTTTGTTCTTAGTCTGTGTATATTCACCCTTTTGTTTTTTTTTTTTTGTAAAATTTCACATATAATTGACATCCTATTTTTTGTTGTTTTGTTTTTTGTTTGTTTTGTTATGTCTAGCTTATTTCATTCAGCAGATCAATGCAATTTTAACTCCATGCATCTTTATTTGCCACTGCTATAAGTATTTCATCATCAATAAAGTCATAATGAGAGGATCTTTTTAACACATAGCTAGGAAAGATAGCTATGTTGACATGTGTTCTGATGCCAGGTTCTGATTTAGATATTAATATATAATTTTAGAGCATCTTTCTAGTGTCTTGGGTTAGGACAAATATTCATAGTACTAACACATAAATACAATCAAACACTATGTTGATATTAAATACTAACACTGATGTCAAATTAAAAATTTGTAACACATGATAGAAGAAAATGCAAAGACAAGGCACTAAAAATTTGTGAATTTACTATATTTTACATATTTAGTATATATTTTATAGTAAAAAAGTATACATTTAGAAAGTGATATAAAATTTCTAGATTTTTATTCACTTGGGTATATGGAGAAAATATTATTGAAATAAAAAAACAGACATATTCCCAAATATAGTGAGACATTTTAATACACATCTTCCCATAACTAATGGATCAAGGAGATAGAAAGTTTTTAAAGAGATGTTCAATGAATTTGATTTCATTTACATGCTAAACTACTTGAAGATATTTACACTTTCCAAAATGAAAATTAATCCTGAATCAGAGTGCTATTAAGCTAGAAATTTTTGACTAAATTAACATTGAAAGATTAGTATGAGAAATTGAGAAATACAATTGTAATGACCTATGTGTCAAAGAAGTCAGTAGAAATTAGAAAATATTTAAATGATAATGAAAATGATAAAAATGAAATATGTGGGCCTCACTAAGCCATGATTACAGGGACAATTTTGATCGGAAGCATACATATTATGCAAGATAAAGTCTGAAGACCTATTCTCTATGTTCTCAAGAAGAAATAACCAAAAGAACATATAATGAACACAATGGAAGAAAAAGGAAAGAACTAATCTAATAGCAAGTAAACGATGAAAGAGAAAATAAATACATGTATAAATTGAGAAAGGAAAAGAGAGGAGGATACATTATCAATACCATAACTGATAAAAGGGACGTCATTAGAATCTGACAGATAAAAGGAGACAAATGTGAAAAAATTATCTACTGGTAAATTCGAAAGTTTAAAGACTAAAATAAATTTTATCAAATTCATGTATAAGTTCATCATAATTTTGATACAATATACTGACAAGGACATTTGGGAAAAACAAATCACAAGGTATCTTATTTGTGGATATAAATAAAAAATTGTACAGAAATTTTTACAAATTGTATATAGCCATCTATAAGCATAAACTTAGTTTTAATTTTGAATTTATATATATATATATATATATATATAAATTTATACATATAAAAATTTAATTTTGAATATATATATATATATATATATATATATATATATATTAGATTGACACAATGCCTCTATTTTGTTTATTTATTTATTTTTATGTGGTGCTGAAAATCACATGTATGAGGAAGGCACTCTAGCACTGAGCCACAACTCCAGCCCCTGAAATTAAATATATATTAAAAAAAAATTAGAGGGGATTCAAGATGGTGGGCTGGAGGAGGGCTGCATTCTGTGTGGCTCTATGACCTGAGATTCAACTAGTAGAAATACTGTTCCTCTGCGAATGGTTAGAGGACCACTGACAGCTTCTCCAGCTTCTCTGTGCAAGAATCAATGCTGCCGTGCCCAGATAGGACTTCTGGCCACCCAACGCAGAACCTCAGAGTGCCCAAGCAGGACCATTGGCATCAGTACCAGTGCAGGACTCCTGGCCACCCATCCACTCAGGAACTCTGGCCACCACTCCCATATGGTCCCCCATCTACCAATGTGGGGCTCTCCCAGTCGCCTCCATCATGGGACACTACCATCATTGTCATAGTCCCCTATACATGGTAGCCTGAACCTGGGGGCACCACACAGGGTCTGGAGACAGCTGCCAGCCACAATACTGCATTCCACAGGGCTGCATCTCTAAACATGCCACTCACTGCCATGCCTGGCCCCACCTGATCCCACCTGACTCAACACCTGATCGCTAAAAGCAGCTACCTCCATCTTGGGGGCACATTTGTTGCCATCTTTAGTTGGGGCAACCTCCAGCTTGGAACACTGGCTTGGGCTTAGAAACAATATCAATGTACATTTAGTCTCCAACACCCCACTCTCTCTGGCAGCTGCTAACCCAACATAATGCTTGTGGTTACATGGCTGGTCTGTAGCTCTCAAAACCTGGCTTTAAACTGCCCAATACAAAACAGCTTTCTGTGGTAGGTGCACAGCCCCCAGAGCATAGCCCACAAGACCTCCAGAGAGAAAGGTTCCTGATTGGAAAGTAATAAGGGAGGGAGTAAGTGAAATTCAGTTTAGAGACCAGGAATTGTGAGGTTTACAAGTGATTTAAGGAAGTAAGACCAAGCACCCACATTACATGAGCAGGACCAAAGAAGATCCTTGGGGTTTAGTCTCCCATCAGGGACTGACAAGCGATATATGCCACCTCCAGGAGCTCCGCCCCCAAGACCAACCCTCCCACACTAATAATCTTCACCACCCTGAGGGTGGAGATACCAACAAACAACAGGCAACCCCACCTATTGAATAAGAAGGGAAGCAGGAAAGATACTGATATACAGCAAAAAGATCCTTGATCCTTGTATATCTTCCTTTGAGATTCATATTCTCTCTCTCTCTCTCTCTCTCTCTCTCTCTCTCTCTCTCTCTCTCTCTCTTTCTCCTCCAGCCCTCACATCCCCAACATTTCTGAAACCTAGTACTTTTCATGAATTAGGCTACTGAGGACTGGGATAACTGAATAGTATATTACAGTTGTGTTGTATATTCATTTATCTCCTATTTTTACATTTTTATTTTTCTTAATATTTGTTTGTTTGTTGTACACACTCTATTGTCTTCCCACTTACTTGTTTCCCCAAAATCACTTTATCTCTCTTCTTTTGGTACTATTTTCTAAGTTTCCTTTATGCTTTCTAAGATCTAATAACTCTATATCCTCACCTCTTATTCCCTCAGCATCTCATCCAACACCCCACCCCTGGTTCTTTGTCCACCATCAGAAACTATAGACCCTTTTGCAAACCTACTGTTTATATTGTAGATAACAATTGAACCCACCATTTCTGTATATTGTGACAAAACCATAAATGTCTTAATAGCAGCTATTTATTTTAAGGTTATATATTGTTTATATTGGGATCTGTTAATATTATTCTCCCCCGTAAAGGAGAGATATTGGAATCTTGCTGGGACACTATAAGCCTATAGTGTAAAAACTGTAATGCCTCAGATCTGCAGTGACAGAAGGGAAGACACATGAACAAAATGAAAAAAAAACAAAGAACGAAAGTGCCCCAAACAAACCAAGATAACACATTATTAGAATCCATGGCCAGCACAACAGAAGAAATTTCAGAGGAGTTCAAGATGTACATAATTAAAATGTTCTTTGAATTAAAAGATTATCTAAGAGAGCAAATACAAGCACCAAAGATCATTTTGATAAGGAGCTACATGAACAAATACAAGAAGCAAAAGATTATTTCAATAAGGAGATAGAGGTTCTGAAAAACATCCAAACAGAAATCATTAAAATGAAAGAAACAATAAACGGAAATAAACACTCAATAGAAAGCACCACCAACAGAGATCACTTGGAAGACAGCACCTCAGACAATGAAGACAAAATATATAATCTTCAAAACAATGTTCACTGTGTGCAATAAAGATGGTAAGAAACCATGAGTGGAACATTCAAGAAATATGGGATAACATAAAAAGACCAATTTTAAGAATTATTGGGATAGAGGAAGGCATAAAGTTATAAACCAAAGGAACAAACAATATATTCAATTAAGCAAAATCAGAAAATTTTTCAAACGTGAAGAATGAATTGGAAAATCAAATACAAGAGACTTGCAGGATACCAAATGTACAAAATCACAACAGATCCACACTAAGGAACATTATAATGAAAATGCCTTGTATACAAAATGAGGAGAGAATCTTAAAAGCCACAGAGAAAGAAATCAAATTAAATATAGGGGGAAAACAATTAGAATTTCTGCAGATTTTTCAACCCAGCCTATGAAAGCTAGAAGATCATGGAACAACATATACCAAGCTGTGAAAGAAAAGTGATGCCAACCAAGAATCTTATATCCAGCAAAATTAAGCTTTAGTTTTCATGATGAAATAAAAAGATTCCATGATAAACAAAAGTTAAAAGAATTTGCAACTAGAAATCCTGCACTATGGAACATCCTCAGCAAAATATTCCCTGAGTAATATTCCATTGTGTATAAATGCCACATTTTTTTTATTGATTCATCCATTGAAGGGCATCTATGTTGGCTCCACAGTCTAGCTATTGTGAATTGTTCTGCTATAAACATTGATGTGGGTGTGTCCCTGTAGTATGCTGTTTTTAGGTCCTTTGGGTATAGTCCGAGAAGAGGAGTAGCTTAGAGCAGATTGTGCTAAGTGAAGTTAGCAAATCCCACCAAAAAAACAAATGCTGAATGTCTTCTCTGATATAAGGGGGATGACTCAAAATAGGGTAGGGAGAAAGAGCATGGGAAAAAGATTACCTCTAGATAGGGAAGAGTGATGGGAGGGCAAGGGAGGTAGAGGGGAATTGCATGGATGATGGAAGGAGACCCTCATCATTATACAAAATACATGTATGAAGATGTGAATTTGGTGTCAACATATCTTGCATACAGAGATATGATAAATTGTGGTATAAAAGTATATTAAGAATTGTAAGGCAATAATAATAATAATAATAATAATAATAATAATAATAGAGCTCATGTTAAAAAAAAATATTCCCTGAGGAGGAAATTAAAAACAACAATGAAACTCAGCAAAGGGAGGTATTACACTAAAGGAAAAACCAATCAAAGGAGAAACTAAGTTCAAGTTAAATACCAAAAATAAACAAAAATGACCAGGGATACAATTCATGTCTCAAAAATAACCCTGAATATTAATAGCATAAACTCATCAATCAAAAGACATAGACTGGGATATAGAATTAAAAAAAAGACCCAGCAATAAGCTGCCTCAAAGAGATTAACCTCATAGGAAAAGACATACACAGACTGAAGGTGAAATGTTGGGAAAAATCATACTATCCACATGGACTGTGGGGTTTCCAACCTCATACCAAATAAAGTAGACTTTACATGAAAGTTAATCAAAAGGGATAAGGAAGGATATTTCATACTGCCTACAGGAACCAAAAACCAACAAGACATAACACTTATAAGTTTATATGCCCCAAACAATGGAGCATCTACATTCATCAAACAACCTTTTTTCAAATTCAAGAGTCAAAGAGATCACAACACAATAATTCTGGGTCACTTTAACACACCTCTTTCACCACTGGATAGATCTTCCCAAAATAAACTAAACAAAGAAACTCTAGAACTCAATAATACAATCAATAACTTAGACTTACTTAACTGACATATATAGAATATTTCATCCATCAACGAGTGAATACACTTTCTTCTCAGTAGCACATGAATACTTCTCTAAAATAGACCATATGTTATGCCACAAAACAACTCTTAGCAAATATAAAAAAGTACAGATACTAACCTGCATTCAATAAGATCATAATGGAATGAATAGAAATCAATGATAAAATAAGAAATAGAAGCTACTTCAATACCTGGAGACTAAATAATATGCTATTGAATGAAAAAATAGGTTGCAAAAAAACATTAAGGAGGAGATTAAAAAATTCTTGGAGGTGAATGAGAACACTGATACAATGCATTGAAATCTCTGGGACACTAGGAAGGCAGTTTTAAGAGGAAAGTTCATTGCATGGAGTTCATTCCTTAAAAGAAGAAAAAAATCTACAAATAAATGACCTAAAGTTACATCTCAAAGTTCTAGAAAAAGAAAAACAAATCAATCCAAAAGCAGTAGGAGACAGGAAATAATTAAAATCAGAGATGAAATCAAAACAAATGAAACAACTGAAAAAAAATTGACCAAACATAAAGTTCAAAAAATAAATAAATAAAATTGATAAACCCTTAGCCATGCTGATGAAGACAGGAGAGAGAAAACTCAAGTTACTAACATTTGTGATGAAAAAGAAAATATTATGATAGACAGAAATACAGAAGATTGTTAGAAATTATGTTGAAAATCTGGATTCCAATAAAATAGAAAATATCAAAGGCACTGACAAATTTCTATAGTCATATGATTTGCCCAAACTGAATCAGGATGATACAAGTTAAACAGATCAATTTCAAGCAATGAAGTAGAAGACACCATCAGAAACCTTCCAATAAAGAAAAGTCCAGGACCAGATATATACATAGCTGAGTTCTACAAGACAATAAGGCAGAATTAATACCAATACTCCTCAAATTATTTCATGAAATAGAAAAGGAGGGAACACATCCAAACTCATTCTATGAAGCCTATATCACCCCTATTCCAGAACCAGCCAAAGACACATCAAAGAAAGAAAACTTCAAACAAATATCTCTAATGAACATACATGCAAAAATTCTCAATAAAATTCTTGCAAATCGAATAAAAAACCATATCAAAAAGATAGTACACCATGATCAACGGGGGTTCATCCCAGGGATGCAAGTTTGGTTCAATATATGGAAATCAATAAATATAATTTATCACATTAATAGACTTAAAGATAAGTCTCCATAGATGCAGAAAAAGCATTCAACAAAATACAGCACCTCCTCCTATTCAAAACACTAGAAAAACTAGGAATAACAGGCACGTATCTCAACATTATAAAAGCTATCTATGCTAAGCCCCAGGCCAACATCATTCTAAATGGAGAAAAATTGAATATATTCCCTCTAAAAACTGGAACAAGATGGGATGCCTTTTTTCACCATTTCTATATAACATGTTCTTAAAACTCTAGCCAGAGCAATTAGACAGAGGAAAGAAATTAAAGAGATACAAATAGGAAAAGAAGAATTTAAACTATCACTATTTGCTGACAATATGATTCTATATGTAGAAGTTCCAAAATATTCCACCAGAAAACTTCTGGAACCCATAAATCAAAGGCATTTCTGTACATCAGTGACAAATCCTCTGAAAAAGAAACTAGGAAAACTACCCCATTTACAATAGCCTCAAAACAAAAACAAAAACAAAAACAAACCTTAAGAATCAACTTAACGAAAGAGGAAAAAGACCTCTACAATAAAAACTACAAAATGCTAAAGAAAGAAATTTTAAAAAGCCTTAGAAGATGGAAAGATCTCCCTTGTTCTTGGATAGGAAGAATTAATATTATCAAAATGACCATACTATGAACAGATTTAATGCAAATCCAATCAATATCTCAATGACATTCCTCATAGAAATAGAAAAAGCAGTCATGAAATTCATCTGAAAAAATAAGAGACCCAGGATATATAAAGCAATCCTTAACAATAAGAGTAAAGCAGGTGGCATCACTATGCCAGAACTTAAACTATACTACAGAGCAATAGCAAGAAAAACAGCATGGTATTGGCACCAAAATAGACTTATAGACCAAGGGTAAAGAATAGAGGACAAAGAGACAAACCCACAAAAATACACTTATCTCATATTAGACAAAGGTGTCAAAAACATATATTGGAGAAAACATAGCCTCTTAAACAAATGGTGCTGGGAAAACTGGAAATCCATATGCAGCAAAATGGAATTAAGCCCCTATCTCTCACCATGCACAAAACTCAACTAAAAGTGGATCAAGGATGTAGGAATTAAATAAGAGACCTTGGACCTAATAGAAAAACTAGTAGGCCCAAATCTTCATGTCAGATTAGGCCCTGACTTTTTTTAAAATAATTCTCCTATGGTGCAAGAAATAAAATCAAGAATCAATAATTGGGATGTATTAATACCAAAAAGGCTTCTTCTCAGCAATAGATAGAATCAGTGAGGTGAACAGAGATCCTACAGAATGGGAACACATTTTTCCACACACACATCAGATAGAGAACTACTCTAGGATATATAAAAAACTAAAAATATTAACACCAGAAAATACCCCCAAATAATCCAATCAACAAATTGGCCAAGGAACTGAACAGACACTTCTCAGAAGAGCATATACAATCAATTAACAATTATATTAAAAAATGTTCAACATGTCTAGCAATTAGAGAAATGCAAATCAAAACTATTCTAAGATATCATGTCCCTCTGGTCATAATGGCAGCTATTATGAAGACAACAACAATAATTGTTGGAGAGGATGTAGGGAAAAGGCACACTCATACATTGCTGGTGGGACTACAAATTGGAGCAGCCAATCTGGAAAGCAGTATGGAGATTCCTTGGAAAACTGGAATGGAACCACCATTTGACCCAGCTATCCCTCTCCTCCATCTATACCCAAAGTACTTAAAAACATCATATTACAGGGACACAGCCACATCAATGTTTATAAGAGCATATTTCACAATAGCTAAACTGTGTAACCAACACAGATGCCCTTCAGTAGATGAATGGATTAAAAAAGTGGCATTTATACACAATGGCATATTACTCAGCATTAAAAGAGAATAAAATCATGGCATTTGCAAGTAAATGGATGGAGTTGGAGAAGATAATGCTAAGTGATGTTAGCCAATTCCAAAAAAACAAAAGCAAAGTACATTCTTTGATATGAGGATGCTGACTCATAGTGGCGATGGGGGTGGGGTGGAGCATGGTAGGAATGGAAGAACTTTAGATAGGGCAAAGGGACTGGTAGGGAAGGGAGGGGAAATGGGAGTAAGAATGACAGTGGAATGAGATGGACATAATTACCCTTAGTGCATGTATGAAGACATGAATGGTGTGACTCTACTTTGTGTACAACCAGAGACATGAAAAATTGTGCTCTATACATGTACTATGAATTGAAATTCATTCTGCTGTCATGTATAACAAATTAGTATACATAAATCAATTTAAAAAATAAAATAAATTAGTACACATATCGAGTTCTTACACAAAGGAATTTAATTTCAGCTTAATAATAAAAAAATAAAGTAATCCACCGTATTGACTTAATTGATGTAAAATGTACATACATATGTTATTGCACTAATAGATCAAAGTAAAACATTTTATAAAATTTGGTAAGTATTCACATAAAAAATTCTTTACAACATAAGAAGATAATAGTCTTAATCTGATTAAACTCATATAATTTATTTATTGCAAACATTCTAGATGGCAGAACATTGAATTCCACCTCAAATTGCAGAGTTCATGATATGAAGGGAAATACATATATGCATTATTTTTGGTGCTGGGTCTATTATCTACCAATAACAAAGAAACATGCAAGTATTAATTACTGTTGGAAAATAAGTCTAACATTAAAAGGCAAACCAGCAGGGATTACATGACCTTGGCATAGGAAAAGATTTGTTAAACAGCATACAGAACAACCCACTAACCATAAAGATAATGATTGTTATATACCCAAATGTGAAACTTCTGCACATTAAAAGACACTACTGGCAATGTGACCAAGACAGAAGCAGTAGATATCTTCTGTCTCTTTTCAATTCTATGTAAAATACACACATATATATACGTATATGTATATACATATACGTAAATATATGTATGTTGATAGACTTATATTTGGAATTATATAAATAAATCTTACAAAAATAACCACAAAATTAAAATGTGAGATAGGAATGTTTAGGTGTATATGTGTATACACATCGACTCATGGAAAGGAATGTGTTTAAGAGCACTGGTAAAAACTGTCATGATCTAGAAAATGTCATGATCATTACTGGTAGAAAACATAAATTTATATCATAAAGAATTTATCAAGTGGATTATTATATATACAATGAAAATGAATAAATTATAACTTCAAGAAAGATAAATATAAAAATTACAAACATGATGTTGAGTGGAAATAGTGATACATCAAGAACTTCATGTAGTCATTCCCCTTTGTGTTCAGTTCCAAAGAGTGAAAACATATATGATAAGACATCAGGATAAAGCTATTTTGGGGAAAGGGAGGAGGGGATGCAGCTATTGAAGAGGTATAAGAAGAACTTTGGAATTATGGACAATCTGAGTTTTCTTTTGGGGGGGAGGTCGTTTTCTGTTATTATCCTTTAGGAAATCACACATATGAATAGCTTTTGCTGAAAGTTAGGTTACCTGGTAGGAGACCTTGGTACAGGTGATTTATTGAGGCAGTGCTCTTGAAGGAAAGTAGGAGAAAGGACAGGAAAAGACACTAGGAAGGATGTCATCTTACATTAAATTTAGCCTTAACTTCATTCATTCATGCAAGGATTCTGGAACATCACTTTTATCCTTGTCAGATTTTAGACAAGGGGGAAGAAACCTACCCTGCACACACCATCTTCTGTGAGCTGGACTGAGGACTATAATCTCTCCTCTGAGCTAACTCCAAGGCACTTTTTCAGAGAAGGGCCAACAGCTAGGGCAGCTATTAGCACGCAGCACTTGGAGTGGTGGAGGATGGACACACTTGGTGACAAAGGATGGGACACCAAATCATCTCTTATGGACATGAATCCTACCATAGAGGAACTCACATATTTATATGTTTTCAGTCTTAAAACCATGGGTTAAGGTAATACATCTGATAGTGTACTCTGAGCACTATCCATAGAGCAAGAATTTGTTTATCAGGTTCACTATGACTACTTTTTAATACGTATCTTCTTTCCAGTCTCCTGATCCTCTAAGGATTTGTTTCTTTTTGAATACCTTTTTCATCTATAATTCATTGCCAAGAACTCTCTACCCCATAGTAATCACGTGCAAGCCTTCTTGTGTTTTTCATACATTTCACAATCTCTGAGATACATTGACTATGAAAGTCTTTCCTTGGCCATGGTTTTTCTTATCCTTTTTTAAAATTTTTAGTTGTAGATGGATACAATGACTTTATTTTATTTATTTATTTTTTATGTGGTGCTGGGGATGGAACCCAGTGCCTCACACATGGTAGGCAAGTGTTCCACCACTGATCTAAAACCCCAGCCCAGCCATTGTTTTCTTAATGGCTTTGCAGGAACTTTTCTTTCAACTTTAACCATCCCTGACTACTAATGTGATGTATGCATCATCTATAGGAAAGTTGAAAGTTAAAGAGGGCAGGGAGAAATTAAGGTCTGGTTAGTATGGTAGGACATGAGACTAAAGAGAGAAAGTAGGATCATATTACTGAGCTTTATAATTGTGTATTGCATCTTATTAGACCCTGGAAATACAGAGGAAAATGGTTTCCTTTTAGAAAGATGTTGGGATGGTATATTGTTTCAGATTTATATTTAATAATCAATGGCCATATTAAATGAAGTAGTTATTTTCTATCTGTGATTGAGATGTATGCCTCCCTAAATAAGGTGGAGGATAAATCTAATGGTGGGATGGATAAGAGAATATGAAGAATTGATGAACTTTATATTGCAGCAATGTGAGTAGACAATGATGAAGATCAGATATGGGAGGGTTGCACAATGACTGATGGAAGGGTGGCATGTTACAGGAAACTTAAGCATAAAAATTCAAGGACTTTATCATGAACTCAGGGTAGAAAGTGGGAAAAAAGGTCAAGAATAACTGGCTTACTCTGAAGTTTCTCTTCAGTGTAACTTTTGGTAATGTGAAATACCAAAACATGGAAAGTAGGTTGAAAAGAAAATTTGCTGAGGAGACACATGATTTAGATTTTTTGACTAGAATTTGAAAACAATTTGGCAAATCTAGAAATTATAAAATTCAGCTGAAGGAAATGTACCAATCACATTTTTAACATAGTTCAGAAATTACCTGTTTTTTAAAAATTGATTTTATAACAAAAATATTGACCTCTGTGAAATTTTAACATCCATAAATATACTAATATCCCCAATAACGTTTATTTTCTATTAACTAGCCAGTTGATTTTCCATTTTGCAATCTTGTGCAATAACTTTAATTATTATTGCAGAATAAGAAAAATGGCACTTGAGGAAAGTGTGTGACTATGTCAAGTTGATAGAACTGGAATTCTATAATTTTTACCAGTTCCTAGTATAATACTCTCTCTTCCATTTTACTATTTCCTTTGCTGCATTTCCTTCTGCCTTTGTAGGACCACTTTTTCTAATTAAAAGTTCATTTTAACTGTAATTACTCATCTGCTCTAGCATCATCTTCATATCTGTTTAATTTATTTGTCATCCTTAATAAAGACCATGAAAAAATAAATTGGTGACTCACTTATAATTTCTAAAATCTTGGAATGTCTGAGCTCAAATTAATCATAGATATTATGACACATTATTGATGAAGAAATAGATTCTCAAAGAATTATTCAAGTCTGAAATCCATGTTCCCACTGCACTCTGAGAGCTATTAAATTATTCTCTAATGTTAAGGCCAAGAATATTATCATGCATATCTTAATTATGTCTGTCAAATAGAACTCAGCAAACACATGTCAACATAGTGACACCCAAACATCCATCTATAATGCATCCTTAATATGTTAACATTAAAATAGAATAACAAAATTCAATAATATGAAGTGTTTATCACAGGACAATATAATCTCTTCAATATATCATCCAGTAAATCTTTTTAATCAGAATTCACATAGAAACACCAAAGCAATGCAGTCCTTAATCCCACTTCCAAGAAGCCCTCAGTGACCAACCTATCTTATATAATACAATTAATAATTAAAGTTAGAAAATGCAAACAATACACAGATACACAAAATTGCAAGGGAAGTTTTTTTTTTCTCTACATCATCCGTAAAACATCTGACAATAGACATTTTATTCATTCATATGTTCATAACCATATTTATATAAACAGGCATTTGCTAATATTTTATCATACTATGAACACAGTGGGTGTATGTATATTTCTCAATGTCAGATTCCAGAAAATGCACACCTAACAGATATACCATATTTTTGTTTACAGGGAGCAATAACTCTTGCTTGAACAAAAGTTACTTTGAGTGACTACTACCTGCTAATTCTTTGGATTAATGTACTTCCAAACTGGGGCTTGAACTCATTCCATTTATTTCCAGGCTCCTATTTTCTTTAGGAAAAATGATAGATCTGTCTATGTACACGCACATGCGTGTACTCTGATCCTGATGCTTAGTAAACACTCTACCACTAAGCTATACTTCAATCCTAAGATAGCCATTGTTTGTTTTCATTTTGTTTTGTTTTGTTTTGTTTTGTTTTGTTTTGTTTTGTTTTGTGGTGCTGGGGATCCAACTCAGGGCCTTATGCATGCGAGGCAAGCACTCTGCCAACAGAGCTATCTATATCCCCAGCCCAGGATAGACATTTCTAATTAATCGATTTCTAACATTCAAAACTTTTCAGGAAAAAAAATACTCTTGTTTTTCTTATAAAACTTGTTTCATCCTAAGATTCAAACCTCCAGATTTAAGTGATTTGAACACATTACCAATAAATAATGTGATACCATAGTTTTTTCAAAAACAAAAAGTATTATCACCACAAAAATCAGCCTAAAGTTGCCATGTTTTAGCTTGTATTAGAATTTCTTCTCTTTAATCATATATAATTTTGCATTCCGCATTTATACGTAATTATATATTCCCAGAAATTTTTCCTTGTGTCAGTCTTCACTCTACTCATGCAAAGATTGCGTTAGGCAGAAGCATTCTAAACATTGCCTTTGAACATTAATATTGGTACAGATTTTCATAGTTTAGATAATCTCTTATGAGTAGCTGTGTACATCCGTGAAGGCATCACTGATTGTTTAAGACAAATACTTTGAAGTGGGATTACGGAGTCAAGAATGTGTATACCAATGTTAAGACACATCAGAGACTTTGATGTAGGGGTATAGACATTACTTATGTTTTTTCTTGTTGAACAAGTTTCTATCTATGAATAATGCACAAACCACTTCTTGCCAAGTAGAAAAAGAATAATGCCACAGGGAAATGAAATACATGGTTAGACTGGAAAGAGGAGGCTTTTGAGATGTGTTAGTGGGAGAAAATGTTTAAAATAAAAAAAAAAAAATTAAAAAATACTAAAAATAACCAAAAGCTCATGATGATCTCACACAGAATTTTACTCCAGAGCAAATGACAAATAAAAGAGAAGCTGGGCATGCACAATATTGCTATGAGTAAAAATGTTAAAAATAGTTTATGGTATTAGGTAAAATGGAGTGGTGAATATACTTGATTTTCAGTATGTGCCATGGATCTAATGTTTGTGTTTTCCCTAAATTCACTTGTTGAAATCCTACCCCAAAGCGATGGTATGTGGATATAGGGCCTTTGGGAGGTGATGAGGTTGTGGTGATGCCATCATGGGGGTGGAATGGTGGATCTCTTTCTCACCATCCACACACTTCCATGTGAGGACACACCAAGTAAGAGGCCATGTACAAGCCCAGAAGAGAGCCCTCTTCAAAAACAGAACCATGCTGGCACCTTGATCTTGGACTTCCAGTCTCCACAATTATGAGAAATAGATGTTTGTTGTTTCAGTCACCCGTTGTAGTGATCTGTTTTGGCAGCCCAAACTGAATAAAGCAGTACCCAAGTGGAGAGCTGGGAATAAAGCTTATTTATCCTGGGGAAGGTTCATGGGAAAAAAGATAGTTTTCTCAATTGTACAGAATGTTCCTGTGAATCTTTGATGTAAAAGTCAGACCCAGATTCGCAGTAACAAGAGATACTCCAGGTGAAAGATTGCAGTAAACTGATAGAGTGAGCCCAACTCATTCCATCAGCATGGTCCCAGGACTTATTCAATGTTCCTTAGAAAACCCTGCAGAGGGAATTCAAGTTGAAGCTGCAAGATGGACTGTCAGGTCCCGAGACTACAAAACATGGTAAGATTGTTTACCCCACAGGTCTTGCTAGGAGTGGATATTTTCTATGAGATTTGAACAGTTGGCTGAATAGAACATGAAAGTGAAGATTTGATTCCAAAGATTTGAAGCCAGAAAGGAAAGAAAGATAAAATAGAGAAGACAAATAGCAGTGAATGATAACATCATAGCAGGATTGCTGTCCAGACGATTTGTCCATCCATCAGCATGGTGCTGGCTTCTAGAATGTTCTTCCCAATCTTTTCCTGGCAGAACAATACAATGCATAGCACTATCCTGGTTGGAATTTTGCTCTCACCTCTTCTCATAATGTTTTCCCAAACTAATGGTCCCAACCTTATTTCAGTTAGGGCAGTATACCAATCAATTTTCATTAAATATGATAAAAAATATTTAAGAAAGAAAGATTTTAGCTCACAGTTACAGAGGTTTCAGTCCATGGTCTTTGGTAGAGCTGTTTTGGGACTGTGGTGGCACAGAACATCATGGTGGGAGTGCATGACAAAGGAAGACTGTTCATTTCGTGGAATCCAGGAAGAAAAGTGAGAAGAGGGAGTTGGGATCCCAATACCTACCATGGGCACATCCCTGATGACCCACTTCCTTATACCAGGCCCTGCTTCTTCTTCTCTCTCTCTCTTTTTTTTTAATGAACAGAATGTCTTTATTTGTTTATTTTTATGTGGTGCCTAGGATTGAAACCAGTGCCTCATACATACTAGGCAAGCACTCTGCCACTGAGCTATAGCCCCAAACCTAGGCCTCGCTTCTAAAAATTCTGTTACCTCCCCCAATAGTGCCATGGGCTGGGACCGAGCATTTAATACATGGTACTTTTAGGGACATTTCAAATCCAAACTATAGGAGGTGGATTAAGCAACAGATACTTACTGCTCGTAGTTTTGAAGACTAGGAAATCCAAGCTCAATCTACTGGTAGATCTAGTGTTGGCTGAGGACCCGCCCAGCTATCTCCTCAAATGGAAGATATAGAGAAAATGAGCTCTGTGTCTGTGTCTCTTCTTCAAAGAGCACTGACCCCATCCCCGAGGGCTCCACTCATGATATGGGCACCTCTGGATGGCTCCACTTCCTAATATCATCACCATGAGGTCAGGATTTCAACAAATGAATTTATAATAGTATAGGGGCACCACAAATATTCTATCCACAGCACAGCCTTTGCCCAATATTACCATTATTTACTTAAGTTATGTTTGCAAAGAAAAGCATTGTGTTTCTTCATGAAGAGATATCATAAATACACATGAACAGCAAGAGAAATAGTTCTGGAGGGGTTTCTGTACTGCTGCTGTGTGCATGAACAAGGGCTGTAAGGGAGTTCTCCTAGGCCTTCCCTTTTGTGCAGGTGAGAATCTGGCCTTCTGTGTTCTGCGGTTCTGAAGCAAGATGATGTGGACTTTGGATAGGCTTCCTTCTTCTTAACCTCTTTGACCTCAATCTTCCCATTTAAGGCTGACGAGACATCAAGAGCTCTAAAATATCTTGCACCAAAAAAAAAAAAAAAAAAACCGGGGGTGGGGAGAAGAAGCCAAGAAACAAGCAACCCTCTACTGTTTTAAAACTATTCCATGATTCTTTAAAAGGATAATGCAGCCAGGAATTAAGTTGTGGAAATAATAGATGTGAAAAACTTTAACAAAATAAGAAGCAGAGGTGCCACAAAAATACGTTCCTAGAACAGTTTTTTTTTCCATTAAAATGAAATTTTCCACGGCTTGGTATTTTAATCAAAATTACACTGGGGAACTGAAATGAAACCATCAGACTGTAGTCAGTTTATTTATCTAACCAGAGGACCTTGCCAGTTTCCAAGCAATTTTGTTTCATTTTCGCATCTTGCTGTGTCATGTCACACATCAGAGGTGCAATTGAAAATGAAATTATCTGTAACCATGTCACCTTAATAGTATTTATTTAAAATGCTTATGTTCTTCTCTGGCACTTTATTAATTCTAAGAACACAGTATGGTAATTTTAACTAAGGGCTCTGCATAAAATTAAATTTTAAGATGTGTTGATGATTTTGTCAACAAGTAATAGGATTTGTGTGAGTAGCACCCATAGACATGTTTGCACCTGGGAGAATAAGTATTCTGAAAAAAAAAAAAAGCATTGCTTAATTTCTTTTGCTCTATCAAGAAAGAAAACTGACCACAGGGGCCAGAATGGACATACCCATTTATCCCCATGAAACGAAATCCAAAGGGTCCATTTAATAGTTAAGAAACTGACAGCTGGGGCCCTCAAGAGTGAATGATCTCATGCTGGGATGCTAACAACATTCACTTTATTAAACCATTGCTTTGAGCAAAATGTTTACATCTATGGATGAGGAACATGAAGTCACCTCTTCTGTTTTTTAATCAGACATAGCTCTTCTTCATCACTGAGTCATTTTTATTTTAATCAACAAAGATCTCCCTCACCACTGCTCCTCAGCTGGTGAGAAGGCTGCTGTTTCTCAGCATGGCTGTGGGAAGGGGCACACTGTTGATGAAAACTCTCTTTGTTTGAAAACACTGAATCTGCAATTTCTAATCTGAATGCTCTGTGTTGTTCTCATGTCCACAAGTCTGTTCAAGGTGTGTGTATGTGTGTGTGTGTGTGTGTGTTGTGGTGTTTATCTGCAGTTTGAGTATGTGTGTATGTATGTCTGTGTGCGTCTGCATATCTCTGTGTGTTTATGTGTGTGCTTGTGGAGAGGGGAAAGAGGTGTGCAGATATATGTTTGTTTTAGAAATCTTAATCCAGTTGCTACATAGAGACTTGTCCAATGTTCATTTTAGTTATTGCCTTCATCAGTTCATATCTATAGAATTTTGCTTTCACCAAATGGCCTCAATAAGAATCTCCCTATTTTTATTAATTTTCCTTCTGTGTATTTGCACTGGTAGGCTTTCTAATGTGAGATTTCTGAACTCTAGTTTATGTACATCTTCTGTGCCTGTTTGCTTCTAGGAAAGATGTTTCTGTCGTGATTGTAATATGGACAGAAAAGGGATTCCCATGTGCCTGGACTTCAACTCTGAGGCACTGCTGTGTGTATCCCATTACCCAGCTACCTGGCCTAGGGCAGGTGCAGGCTGATCCCACCTAATCATCCCACCCCCTAGACTTGTATGAGTTACAACGTTCTCCTCCTGTTTCTTTGTTATTTGAAAAATGTGGGATGCCTTTGGATGTAAGAGACTCTGAAGCACCTGCTGGGGTAAGAACATTAAACACGCGTTGGACTGCAGGAAACCCTCATGCACCACATCTAAAACCTCTGATGTCCAGAAAAGTCTCATGTAACAAAACCAGAAATGGTGGTAGCCATAAGAAAGACATTACTGTTTATTTTAATTTTTTAAAAGACCCATATTTCATATCATAATACGTTATAGAGACAGATTTAACAGAGAGAGAAAGGGAGGAGGGAGGGAATGGGAAAAAATTAAAACAGATGTGGATTTTAGGATAGCAAAATAATCTTGATTATAATAATTGGAAAAGGTAGTAAAGAAATAAAAACTAATTCCTGCTTAAATTTTAAGTGTGGAAATTCTAGTAAAGAAAGTTGGAAACAGAACACAAGAGTTAAGGCCCCCATATCCTGTTGCTAACACCTTATGAAATGTCCCCCATCTGAGTGTGAATGAATTCAGTGACTCTTTTGTCTTGAATAAAACACAATAGAAGTAATGAAAAGCCCCTGGTATGAGTAGGCTAAAAGGAAATTCATGGTTCTCTTCTGGAAGACCTCTCCTTTGAGAGAAACCAGTAGTTGGTCATGTTAGGGGCTGCTCTGGGGAGGACCATGTGGAAAGGAAGTTGAACAGCTGTAGGCCAGCAACCATGTAGGAACAAAATCCTGTCAAAAATCACTTCAGTGAGCTCAGAAGATCTTCCCCCATTTGAATTTCCAGATGAGACTCCAGTATCTGTTGATTCCTCTAGAGATTGCTGCCTTGTGAGTGACCTTGAAATGGAGGCACCCAGCTAATATATTCCTGGGTTCCAGATCCACAGAAACTATGTATAATTTATATGTATGTATGTATATATATATGTAAAATTATATACTAATGATTTTCTAGGAAACTCCATCTAGAGTTTGTCCCTCCTTGGTTTAATTCTGCTCACCAAAGTGCAAACTGGGTCTGCTCACACTTCACCTTTTGGGCAAGGATGTTCTCTGTATGATGCATACAGCATGCTAATATTGGATTGGGTTTATGATTTCAAATGTCAGGGTCAAGGCTTTGCAGATAAAGGGTCTATTCCTAGTCCTGAGATGCTGTGCAGCCACATGGTCAAGTAGGATTTTTCAGCTACAAAGTGTCAGATTTGCTTGGTATCCATGGAGGACTTTGAAAGGATTAATGAGGATAATGTTAAGTCTCACTACATGATTCAGAAGAAAAATGCAGCATGACAAATATTCTTATGTTCAAAGGTAACCTATTTTTTCTTAAAATATTTTTGGGTTACCACAGGGACATAAACCTTTGAATAAAGTGTATTTTTGATCTATTTTTTAACTGTAATGAGACTGGTGACAAGCTAACAAAAATTCAGGGTACATAGTATTTTCATCATGATGGACTGGATGGAGCCTCAACCAATACTCAGCCATTGTCACCCCAAAGCCATGTGCATTTCTGTTCTCTGCAGGGATCCAATATCAGATCTACCTCCAATTGACAACATGATTTAGGGTCAGTCTTTTAAAAACTTGAGTCTCAGTTTCCTCATCTTTAAAGTTGTATAATCATACTTACCACAAAATCATCACAGGGTTTTGTTTGTTAGTGATTCTCCACACCTTGCATTTGAGCATCTAACTATTCCATGGGCAGATGAAAGTAACATTGTGCATTGTGAAGGTTTGGGAGCCTAGTAAGAACTACATAACTGTTTTATCCATTCTTCTAGTATTATTATTTCCTTGTAGGTCCAAATGCATGCAAGTATATCTCTTGATGTCATTTCAAGAAGCCTCATCAATGACATCATTTGGCAGAGAACCTGTCTGTTTAGGCAGATGTCTCATGTGAAGACCTTGAAAGTGCTAAGCATGATGGATGGATGTATTTTCCATCCTTGCCATGATTTTATTAATAAGCATATTTTCAAATACTTGTTTGATATATTCTTTGTTACTACTCTTTCTGCTTCTTCAAATCATGAGTTGAAGGACAGTAGCACATTGACAGCTACTAAGAGGACATAAATAAGTTATAATGCTTGTCATTGTAGCCACCTGGAACTTAAACTTTGTTCAGTCTCTAGAAATTCAGCCTGGCAATAGGTTATAAGTATTATTTTGTGACTTTATTATCAAATGACAACTTTTTTAAAAACAGCAGTTTAAGATGCATTTGGGAGTTGAAGATTTTGAGCATTGAGTACAGAAAGCCATTCCTACATGCAGATAAGTCAGTATTGAAGTGCTGTTCTTTAACTAATTTTCCCAATATCGCAAACTTAGAAACTTTATAAGAATGCAAATTTGTTAAGAAAATGGCATTCCCTTTTCAAATTTGTTGTGGAATTTCCAATGAAAAGACTTGGAGAAGCTAAAACATATGTGGAAGATCACAGGTGAGAAAGTTTATACTCAGCCATTGTCACCCCAAAGCCATGGCATTTCTGTTCTCTGCAGGGATAAAATGGTTTTCATTTCTCAGACAAGATTGCTACATGGAACCTCATCACTAAGTGATGTATAACATTGGAAATAAATATTGGAACCGGTGGGTTGTTCCTGAGATCACCAAGTATTATTATGTCATCTTCCTGTTATGTGTGCTAGAATGACCTCTAAATATTCATATCTTCCTGGTGTCCACCAGGAGTGATCCCTAAATTCCCAGACTTTATGAAATTTTTAAACATAAACACAAGAATGTAAATTAGCTTAGAAGACAGGAAGAAAGAAGAAAGGGAGATAGGAACAGATTCATGTGTGCTCTTAAAAATTTCAAGCCTCTGGCATTTCATAAATATTAAAAATCATCTTTCTAAACATCGTGTCAGCACTTGCCTCTTTTCAACAATATCTCTGGCCAGTGCAAGTGCTGTGTCTTATTCTTCCAGTTTCTGTTGAGATACCCATCTCTGATAGGGAACATACTCCCTCTGGAGGTGTAGAGTGAGCAGTTTGAAATTTCCTCCATATTCTTATCATTTATAAATTGTCTTAGAAACAATTTGCTGAGTATTTGCTCTTGGCCCTGAAATTAGTTCTTGCAAAGGAATGCAAAGGTGAATATGGATTAGTCTTAGGATTCATTTGTTTACCTTGTGACTAGGGACCCATGTGATAAAAGACCTTCTTCAACACAGCTGGATGGAAATAGTTAGGGCACCTCATTCAGGATAAGTCAATCAGCATTTCTTCTCCTATTGAATGGAGGTGAGTTCCAGGACGCCTTATCATTCTCTTGGGGGTCCCTGAAAGGAGTTCTCATGTAATATTTGACATGGGTAGTTGTATTAGAGGCAGTGAAAGGTTACCTGAGAAAACCAGGCTTCCAAAAATAGAAACAAAAAATCAGATTCCTATAGAGAAACAACAGTGAATGGTCAGTGAATGGCACCAAAGAGAGACCAAGTGGACAGTCATTTGTTCTTTTATCTTGAGATGTTTCCTTCCCAGGTATTCAGATCTGCTTTTCAAGAAATCTTCCTCCTTTATGTTTTAGATATACTCTTATTTTTTTTTCCTTTGAAAATCCTCCCTTAATTACTTGGGCTGATGTGAGAGTGCTCTCTGCATACAACTCAATGAATCCTACAAGCCTCTTGGTTATTGAGATAACTCCTGGCGTAAGCTCTGTTGATATTAAAAAGGTATGTCTATGGGCACAATGTCAGTGAAGGAAAAGCAAAGAGCCCTAATTTTCTTAGGTCCTTCTTTTCCATTGTTGTGTCCCTTTTGCACGTGCTTTGTTTAACATCTCTAATCTGTATGGAGGGCAATGATCATAGATAAAGTTTATTTCCCATGCCAAATCAGTTACCATTTTGACCACCGTTTTGGCTGAAGGAAGTATATGCAGACACTTAGAAGAAGTTTTAAAAAGCAATCTATTAAATTGTCTCCAGGATCACCTAAAAGTTATAAAGTCAAGGTCAAGTGAAAAAATAAGCTACTCCATATCCTTGGATCATACACAATGGAGTTCCTCACTGGTATATTTACTTACATTCTACAAGAATGTTCTCTAGGTGACAAATTGTCTAATGGATCACCTTCATTTTTATTTCTGGAAATTTCTTATTCTTTTTGTATGCCTCACCTCATCCCCAATCTCAGCTTCCCAGCTGTTTTTCCCCTTTCCAGCTTTCCTTATTCTAAATACATATCCTGTATCAATTCTTCTATACACTTTTATGGTAAAATTATTATTCCTGTCTCTCTACCACCTAGCATACCTGCCCCTTTGTGCTGCTGGGAGAGAAGAACTAAGGCATCATTAATGGGGTTTTATCTGCAGCCTGATTTTCCCCTTTCCTTTCATTCAAGCTCCAGCTGCAAGCCTCTCCTCAGAAGATGCCCTCCCTTGAAGTTTGTACTTATCCTTTTCCCTTTGCTTGGAAGAAACTTCCTTCTCCACTTCTTTCTTTTATGGATTACAAATCCTCGTTCAACTTTGGTGATTGCAGACACTTGCACTGTATTTTATTGTATTGTAATTTATGTGAGAATTTTCCTTGTGTAATTCTGCATAACAAAAGGTTTTGTGTCCATAAGCTCCATGTACTATCTCTTACCTATCTGAAGCAAATTTTGTATGAAATTTAAATTTAAATAACATGAATAATAAAGAATAAAGAATATTTACTAAAAAATACAAAAGTTATGAAGTGATTAATTAAATAGAAGAACAAATGACTACCTAGTTTCTATTCATTTTGAAACTGGAAATGAATACCGTACATAAGATAAATACGTAAGTACAGAAGAGGGTAAATTACAATGTGGGAATTTCTTCCATGTGGTTCTTTTATCTGTTCCTATTGGGACAGCACAATTCTAAACAAGTTATAATACTTATTTTTTAAATATCTAGTTTATTTTTTCCTCTGCATAATAACAGAAAACAATCTCTTTAAAGGTTTATGAGCATCTTGAATAAACTGCTTGCCCTTTGTGCTAATGACAGTTAATGAGTAGAATTATTAGAAACCATTGAGAAAACAGACATTGCAAAGTCAGATCCCATCAAGATCATGTGCAATGAAAGCTGAAGTTTAAATTCATATATCTTTATAAAGTTGGGGGGTAGAAGAAAGCTGTGGGAGCTGCTAGAAAAATCATGAAAAATTGAACAGGGTCACAGCACTCAACAAACCTTCTACTTTCCCTGCCAAAAGCTTTCTGGTGTCTCTTGTACATTTTCTATTCTAATAGAATGTAATTGTGTTGCAGGTCAGCAGTGACTGCTTGCATTCATAATGTCCATTTATAATAAAAATGCTATAATTTGGATTCTAAAAACATTTGTGCTGCTGACATAGTTTAAAACTTTTCAGGTAATTAGAAAACTCTATCTCTAAAAAATGCAAAGTTAATACATTAACATTAGTGAGTATGTTTCAGAGTTATTTTTTTTTCTTCATTTTTTTTCTAACAACTGAAACCATAGCCCCAGGGAATGGTTATCATTTTAATATGAGCTAATTACCAGGTAATTTCCAGCATTCAAACTCATTTTTTTATGGGACAGCAGGAAGATGGCATAGAGGATGGAAAGTGATAAGTAAAATCATGTTTTCAACATATGGAATATTTTTGTTTCATTTGGTTCATTATTATTTTTTAAAAAATGTATAGTCTAGTCTCATTGAAGGCTATGGCAGCTTTTGAGATTTGTGTGTTTTCTTCACACGCAGATTCTGGCCTATACTTATGGAACCATGTCTAAGGGACTGGCAGTGGCACTACCTATCTTTGTGAGGGTGTCTTCCATTATGTAAAACTGGAGATAATTGCCAATGATTAGGAGAACTGAACGCCCAAGCTATGTCACCTTCACCAACACTGAACGATTGATCGATGATGCTGCAAAGAATCAGGTTTGAATGAACCCCACCAACATGTTTTTTTATGCCAATACTCTGATAGGACGGAGATGTGATGATGTTGTCATCCAGTCTGATATGAAGCACTGGCCCTTTATGGTGGTGAATGATGCAAACAGGCCCAAAGTTCAAGTAGAATACAAGGGAGAGAGAGACAGTTTCTATCTAAGGGTGGTATCCTCTGCTTCTGACAAACATGAAAACAATTGCAGAGGCCTGCCTTTCCAATTCTGTGGTCACAATGCCAGCTTACTTCAGTGACTCTCAGCATCAGGAAAACAATGATATTGGAACCATTGCTGGTCTCAATGTACTCAGGACAATCAATGAGCCAACTTCTGCTACTATTGCTTATGCTTCATACAAAAAATTTGGAGCTGAAAGAAATTTGCTGATTTTTGTTTAGGAGTTAGCATGATTGATGTATCAATCATCACTATTGAGGATAGAATCTTAGAGGTCAAATCCATAGCCAGAGAGACCCACTTAGGTGGAGAAGACTTTGACAACTGTATGGTCAATCATTTTGTTGCTGAGTTCAAGCACAAGCATAAGAAGGACATCAGTGAGAACAAAAGAGGGTTCTCTGTACTGCATGGAAAAGAGCTAAGCACACCCTCTCTTCCAGCACATAGGCCAGCATTGAGACTGATTCTCTCTATGAAGGAATTGACTTCTATACCCTCATTACCTGTGCTTGATTTGAACAGTTGAATGTGGACCTGTTCCATGGTACCTCCATCCTGTAGAAAAAGCTCTTTGAGAGGCTGAACTAGACCAGTCACATATCCATGATATTTTATTGGTGGATGGTTCTACTCATATTCCCCAAATTCAGAAGTTTCTTCAGGACTTCTTCAATGGAAAAGAACTGAATAAGGGTATCAACCCTGATGAGGCTGTTGCTTATAGTGTAGCTGTCCAGGCAGCCATTTTATCTAGAAATAAGTCTGAAAATGTTTAAGATTTGCTACTTTTGGATGTTACCCCTCTTTCCCTTGGTATTGAAACTGCTGGTGGAGTCATGACTGTCCTCATCAAGCACTTATACCATCATTCCTGCCAAGCAGACGCAGACCTTCACAACCTACTGCCAACCAGCCTAGTGTGCTCATTCAAGTATATGAAGGTGAACACACCATGACCAGGGGTAATAACCTGCTTGTCAACTTTGAGCTCTCAGACATACCTCCTGCGCTTAGTGGTGTTTGTCAGATTAAAGTCACTTTTGATATTGATGCCAAGGGCATCTTCAACATCTCTGCCATAGACAAGAGTACAGGAAGGAGAACAAGATAACCATCACCAATGACAAAGGCTATTTGAGCAAGGAAGGCATTAAGCACAGGGTCTAGGAAACTGAAAAGTACAAAGCTAAAGACGAAAATCAGGGGGACAAGATGTCATCCAAGAATTTGCAGGAATCCTATGCATTCAAAATAAAAGCAATTGTTGAAGATGAGAAACTTCAGTGTAAGATAAATGATAAGGACAAACAGAAGATTCTTAACAAATGTAATGAAGTCATCAACTGACTGAATAAGAATCAAACTGCAGAGAAGGGAAAAAAAAAAAAAAACTTGCATGAAGGAAGAATTTGAATATCAGCCAAAAGAGCTGGAGAAAGTCTGCAACCCCATCTTTACCAAAATGTACTAGAATGGAGGAGGCATGCCCGGAGGAATGCCTGGGGGATTCCCTAGTGGGGAGCTCCTACCCCAGGGGTGCTTCCTCTGGGCCCACCATTGAAGAAGTTGATTAACCCAGCCCAAGGACAGATGTAGCATTGTTCCACATGGTAATATGTGGAAGACCCAAATTTGTAGCAAATTCTGTGGCAGTTTTAAAATTGCTGCTACAGTAAATTATTGGACATTCTCAATAGTTGAATATGGAACATGTACACAGGAAAAGGAAATAATATTGCACTTTATAAGCCCTGTATTATAAGTGGGAAATGCAAGTCTTAAATAAAAAACTGTATTTAAATTGGCATAAAAAATAAATAAATGATTCTAGTAAGGAAAACTAAAGATTTATATCAGTAGAGATTTAACACCTAGGATAAAAATGCTCTGATATTCTTACATAAACTCACAATTGCATCTTATTCATGGTACCACTCATAAAATGTGTTAGATTCAAAATGAAGTCACCTGTGTCAAACTCTGACAAATGAAGCCAGGAGAGCACAGAAGGAAGGCTCTCACATGTGGTCTGCCTGATAACAGAAGCCACCTCAGGGGCAGCTGACCACTCACCCAAGAACACCTGCCCAACTCACCACCTTGCAAGGCCCCTCCAAGAAAATAGCCTGCTGTGCTCTAAGGCTAGGTTACCAGACAGCTGCAGCCACTCTCCAGTCAGGGCTTAGCAGTGCTCATATAAAGCCACAGTACCAAGGTGCTTTCTTTCAGAACATCTTGCATAGCTTTCCTCTTTCCCTAATCAAACCCCAATTTTTCTTTTTTCCCCCCTTGGACATACAAAAGACTACCCCAAGCAACCTGAGCATGAGTGTATTTTTTTTAATTTATTTCCGTACCTTTTGCATGGAGGTTTCCTTCCTTCCTTCCTTCCTTCCTTCCTTCCTTCCTTCCTTCCTTCCTTTCGAAGAAAGAAAAAAAAAAAACACCCGAGAAACAGCTAGAATGTTTTCTATAAACTCTAAAAATTATGCTAAAGCGTGATCCATGTATACTGTGTGGGCTGAAATGTGTCCTCCATCCAAACTCCTAATACTCAGCACCTCAGAAAGTAACTGTACCCTATACCTGGTTTAGAGTGGGCTGGACGTCCATTTCAATTCATGTCTTTATAAGAAGGAGAAATCTGAAGATCTCAAACTGATTAAAAAAAAATAAACACCTGGGTTCAATCCCCAGCATTACACAATAAACAAACAAACAAACAAACAATGTATGCCAACTCTAAAATGACATAGATATTAACATTGTCTAACAAATATTTTAAAGCTTCATGCTAAAAACTTTTCAGTAAATAATTGCAAACATTCTTGATACAAATGCAAACAAAAAGCTTCAGCCAAGAATAGAACATCTCAACAAATTCACAGAAAATACAAAGGTTTTGGGGATAAAGAGGAGAAACACTTTGGAAAACTGTTCTAATGTGAAGAAGTTTAGAAGAAACAGATAATTTTTACATTTTTGAATTTTGTAGTCAGATTAGTTTGCTAAAGAAAATCGCCTTCATCTTTAGTCTTTTCTACTGTCATGACATACTAATATATTTCTAAACAATAGGTTTAGGTTTTATTTCTTGTTTTTCAGTTTTAAGAACAGTCTGCTGACTTGTGACTGTGGGAAATGAGGATATAATCTTGGATACACACACACCTTTATCTTCTTCCATTTTCCCAGGGTACTTTTACATTTCTATTATGTAATTCATATGGACCACTTCTGAGTAATGGAGCATATTTTGACTAAAATTATATTTTATATACATTTTGTCTAATATACATTTTTTATTCCTATCATATCCTGTACTTTTTAGTTTTCTTTTTATTCTAAATGTTGTCATTGTTTTATTTATGTATCATGGTCTAAAATTCACATCCCTAAAAGATTGACCAGAGTCTTGTCTTGGCAGTGGGAAATAATGGAGTGGGAAAAGACTTTTTTCTTTATTAGTTGTCTTTCACTTTTATGACCTATACATGTGTTGTTTTGTAAGAAATCAGTGCAACTAGTAGAAACTAGAGGGAAAACTTTTTTAGACATTTGAGATTATTATATTGTTCTTTTGTGCACCAACTTCAAAGAAGAGCAACAGATGCCCAGAGAAATCGAGAACACTCACCATCATTCCCAGCTAGTACATCATGAGACCAGTGCTGCAGCCATATCCACATCACTTGAAAGGTGAAGGGAAGAAGACAACAGCAACTGAGTTATGTGGTGTCCGGAGCTCATCTCCAGGGCATGGAGAACAGCCAGGGTGAAACAATATGTTCTAATTTGTGGGCAAAAATGTAGTCCACATCCCACTGGATGGCAGTTCTGAATTGAAAAGGGTTAGGGGCTTCCAACAGGATTAACTAAAGATCTGAGAAGGAGAAAAAAAAAGTACTATGAAGAAAACTGAACCCATGATGACAATAAAGAAGGCCTTTTCAGGTCCACTTGCAGAAAAACATTGCTGTTTTCTAGACGTGAATTTAGCTTGAACAAACTAGGAAACATACCTGTGAAGGGACCAAGGAATACGGCTTCTTGGCCAATTTACTCAAGCCAGTGCTGAGTGTCTTCCTGATCACAGTTAATTATCTTTAAGAAGGGATTATTCATAATAATCTTGCATCCATCCCATAACAATTAGTAAAGAGCACAACTGCTAAATAGGTAATGAATTTATTATAAAATAATCTCTTGTACTTTGCCATAACCTATAAATGTTGGGATTTTACTTATACCTCTTATTAGATCACTTTAGGTCAGAGGCAATAATACAGCAGGGCTTTAAATGTCTATTTAGTAATTGATTGTTTATTGAGTACATAACTGCAGTGCTTCCCATTAACATGCGGGAAATTTGGAGAAGAAAATAATAGCAAAGTGAATTGTTGACAGATGAGTGCTGTGGCAGGTGGATGCCATTGCCAAGGTCTTCAGTAATTAGCATTTAAGTTTGCTTGCCTTTCAAATGCCTGCCACACTCCCTTTGTGTTCTGGTTTCTGAGTTAGGTGCTAGGGATGCAGAAATGTACAGCAGTCAAGATCCTGAGCACACAGAGAGGACCACTAACTGCCTATCTTCAGGAAAAGGTAATTTTTAGTGAAGTATTAAAGATGAAGGATTTTCCTGGAAGGTGGGTAGAAGGGTTCACTCTAAAAACTAACAAGACACACGATGTCTTGTCTCCCTTGCCTCTGAAGTTTCCCACAACCATGGGCAGGTCTTGTAATGAAATTTGTAAGCTATATATGGATTGGTATGTACAAGGAGGATTGTTTTCCTCTATTTTATTTTGATAGCTATGAGAAACCCCTTTAAAGTTTTAATTGGATAAAATTCATTTTACATGATGTCCCTGAAGCCATCAATCTTTTGTTTAAATTCCACATCTGTTCTCTGGGTGACCTCATTGTTTTAGATCTACTTGAAATAACGTCCACATTTTGAAATTAGAAATATGTGGTCAAGTTTTGCTGAACGTGAAATGACAGAATGATGGTAGCTAGCATGAAATAGATATTTCTCACTTAATTGTGCTTTATTTAATGTAACTATGAATGGAAAAGAAGAACGTTCTGAAACTTTAGAAATTATAGGATCCAAGTTCCTCTGTGACCTTTCAGCAATTTACTGACTAATAGACACCTTTCAAACTAACATTGGTGAACACACTGGTTATATTAAAAAAAAAAAACACAAAAAACAGAAAATAAAAGTATTTTTTTTAGCTTTTCATTATTATAACAAATACCTTACAAATCAACTTAGAAGAGGACAGATTTATTTTGGCTCATGTTTTTGGATAATTTTATTGGGTTGTTTGACCCACTGCTTTGGGACCCGTGGTGAGGCAGAACACCATTCAGAGGGTGTGTGGCAGAGGAAGCTGTGCACCACCAGGTAGCCAGGAAGCAAGAGAGAGAGAGGAAGGGCCAGGGTTACCAAGCCCCCATCAAGTTCATGCCCATAGTGATGTAATTCCTTACACTAGGCCCCACTTCCCAAATGTTCTACCACCTCTCTAAGTTCACAGGCTGAGGACTAAGCCTTTAACACACAGACCTCTCAGGGACATTTATCCACACCATAGCAGTGATGTTGGTGGACAATGATCAGGCGTTGATCATGTGTCTTGATATAGAATCACAGACATACCCAGAGTTGTGAGAGTATTTTTAAGATATAGAAATATTTTTTTTTGAGATTGGACTTCTATGTCAGTTATAAATGTGGCATAGGTGGGTCTGTTTCTCTAGGTCAGGGGAACACTTAGAATGCTGGAACAATGTGCATTTAATAGCTACTGATCTTGGTATGTGTCTTCTTTAAAAAAAATATCACCAGTGAAATTTGCTTTGGTGCCATTTAGTTAGTTGGCATTCATCAATGATAATGGAAGCCAAGTAGACAAAGAGTTTAGATTAGGGGTTAGAGGGGAGGAACTGATAAAAATTATAGGGTTGAGATTTCTTTTTTCATTGAAAATAATTTAAGATGCTTAATTACTGAGGGTTCACCAATGTTCCTGCAATTCCAAAACACACACACACACAATTTAAAAAAAAAAAAACAACTTCATTTCCAAATTTCCATAATATTTTTTAATTTTATCATTACTTCAATAAACGTGTCTGCAACATATAACCCATATCTTTGCTTAAGATGCTTTTTTAACCAACTGAAGATTATCAACCAGCATTTAATTGATATTTTTTAAAAATGCTTTGTTATTGGCAAAGAACTGGCCTGTGATTTTGCCGTGTTAATCACTGCCTGAATTCCATTCAGGAGCAGCAGTAAGCACCTGAGCATAACCACCACCTTGAGTAACCATCACTAAGTATTGGAAAAAAAAAAAAAAAACAGATGGGAGCCTTGTGAGGTGGAAAGCACTGAGAGTTGGCTACGATTCCCTCTTCGGGCTCATGTGGGAGGCCTCTCAGATTCCAACAAGTGACCCTCCATGCTAATGTTACACATAAGAAAAACAGTGTTGGGAGTTGGCCAGAACAGTTGCTGTGTTTGGATATCATTTGATTGTGTTTCCTTAAAGCTCCATTGTTGAAATGCAATCCCCACTGTGATGTATTAAAAATGTGGAAACTTAATCTGCCCATAGTGTTTATAGGTAGGGCCTTTTGAAGGAATTAGCAATCACTTTGTCTAATCCTAATCACTCAACTACTGGTGACCTTATAAGAAAAAGCAGAGATATCACACATATGCCTGCATACTTACACTTCTTGCCATATGATGCCTTGCACTGCCTCAGGATTCTGCAAGTAAAGGGCCATTACCTACATAACCCCTTGACTTTGAGAACTAAGAGCTAAGATATACTTCTTTTCTTTTTATAGTTACCCAGCTTCAGCTATGTTGTTATAGTAATAAAAAATTGACTAATACAATACTGGGAGCCACTATATTAGAGGTCACCTACTGAATTCCATTTGTAATGATAATTATATAAACAAATGTCCTGTTATTCAATGGCAATTAGATTGTTTACTTTTATTTTCAACTCTGCAGAAAAATTCTCACCATGTGGGCTAAAGGAATGAGTCCTGTGAATGATTTATCCTGAATGACCTGGCTTGACCAGGCACCCTCATATAATATAATTCCAGGATTGTAGTATTCCAGTACTGGACCTCTGAAGTGGACAGTTCCATAACAGGTCTACATTTATCTTATCCATGATCCCCAGTATTTCTGCTTTTTAAATTATCTATTATTCTGTTTCTATGCTTCTTTCTCCCCCAAATAACCACCAGGATGGTTGGGTGTATCACCAACAGCATCTAACATTATATAGAATTTGTTCTTCATAATGAGATGTTCTCTAACTTACAAAGAATACTAATTCATACTTTAATTCTCAAATTACCCATGCTGAAATGGCTAAGGTAAAGATAATTTCATTTATAGACAATCATTTTAAGTAGCCATTGATTTGTGGAAAATATAACACTTGAAAGTAGGACATGGCTTCTCATCTTTGTTCTGCCTAAAATTATCCAAGCTGTAATTTGTAGGAAAAAAATCTATATAAACCCATCTTCCCTGAAGCATCTTATTAATTCATCATGTAGTTTGGGCTCACTTACTTTCTCTCCATGTAATTCAGACACTCCCCCTACATCAAGAGAGGGTGCTAAAAAAGATTCTCTCTAATGGTGACATTCTAAGGCTCCCAGTATATAAGATATAATTTCCTTGATATCCAGTGTAAAATGGAATAAAATTAAGCATTAATTTTTCAATATAGACATAGAAATTTCAAGTTAAAGCATGATATGTAAAGAACTAGAAATCTGTCCCTTCTACATTACATGAAGAATCTAAACAAACTGAAATAAAT